>NW_027493327.1:0-310879 GCF_021521415.1 Bidens hawaiensis | reverse complement strand
CATTCGTGTACAACCACTCCGAACCCAACAACTTCAATAACAGTCCATCCAAAGAAATCAAATTATGCCAAACAATTGTACTTGCTATGAATGTGGCAGTACAGAACGTTTCAAGAGAAATTGGCCAAAGTTGAACCAAGGTGTCGTTGGAAGATGAACCTCATGACAAGCATCAACCTCTGATCAAGCAAGGAGCCGTGCCTCTGTGAGTAATCCGAATAAAGCACGTCATGATCCAAAGGTGGTACTAAGTATGTGGTAGTTTTAAATCAATAGGCTTCAGTGATATTTTTACGGTCGTCGATAGAAGTTAGTTCATGTTAACCTCCTATCATTTGGAAAGATATCGATTAGTGAAACTATAGAACCCTATACTGTAGAATCGCTAACGGTGAATCCCTAACGGTTAACTAAATTGTTCGGAATTGCCCTATTATTCTGAACGATTAATCCTTTCCTTATTGACCTACGACCAGTAAAGTTAAGAAGTTTTGACGTAATAGTTAACATGGATTGGCTAACTCAACATGAAGCTGAAATCAAATATGAAAAGAAGATGATTAGAAGCTCTCCTTCGGACGATGAAGCGATTAGATACAGAGAAAAGTGTACGGTATTATGTTACCACTCTAATCTCATCTTGAGATGTTATAATATTTACGACAAGAAGACGTGGTGTATTTAACTAACGCGATTGCCAAAGTATTTAAAAGAAAACATATAGAAGATGTTTCGGTGATACGTAAATATCCAGAAGTTTTCCCAGAAGAACTTCCTGGGTTACCGCCAACCCGACAGGTCAAATTCAGAATCGATTTAATACCTCAAGCTGGCCCTGTTGCTAAAGCATCTTACCGACTTGCGCCAACTGAAATGCAAGAATTATTGGATAAAGGTTTTATACGACCTAGTTAGTCACCATGGGGTGCACCAGTTTTAATTGGAAATGAAGGACGGAAGTGTTAGGATATGTATTGATTAGGGAGAATTGAATAAAGTGACGATCAAGAATAGGTATTCACTTCTTCGAAGTAAATGATCTGTTTAACCAACTGCAAAGGGCGATTTATATTTAGAAAATTGGTCTTAAATATAGTTATCACCAAATGAAAAATCCAAGAGGAGGACGTTGCAACAACAGCGTTTCGGACTCGCTACGGCCATTATGAATTCTTAGTTATGCCTTTCGGGCTAACAAATGCGCCGACAGCATTCATGGAACTCATGAATCGGGTCTGTAAACTTTAATTTGACAAATTTGTCATAACATTCATTGATGATATTTTGATATATTCGCAACGTAAGGAAAGCACGAACGACGGTTAAGGAAAATTGTGGAAGTGTTAAAGCGAGAGGAGTTGTACGCGAAGTTTTCGAAATGTGATTTTGAATAAAGAAGGCATAATCCCTTGGTCATGTTGTAAAGCAACAAGGATTTCACATAGACCCAAATAAGATAGAAACCATTAAAATTGTGCCAAGCGCCGATTTTAAGTCTCCCCGATGGAGACGATGGTTTTGTCGCGTATTGTGACGCATCGCGTAAAGGGTTAGGATGCGTGTTGACGCAGTATAATAAGGTTATAGCCTATGCTTCCCGACAGTTAAAAGTACACGAGAAAAATTACACTACTCACGACTTAGAACTGGGAGCGGTTATCTTCGCACTTAAAATCTGGAGACATTATCTCTACGGTACGAAGTGCACCATCTTCGCCGATCATAAAAGTTTGCAGCACATATTTGATCAGAAGGAACTGAATATGAGGCAACGAAGATGGGTCGAGTTGTTAAGCGATTATGACTGTGACATCCGTTATCACCCCGGCAAGGCTAACGTCATAGCCGATGCCTTGAGTAGGAAAGATCGGGTTAAGCCATTGCGAGTGCGAGTGCTGGGGATGATAGTCCAGTCGAACCTTTCGGACCTGATTCGAGTCGCTCAACGTGAGACGTTGAAAGAGGAACAATTGGAAAAGGAGGAACTTTACGGCAATGAGAAGAATTTCGAACAACGCGTGGATGGAATTCTCTACTTCAAAAAAAAAAATTGGGTTTGGATCCCGACCCTCCATGACCTTCGTGAATTAATCATGGACGAAGCGCATAGATCGAAATATTCCATACATCCGGGATCGGATCGGACTATTGATGATACGAATATCTGAAAGGATTTTGTTAATGACCGAGTGTGGAGTAAGGTATGGTTACGTATGTTGGTGAAAATTTAAGTTATGCAAGAGATAAGGCTGCATACCGAAAACCCTTGGGAACGCCACAACGACAGAAAATTCGCCAATGATAGTGGGAATAAATTACAATAGGTTTCGGGTCGCAAATTCCCAAGATATATCAAAGGCATGAGGTAAATTGGGTAATCGCGGATCGATTAACCAATCCTCGCATTTCATTCCAATCTATGTTGATTACCACAATGAATTCTCGCCCAAATTCATGATAGTGAAATGGTATCTCGTCGTGGAGTACCATTTTCAATTATCTTAGATCGAAATGGTCATCCTACTTCCATTATTGGAAGGCGGAGAAGGAAGCATCGAGAGCTTGAAGCTTTCTATGGGTGAAGTATTTATCACCAATTTGTTAAATTGAAAATGGGCGTCGATCAAGCCATAAGATTTGAATTGATTCGAGAATCAACCAATCGGATTTATAATATTTAAGATAAGTTGAAAGCAGCGCGTGATTGGCAAAGGATTTATGCCAACCTTCAAAGGAAACCATTGTCACTGGAAGGAGGTGACAAGGCATTTTTAAGTCATCACCTTAGAGAGGTGATATGAGGTTTGGCAAAACCGAAAAATAGCTCCTTAATATATTGGACCTCATGAGACTATCTCCATGATTGGTCATTTAGTTTATCGATTAACGTACTCCAGGGGCTAAGTATTATACATGATGTTTTGCCATGTATACGGATTGAAAAGTACCTAAGCGATGAGGCAACGAAAGTACTAGTAATGGAAGTACTCATAGAAAATATGCTTGATATGATAAATAATTCCGTAGAGATAGTAGACGGGAAAACTAAACAGTTTGGACATACCAAGCTTTATTGATTAAGATTAAGTGGAATTCACAACGAGGACCAGATTATACCTGGTAACGCGAGGGTGAATTCTGAAGGAAAAACCCCCCCACCTTTCTCTCGAAAGGGGATAGTGGGCGTGTAAAATTTCGAGGACGAAATTTCTTAACGGGGGGAGAATGTAACGATTCCGACGAAACCAGGAATACCCTAAACGGTAGACGATAGTTACGTCATATTTAATGTCGGGTACATGAGTTACCATGGTAATTATACGAGAATACACGGTTCATTGTATTGATTGCACGTGAATATATAATTCACCGCATTGAATATGCGATTAATCGATCGATAATTATTGAAACCCGAACGAATCGAGGGTTCAATTATAGACGATATCTATAATATTTAGTGATGTTACAAAGCATTAATGCTTCGGGATAAGTAAAGTACGGCACAGAAAAAGAATTTCGATTTAATGGTACGTCGGTACATTAAACGAAACCTTTAATACCAAACCGAGCAAGAGATGATCGATCAAGCCGAAAAAGATACGCGATAATTAATGATATGATGTTTTAAGTTAATAAATGTCATGGTTTAGGTTTTGAAGTTTTTAAATCGGTTTTATATAAATTTCATTTTTAAGCCGAAAAACGACCGTTTTAGCCTCGTTTTAAGCCGAATTAAATATTTAACCGAAAAACGAACTGAACCAGATTATCCAAAACATTATCCGGATTGCGGATATCCAAACATGTTGCCTAAAATGGAAAGGTGGGTCCCACCCCACCCCCCACATAGTCCGATCGGACCACCACCCCTCAAACCACACTTCATTTCTTTTTTTTACACAAACACTCCCAAGTTCATCAATCCTCTCCAAAGTATGATTCAAAAACCGAGAGTTCTAGCAAGAAAAATGAGGTAATGATCGAGTTATGCACGTGTTCATCTTCGTTTCTTGAGTTTGTTTGCAAGAAAATGAGGTTTCAATGATGAAAACCGATTCTTGCATGATCAAGTGATGTATACGGGTTATACAAGGGATCTTGGTCCAAGAAAGGAGTTAAACGAATCAAAAATGAATTTTTACGGTTAAATCTTTGTTTTTGGAATCATAACCGAAACCATGAAAGAAATGGCTTGATCGTGAGTGTAACTTGCTTGGTATTGTGTTATGTTGTTTGTAGGCTCTGTGTTTAGTGGTAGATAAGGCGAAAAGACAAGTTTGTAGCTTGTAGTGGCGGAAAACGAAAGGTATATTCGGTTTATGTTCGGTGTATGTGTTTTGGGACAGATTGTTGATGGTTTAGAGTTAGGTCATGAAATTTTACAGGGATGTTCTACACATGAAAATAAGAGTTCTGTGAATGTTTGGTAATTTTTGGACAAAGGATGAATATTTGGTGAATTTAATGCTCGGTTTTGGCAAAAAATGGTGAAAATTAGTTAAATATCATGAAAAATTCTGGAAAATTGTAGATAAGCTTTATATATCATGTATAAGTCACACACAAAATTTTAGGTCCGTTGGAGAAGTCTATATAGGCTTTTCGGTTAAACGAGTTCTAGGGTTTTCTAGCTCGGTTTTAGTGAAAATGGCATGTAATAAAAGATTTTGGTTCTGGAAATATTACAGGGGACTATGTGAATGGCAGGGGACATCCAGGAGTAATTTGGGATTTTTCAAAGATTGTTTGGTATTTACGACATATTTAGTGTTTAAATGGTGTTTAAAAAGAGATAAATAAATTTTAAATATAAAAATTAATTCTGGAAATATTTTTATAAAATTCCCCACTGTTAAAAAGTGGTTTGTGAAAAATTTCAAGATCCGAGATTAAACGGGTAATTATTTGTGCTAATTATCAAACTTTTAAAGTTTAAAACGCATAAACCGGTAAAGTTCGTTTAAACGAATTGACTGGTGTATAAAAACCCTAAAAATGAACTATTTTCATATAATAGAATTAAACAAGTTAAAATGAATCATCCGAAAGTAATTCGGATGATTTGGGTATTTTTAACCGATTTAACAGTTTCCGGTACGCCAAAGACGGAAACGGGTTCCGCGGCCAATCGGGGCGTCTAAACCGAGCTCAAATTTCACAACTTAAACTAAATTATCAGTCAACCACTATTTTCGTGTCGTGTGTGACCAAACTCATTTTTGAAACATAAAAAACGGGTAACCGTGCTAGGCATGCAAAACGGGGAAAACAAGCTAATAGAAAATTTGACTGTTGAACTCTAAACGACATCACAATCTGAGTCCGGAGAAGTGTTTCTGGGTTAACCTTGCCCCAAGAACGGGTACAGTGCTGGGTTAACAGTGTCCCCAGATGTACCGGTTAACTTGGTTAAAGTTATATTAATAATGAGTGTATAGTAATGATCGTAGGGATCATATTACAGATTGGACGTGTTAACTGATAATGATTGTTGTTACCTGCTTGCATGTGCAAAGGTGAGTTTCACGAGCCCCTTTTTCTGAATTGTTTTCAAATATTTTATCCGGGCGGAAGCATGTTACTACTGAAATGTTTAAGTACATACTGAACGCATGGATTTGCGTGGATTTATATATTATTTATTGTACGGGAATCGTACGGAAATGTAATAAGATGGTAATTGTCTGAGTTGCTAACATTCTAAGGCCCCGGAACACGAGTGATTAACTGAAAGCCGGTAGAGTGTGGATAGTACTATTGGTCTGACATACCCAACTGGTCCGGCATGGATTTGCTGATGTTTCCCAGCCAGTTGCACATGTCTATTTTGGGTGTTATATATATTTTGCTATATAATGTTAGACATAGCGGTTTGGGGCAGTTCCGTGGGCGGGGGATATGCCACGGGTCCGTGGGCGGGGGATATGCCACGGGGGTTGTGTGTGATAGTCAGAGGTTTCACTTGTGGGCTCAGCATAATTACATCGATAATAGTATTATTTTATGATAATGATTTATCATGGTTTACTCTAATTGTGAAACTCACCAACTATTCGTAGTTGACCCGTTTTCTCACATGCTTTTCAGGTACAACTAAGATGAAGTGATTGCTTACGTGCTATGTGCTTGATGTGTGTAAGATTTGCGTGCGGAATGTTAGGATACATTATAATAAATAGAATTATGTATCGTATTGTATGATGTGTGTATCACCTAGACGGTAACGAAATAGAGACAATGTAATTTTGAAGTATATTAATGTATTCAGTTTTCTTTATAAGCAATGTGGTTGATATCAGAGGTGTCTGTTGCATCCCGTTTACGTTTCCTCTGCGGTTACGGGGTGCTACACCTAACCACTTGTATTTGTAAACTCACACGTGTATGTAAGTAGGACGACTTGATTTGAAACCATGTGAATAGGGTCACCGGCACATGGCGTTCAAAGGTGTTGATGGGAATAAACATGTCAACTAAACATATGATGTTTAACCGATCCCATAAAACTAGAAGTTGCAAAGGGTTGCAATTGTCAAACGTTGACTACCTTGTTAATTTGAATAGTAGGGTAAGGTTAACCTAACTACTATTTGAATGAAACGTTGGATTCTAGATTTTAATCATTAATTGTCTTGGAGACATTAAAGGGTATTAAAGATTAAAATTTATTGATATCAAAAATACTAAATGAACTTTGTTAAATTCTTTTATAGATGGCCGCAATCAACAATTCACAGAACGATATTATCCCTCATGTGCATAATCTATCACTTAGATCCATCCTAGACAAGGATCGTCTAAACTTTAACAACTTATGAACTGGTATCGAAACTTGAGAATTGTTCTCAAGCAAGAGAAAAAGTCTTATATATTAGATGATCCTGTTCCCGTGAACCTGACGTCAATAACTTGGATGCCTATGCGGATTGGCTGAAATACACCAAGGATTCGGTGCAAGTTTCTTGCTTCATGTTGGGAACAATGATTCTTGAGATCCAAAAGGATTTCGAGAATCATGGGGCGTATGACATGATAACCCAGCTTAAGGAAATGTTCCTTACTCAAACAATGGTGGAGCGCTTCGAAACGGTTCGAGCACTTCAGGCATGTCATATGGAAGAAACCCAATCCGTGTCATCTTACGTGCTTAAGATGAATAGCCACATTGATCGGCTTGAACGGCTTAACTGTCCCATCTCAAAAGAGTTAGACACGGATTTGATTCTGAACGGCCTAACTAAAAGGTTTGAGACATTCTTCATGAACTACAACATGAACGGATGGGATAAAAGCGTTGGTGAGCTTCACGCAATTCTTAAGACAGCCGAAGCCGGCATGGGTAAAAAGGTTTTACCCGTTCTTGCGATCAATGAGGGTGGCTTGAAGAAGAGGCATCACCCGGAACCAAAGGCAAAGGTTGTCGTTGGTAAGGGGCAAGTCTAGAAGGGGTTCAAGGGGAAGGCAAAGGTGGAACCCAAACTCAGAAGCTAAAGGTTAGTGCTGAGGATCCGTGCTTTGGTTGTGGGGAGATAGGTAACAGGATGAGAAACTGTCCGACCTATCTCAAAGAGTTGAAAGCTAAGAGGGATGCGGGGCAAACCTCAGGTACAACTTTCATGATCACATTGATTTTAATATTGTTTCTTCTAACACATGGGTATTGGATACTGGATGTGGAACTCGTATCTGCAATTCATTGCAGGGGTTCAAAAGAAGAAATGATGTGAAGAAAGGAGATATAAGTCTCTTCATGGGCAATGGAGCAAAGGTTGACGTCCAAGCCCGAGGAGATTACGTTTTGAAGCTTCCAAATGGTTTGGAAGTTATTTTGAAAAACATTTTGTATGCTCCTAATTTTACTAGGAACATTATCTCCGTTTCTCTTTTAAGACAATTTGGTTATGATTTCAAGTTTGTAGACAATGGTTTTTATGTATTCATGAATGATGTCTTTTATTTTAAAGCGATGCTGTTTAATGGCATTTATGAATTGGTTCATGATGATACATCCATTGATAACTCGTTGTACCAAGCTAGCACCAAAAGACTCAAATTGGATTTGAGTAAAACATTTCTTTGGCATTGTCGCCTTGGTCACATAAACAAGGGTCGCATTCATAAACTTTAAAAGAGTGGTATTTTGAAATCAAGTGATGATTCATTTGATGAATGTGAATCTTGTTTATTGGGAAAAATGACCAAAGAACCATTTAGTGGAACTAATGAAAGGGCGAAAGACTTATTAGGTATCATACATTCGGATGTATGTGGTCCTTTTAGGACAATGACAAGGAATGGTGAAAGATACTTCATTACCTTTACCGATGATTATAGTCGCTATGGGTATGTGTTCTTGTTAAGACACAAAAGTGAAGCATTTGAAATGTTCAAAGTCTTCCAAAATGAAGTACAAAATCAACTCAACGAAACAATCAAAGTACTACGTTCCCATAGAGGAGGTGAATACCTCAATGATGCGTTTCTAGAACATCCTAGGAGTTGTGGGATTGTCTCACAACTTACTCCACCTGGAACACCACAACATAATGGTGTGTCTGAAAGGAGGAATCGATCTTTATTGGATATGGTTCGATCCATGATGGCTAGAAGCACATTACCTCTATCATTTTGGGGTTTCGCACTGATCTCTGCTGCCCGTATTTTAAATATGGAACCAACCAAGAAAGTGGAAAGGACACCTTTTGAAATATGGCATGGAAAGGTTCCATCATTATCATATTTAAGGGTATGGGGCTGTGAGGCTTATGTTAAAATCTACACCCTAGAAAAACTTGAAAGCCGATCCACTTAGTGTATCTTTGTAGGATATCCCAAAGATTCGATGGGATATTATTTCTACAATCCAAACGAGCATAAAGTGTTTATAGCTCGCAAGGCTAAGTTCTTGGAAAGAAGGTTCCTTATGGAAGGAACTGATAGAACTATGGAACTCGAGGAGGATGGAGAACCACAAGCCGATACACGTTTGGTTGACACTAGCGATCAGCAAGAGGTTGTTGATAATGATCAATTGGTTGATCAACCCACACAAAACGTTCGCAAATCTGGTAGAATTAGCACCCCACCTGAAAGATATGGATTTTTCATGGATGGATGCTATGTGGTGGACTCCGACGAACCAACCACATACCGAGATGCAATGTCACATACTGATTGTGATACATGGCTGGAAGCCATGAACGTTGAGATACAATCCATGCATGATAACCAAGAATGGGACTTGGTTGCTCCGCCTCTTAATTCCAAACTGGTTGGAAGTAAGTGGGTTTTCAAGAAGAAAACCGATATGCATGGAAACTTAGATACTTATAAAGCTAGACATGTAGCAAAGGGTTTCACTCAAACTCAAGGGGTTGATTATGATGAAACTTTCTCGCCTGTGGCGATGTTAAAGTCTATAAGGATATTGCCTACCATAGCCGCATATTATGACTATGAGATATGGCAAATGGATGTCATAACTGATTTTCTAAATGGACACCTTGAGGAAGATGTCTATATGGTTCAGACTGAAGGTTTTGTCGATCCACAACATCCTAAAAAAGTATGCAAGTTGAAGAAATCAATCTATGGATTGAAACAAGCATCTAGGAGTTGGAATCACCGTTTTGATGATGAAGTTAAGAAGTTGGATTCATCAAAAACGCTGATGAGGCTTGTGTGTATAATAAAGCTAGTAGGAGCATAATTACCTTTCTGGAATTATATGTTGATGACATATTACTGTTTGGAAATGACATTCCAACCTTGGAAGGTGTAAAAGCCTGGCTTGGAAGCTGTTTTTCCATCTAGGATCTTGGTGAGGCTGCCTATATTCTGGGAATAAGGATCTATAGGGATAGATCAAGGCAGTTGATAGGTTTGAATCAAAGTGCATACATTGACAAAATCTTGAAAAGGTTCAAGATGGAAAACTCTAAGAAAGGTTTGGTACCTATTCAAAGAGGAACAATGTTGAGTGTTTCTCAATGTTTGCTCAAAGGATGAGCAAGACAAAATGAGTGGAATCCCATATGCATCTGCTATAGGATCCATCATGTATGCCATGATTTGCACTAGACCGGATGTGTCATGCGCTTTGAGCATGACAAGTCGATACCAACAAAATCCGGGAACCAGCCATTGGATGGCGGTTAAGAGCATATTGAAATACCTTAGGAGGACTAAGGATATGTTTCTAATATATGGCTCTGGTGAGGAGGAACTCGATGTAAAGGGTTACACGGATGCGAGTTTCCAAACTGATCCAGATGATTCTCGATCAAAATCGGGATATGTCTTCGTTCTAAATGGTGGTGTTGTCTTTTGGAAGAGCGCAAAACAAGACGTGGTAGCCTTGTCCACCACTGAATAAGAATACATCGCCAGAAGCTGCGTGGATTAGAAAGTTCATTGCCGATCTAGGGGTAGTCCGTACATTCAGGACCCTCTAGAAATCTTTTGTGACAACGAGGGTGCTATTGCTCAAATCAAGGAACCCTGTGCACATCAAAAGACTAGGCACATTGAGCGGAGATTCAACTACATAAGGGATGAAGTTGAAAAAGGAAAGATATGTATTCGCAAAGTTCACACTGATCAAAACATTGCGCATCCACTCACGAAGCTCCTTGAAAGGCCGAAACACGAGGGTCATACTTACCGCCTTAGGACTTCGATATTCTAATGATTGGATTTGATCTATTTTGTATTTGGATATCGGAACAATTGTTATTTTGGCTCGTTCATTTGATTATGGTTTATTATTATGACTTTTGAGTTATGTTCCATTTTAGCATGTTTAAGTCCGTGAATAATTGAATTATTCTAAACGTCCGTAGTCGATCATACTTGTGGGAACAAATATGAAAGTAAGACTATTATGAACTTGGATTGGTAGATATTCATATGGTATGAATATTGCAAAGGGTTTGCTGCCAAGGTTCATAGATATTTATGGGATAAATATTGGACATGACCCGCCCTCAATTTTACTGCATGGAATCCTTGTGATTTGTGATCATAAGTAAATTTGAGTAAAGGCGAACATCATAGTATCCTCCGACCTGAGATACATATTGGGTCTTGATTTTCATCGACTATTATACTTTGACTTAGTTCTTCGCTGCTCTGAAACATGTCAGTACATAAGGCTAAGCTCAAGTGTAGTACAAGGTGATAGTGAGAGACGTATGTAGTCAATAGGGGATTTGTCTCTCTTATTCGTTGAGAGTTAAATGTCTAAGGCCTGAAAAGTTAAATCAACAGAGAATGATCACTCTGTGTCTCTGGATTTAACATGACATTTGTGGAAAAAGGATAAATGATAGTTTCACCTAAATCATTTTCAAGTATGGGACTTGAAGGGGATGATGTTATTGAATGGCACTTCGTCATGCGTATTAGGGATAGTAAACCGTTGTTAGGCGGTATTTGCTATTTGCATCAATCTTCTATGTATCTTGTGCAAGTGGGAGATTGTTGGAATCGATCTGCCCAAGACACATATTAGAGTTGATGTGGCTAGTACGTATTGATCCAAGTCGGGTCATACCCAATAACAAGCTAGACAAACGCCACGATATTTATTATTAGATATGATCTAGTTAATAAATATCAACACTTATAATATTTGGAAATTGGTTTTCTAAATATTTGCATTTGTGTGTTAAATAAATTATATGGATAATTTATATTTTGAGAGATGTTATTTAAATAGGTTAAATAACATATTGCATGTTAATTATGATATGTTTTATAACATAAATATCATAAGTAAATAATTGTAAGTAATTAAAAGTGGATTTGAAATTTGGTTGGGAAAATTCCTCCCTCTTCTCTCTCCTCCTTTTACGTTCAAGACATGCATGTGATAGGATTGGAGGATCATAATTCTTGAACCAAGCATTCCACACTTTCTCTCACACACACATCTTTCTCTTTTCTCCCTTTGAGGCAGAGAACAAGAAGAAGAAAAGGAACAAAGATTGTTCTTGCATCAAGTGTTAGGACCCTAGCAACTAAGGTGTTTGTTGGAGCTCGTTGGGTATACAAGCTTGAGGTTTCCTCCATTGGAAGCTAGTCGTTCATATCTTTCATCCTCTTTATCTTTTTGACTTGAAGGTATGATTCATGCAACACCCTATGGTTGTTTTGACAGCATGTATTTCGTATATGGATCCGGGCATTGGGTTTTATATAAAACGGGTTTTATATGTATTGGTAAATAAGATTTAAAACTAATTATTTCCGCTACGTTTTTCTATATAATGGGTTATATGGACTTTGATAATCTTGTTAAAACCCAACAAAATAAACCCAGAATATGGGTGAAGGTTACCCAAGTCTTCATAACGCATGTATGTGTACCTAGAAACATGTTGAATGATTGAGATTATGAGGTTCTGAAGTTGATGATTGGTATTCGAATGAACCGAAACTATGTATTCGAATGGGTTATTGGTTCGTAAGGTTTGATTTGTATAAATGGGAATTCTATTAGAGAGACTGAGTTGTGAAAAATATATAGGATCATGTATTCGAATATCTATTCGATTCGAATGGCTGTTCTGTTCGATTGAGCATTCGATTCAAATGAATTTTCGATTCGAATACAATCAATTCTAAAAATTTACAAGTGTCATGTATTCGAATGAGAAATTGATTCGAATAGACCAATCTTAAAAACTCCTAAGGGCTAGACATTATTATAATGATCATTAGAATAGAATTAAAATCTCATAAATTCCAAAGGACTATGTGTTTGAATGACCATTCAAATAGAAGATAAAACATCCTAAAAGACTAAGTCATGATTGTTCGAACCCCTATTCGATTAAAGAATCAGATGCAAAATGTTAAGGACATTATAATCTAAAAGGACCATATTCGAATTGAATAAAATTCTATTCGAATCGAATTACCATTCGATTAGAATAGAATGTTCATTAGATTCGAATGTTTAACACTTATGAAATCTTTAAACTGGCTCAGATTAGATTATACTTAAATTTAATGAATTATTTTCTCTTGATTCGATTAGAAAACTCATGCCTTAATCTTTTCTGGTGTACCTTTATAACTCATTCGAATATTTTAGACTTAGACTAATTTATATTTTGAGTTCAAGTTTGGTATATAACTTTTCAAAGTATTATTTTGCTTTTAGTCTACTGCAGTACATATTTGTTATCCTTTTATTTAATTATCAACAATAATTTTCCTTTTGTATGTTATAGGGTCATTACACCTCTTATTCATTGGAAATCCCGAGAAAGAGAAAGTATAAGATATTCATTTCCATGATAAAGGGATTACAAGAGTGTCCATTGACATATGCTATCTCTGCTGACCCTAAAGTTAATTGTTCATGGGTAGAACACTTCTGGACAAAAGCTAGAACAAAGAAGGGAAATTCTAGGATCACTTTAGAGATAGATGGGGTTAGGGTGACAGTTAACGAGGAAGTTATTCGTCAAGCTCTACGAATCAAAGACAATGCAAATTACCCTTTCACTAATTTTGACAAGGAACAGATTAGTGAGTTTTTGGAAGAGATAAGCTATGATGTTAAATGGTCTACATGTGAAAAGAGGCATCTCCCAGTATATTGGAAGCTACTCTTCCACATGGTTGCAAACTGCCTATCTTCCCATAAGGGTGGGTTTGACAAGCTCAATGCAGATTGGGTGACTTTGATGTTGTGTTTAACTAGAAAGAAGAAGTACAACTACTCGAAGTTGTTCTTCAATTACATACAGATGAATGTGCTTGCCAAGAATAGAAGGATGATGAATCCTCATTTCATACAGTTGGTACTAGATCACTTGCTTCTTGACACGCCCAAGGTCGTTGATACCAAAGAAGTTGATGAAGAGGGAAGGATTATTGAAGCTGTTCAACCATTTCATGTGAAGGTGACCAGAAAATATACTATGAAAGCTATCCTTGAGCCTTCTGGTAGAAGAAATTACAAGTACAAGGGTGAAGAGCCAGGTGTGAAGTTCGGTCAGTTTGAGGAAACTGAAATGGATAATGAAGAGACTGAGGTTGAGGAGGAGGAAGGTGATGATGATAATGATGGTGGTCAGGATGAGGGTAATGATGAAGAGGAGGAAGAACGTGATGAGCCTGTTGATGAGCCGGCTGATGAAATTGAGACAGAGCCGGAGGTGAATGTTGTGTTTGAGGGACGATAAAAAAGGAAACATGACTAGAAAAAGAGGAAAGCTTGTGAAACCTCTAAGAGATCTGCTGCTTCAACTGAGGAGGAGGAAGGTGTAGAAGAGCCAGAGCATCCGCTTAAACGCTTGAAGAAGGTCAAAGGATCCAAGAAGTCTTCCCTTCTAGTGTACCTCACATTAAGGTACATTTTCCTTTGGTTTCAGCTATGTTAAGTGAATCCCAAGCCACTCACACCACCACCATTCCCGACCCACACATAGGATCACCAACCAAATTAGCCAAAACCATAAAAGCCCTTAAAGACAAACAAATCAAATTTACCAAAACTCAAACCCCAATCTCACCTAAGGCCAAATTCAAAACCAAACTCACTTCACCACCCAAAGCCCCCACTAAAACCAAGCCTAGGATAATACTTAGAACCAAACCTAAATCAAAGAAACCTTCCCTTAGAGACGAACCAATCACCTCTCACGAAACCGCACCAACTCGCTTAAATGAACCTATGCCTTCAATATTTTATGACATTCCTATGACCACATAATCTCCCCTAGGACCACCACACCCGTTACCTCACCTACTTACCTATTTACCTCACCAATTAGAGGCACATCAGTTTGGACCTCTATTTTTGCATCATCAATCCAAACCCAAACCACCACATCCACCATAGAAACCACAACCACGCCAACCAACCTACCCTTAACATTAACCACATCATTCCCTACCTTAACCCTAACCTTACCAATACCAACCGCACCACACTTAACCATATCAATCACACCTCCCTCAACTATTAAAAGCCATGTCATAGCTGCCACTCCAATCTCAAGTGGTAAATCGAAGAGGTCACCAGTGTTCCGAGATCATGTCCTCAATAAGATTAAGGCATTGGAAGAAGCTAATTTAAACCGTGCCAAGCGAGAGCTCATGTTGATCAAATTTCTCAAAGATCAACAAGTTATTAATCAAGAAGTGACTCGACAACGCGATGCTCTGGCTAATCGACTGGCCATTCTGCAAGAACAACGGGACATGGATCAAGCCCGAATCATTAGTAAAAAAGAATGGATTGATCTGTTGCAGCAAAGAATCAACAACCAGCAAGAATTGATCAACAACAACTCGTTGAGGAAAGCTGATCAACATGTCGGGTTAGAGAAACTTGAATCAAGAGTATCTAAGTTGAAGACTGATCTTTCCTCCTTCTCTACATTTGCAAGTGAGTTTTGAAGGGAACTTGATTCTACTCTTGATAAAGTGTGGATCTAATTTGAGCGTCTGGGCTCAAGAGTCAGTGGGTTGGAAGGTGGAGAGAACACGGATGTGAGCAGGTTGTTGGGTGAAAGTGTGAGATTGCGTTGGATGATTGATATGCTCGAACAAGAGATGGAGGACCAACGTGTTGAACAAGGATGTGTGAATGAGTCTTTAGTTAACTGATACCTTGCTGTCATGGAGGTGATGCGATTGACTGACAAGGACATGGAGAATTTGAGGATGCACCTGATAGAAACCTTTAGAGGGTTTCTTCGTGTAGCTGAGCCAAGGGTAGATCCGAGCAATCGACGACGAACTGTGCTTGCTAATCTTGCCACTGATGCCGAAAGGATCAGAGCAGTAGCAAACATTTATGGTTTCCTCTACACGGGAGAACCACGAAAGGATACAAGTGAAAAAGGATCTGGAGCACAGGCTGGTGCAGATGAGCCTGTTGCTGTTGTTGGAACCGTTGTAGGCACTGGGCTTGTAGTTACTGCTGCTACTACATCTGGGCAGGTCAGTTCTACAAGTTCGCCATTTGTTGCACCAGTCACTAATGCACAAGTTAGTGCCGTGTTTACCACTTCATTGGTTGCATATGCTGTTGTTGAGGCTGAAATAGCCTCTTTATATAACGTTTGCTCTTTTACCGGTACCGACTCATCAGTCAAGAAAGTCGTGGAAGTTAATAATGATGACAGTGATTATGGCATATACTATTCCCCTAACTGTGACACTCCGGTTTGAGAGAATGTTGAGCCTGTCGTTGAAGATCCAGTTGTCACTCCTGCTACTAAGCCTGCTCAAAGAAAGTCTAGAAAAGGCGTCAAGTTTTACAGCGTGAGCAGGATGGGAAGCTTAAGATGGAGATCGAAGCCGTACCATGATTCAGATCCCATTCATGCAAAATGGCGCAAAGGTAGCAAAAGTTGTGCTATTTCGACGTGCGAATGGCGATCTGACATATCTCACCTATGGAGATATGCACTCTTTGTCTATCCTCGACATGAACTACTTTCGAAAGACCATAGCTCGAGACGACAAAAAGGACTCAATGGAATCATGGTTCAAGCGGTTCTTGATGAGAGTGTGGAGGGAAGACTACCCGACGTTCACCGTCAATCCGGGTAGGTCTTACAAGTCAAAGACAATCAACCCTTTCACCAACAAGTCGTCCAAAGGTCGAAGATACAAGATGTCCGAATATCATGGTGAACCAATCTTTCACGGCATGCCATTTGAAGACGACTTTCTCTTTTCATCGCTTGGAAGTTTGATAATGAGCATGGCGAAGTCATCATTCACTGCAAGCACACTCATAACCTGAGGTTCTTTGATGAACACGAACTTGTGGAGTCTCCCCTGTGTACTGTCGAAGATGTCCGTCGTGACAACATGGACACGATCGTCGGAAGGTTCAACAAGTTTGTCAAACTTCTTGTTGAAGATTAACCATTTCAAGATCTAGACGATGTCTTCGAGCACAAGTCCAAGTGTGAGTGGTGATGGAAATTAATAAATTAATACTAAAGACCAAAGGGAGATTGTAAGGCCCATTTCTAGTTTAGTCTTTTGTATTTGTAACTTGTATTTTGTGTATGTTATGATTAGTTTATCTTTGTATGTTTCGGCCCAAGACGATTTGTACTTATAGCCCATTGGGCCATTTTATATGATATATGTGCATGAGAATGCACCCAATATATACTGTGTGTGTATCTCATACACAAGAACAACCTTTTGAAAATATTATCCCTATATCTCAAACTCTCTCTTCCCTTTCCTTTCTCACGGCAATAAGCATACACACTCAAGATGCGAGATCTCGGTCCTAACTAGTAGTTTCTGTAAACTAGTGTAGAGGTTGATCCACGATAAATAGTAATAGTTATTGTGTTGTTAGATCTGGTCACGGGACCGACACCTAAGCAACTCCCAATGGAAATCAGAATCTGGCAACAATTCTGTTTCCTTCCAGTTGATGAAATATTGATAGTGAGCAAAACAATTTATCACATTTTATATGTGTATATTAAGTTCAAGTTGTTGGAAATATGGACTGACCCACTTAAGTCAACGCGTCCGATCGGGTTATGACCTGTAAGAGTTACACCTTGGGTAACGGATGTGGACCGCTTACACTAGTTAACCGGTAACGACTAATAAACGAGATATGGATCTTTAATGAGATTGGGCTTAATATGGGCTAGGTGGCCCGACATGGTTAACTAGTTATTTAAACTAGGTAATATGTCATTAGGGATCATTATTATTCAAGAAAGAATAAACCCTAGCAACCATTTCCCCCCTCTCCCTCTCAACTCCTCTCACCGCCGACGGACAGCCAGCCGTCGCCGGACAGCCAGCCGCCGCCGGACAGCCAGCTACCGGACAGTCAGCCACAGCCGACCCACAGCCGCAGCCCAGCCGAGCCGCAGCCTCGCTGTCCACGTTGGTCGTGTTATCCTCGTTGTCGGTCCACTCGTGCACCGCCATCGTTGTTGGTCCATCTCGTTTGGTCACCTAGCGTTGTTTGTTAGCTCTCGATGTCTCAACCCGTTATTTTTTAACCGAGGTAAAACTTAAATAATGTCATGTATATTATTTATTTACTTTGGTTGTTTTACTCTTACTCGTATCTTATGTAACCAGATCCTGTAAGGTTCCGTTTTTGGTGATTACTCGATTTAATATTCCGCCGTGTTTTCTTGTTTATTATTAATTTGATTAATAACTATGAAACCAATTAATACCGGGTTTAATTGTTAAACCGTTGACTGATCACTACTGGAACCCAACAGTGGTATCAGAGCCTTGGTTACAACATACGAGTCGAATCCGGTCTTTTCACCGGATCTACATCATAAACTTCAAGCTAGTTGAAGTTTTTGATCTAGATATGTTTTTATTTATTTTATTTGACAAAAATATTGATCAATTTTTTTTATTGAATATGTAAATCTGGCCGGACCTTGTTTGTTTGGTTGAATGGTTTTTGGCCATATGGATGATTCAAAAGTTGTATTTATTTTTCGGTTTTATTTTATGGTTTTTTGGCCACCTTGATGGTTCAAAATTGTAATAGATAGCGTTTAGTTCATCATTACTTGTATTAGTGAATATTGTAATGAAGAAGACCTGAAGGAAAACCGAGGAGGAGCTCATGGAGTTCTTGAAGTCAGTGGGAGTTAGCAAAGATCACCGGATGCACCAGGAGTCCATCCTTGTGGTTATTTGTGTTGTGACCCCTTGACCCGATTGGTCTTGCTAAAAGGCTCTAGCATGACCAGTTACCTTTTGGCAATTTATGATTTACTTATTCTTGTTTTGCTATTGTGGTTGCTTGCTTGATTATAATAGGTTATAATACCACCAACCTAATACCAAATATATTAAAGTAATTTTTTATTAACCAATTGAGTTTTTGCAAAATTAAACGAAATTTAATTTTCCAAAACCTTATAACTTAATAGTTTTCTATTAACTTAAAATTGGTTAGACGTATCGCGACAAACTTAGTTTTTAATAGGTTATTTAAAACTAAGTGTCCTGAGAGATGAAATGGTTCATAGTTTTTGTCCAGGTAATAAATACAGTAAAATTTGACTTTTACTCTATTTGGTAATTCTAAAATTTATCCCAATTTAAAACCAATAGTTTATGCCAATTCTACTACAAGTCACACTTGAGGCATACTGCAAAATTTCGAGTGTTTAAAGCCAAAGCACCGCACTTGTTTTCTAGCCTATCCCATCAAGGTGAAAGCGTTTCGTTGACACATCCGGCCCTTTCACACGTCACTGTACTAGGACAACCATTACTTACTCTCCTGTTACGTGCAAAAGCTGTATGGAGACTTAAAGTGGGCAAATATTAGGCTAAACATATCTATACATACAATTGTTGTCTCTATAGGCCTCATAACCGAGAGTTGTGCTCTATTCACAATTGAAAATCGTTGTCAGTCTGCCAAACCACTTATTAATGTTGTGTGCTACAGCTGCCTTTAATAACTAGAAGCCAGATTCACATTTCATTAATGTTATTGGGTCATTAATAATAGGCTACTACATCGAAAATACTAATTAAATTTACTTTTGCTTTTTTAATCAGATGTCGTCAAATGAAATCACACTCTACGCACTAAAGACTATCCTTGAGAAGGATAAACTGAACGGTACCAACTTCATCGAATGGCACCTCAACTTGAGACTTGTTCTCACCATGGCAAAGCGCCTGTATGTTCTCGATGGACCTGTTCCAACTAAGCCTGAAAACAACACAGCCGCTACTCGAAAAACTCTTGACAAGCATAGGGATGACTCGGCTGAGGTCTCCTGTATTATGCTAGCCACCATGACTTCTGAGCTTGCTAAAGGCTTAGAAGACTTTGGTGCCTATGAGATGCTGGAGCAACTCAAGGGCATGTTCCAGGTCAAGCCAGTCAGGAACGGTTCAACACCATGAAACAGCTCATTAGCTGCAAGATGGCAGAAGGGGCTCCCGTCAGTGCGCAGTTACTAAAGATGAAATGGCACATCTTTCAGCTTAAGAAACTTGATTATCCCTGTCCGATGAGATGGCAGCGGACTTCATCCTCAACTCTCTCCCCAGCTCTTAAGACCTGTTTGTAATGAATTTCAACATGAACGGTTGGGTAAAGACAGTGCCGGAGCTGCATAACATGCTCAAAACGACTGAGATGAAAATTCCTTCTAGGACCAATCAAGTTCTGATGATCCGATCTGCTGGTATAAAGAAGCCTAAACCCAAGAATCTGGGTTATAAGGGAAAAGGCAAGAAGAAAGTTACTGTTGCTGCCAAATCTGCCACCAACACAAACAAGAAAGTTGCAAAGGCACCACTGCTGCCTCCTGAGGAGTGCCAGTGCTATAAGTGCAACAAGATGGGGCACTAGATGCTTAACTGCCCTGAGCATCTAGCTGAGCTAGCAAAGAGGAAGGCCAATGGTGAAGGCTCTTCTTGAGGTATTTTTATATACGTTATTGAAATTTTCACTATCTCTAGCAACACATGGGTATTTGATACCGGTTGTGGTTTCCACATTGTTAATGTCTTGCAGGAGCCTGAGAAGTGGAAGAAGCTGAATAAAGGCCGCATGGAACTCATCGTTGGAGGTGGGAAGAGAGTACCAGTTCTGACAACTGGATTTTTTCATTTTACTTGTCCATCTGGCCTAGTTTTTCCTTTGAATAATTGTTTGTATGCTCCTGGTTTCACCAGAAACCTCATTTCATTTTCATTGTTACTTGAACAAGGTTTTAAGTACGTTTTTAATGGCATGGCTATTCCTGCTTACTTAAATGATATC
Source organism: Bidens hawaiensis (assembly GCF_021521415.1). Classification (NCBI taxonomy): domain Eukaryota; kingdom Viridiplantae; phylum Streptophyta; class Magnoliopsida; order Asterales; family Asteraceae; genus Bidens; species Bidens hawaiensis. Next base: position 290,100 of record NW_027493327.1, on the reverse strand, counting down.
TTTTATTTTGAGGCTAAACCTCGAAATGGTATTTATTAAATTGATGTTCAAACTAATAATAACGTATATCATCTTTCAAAACGTATCAAGACTAGCATCAATGATACTTTTCTATGGCATTGCCGACTTGGCCACATAAGCAAGGTAAGAGTTAAAAGACTCCAATCCGAAGGGATTATTGAATCCACAGGACCGGACTCATTTGATGATTGCGAATCTTGCTTAGCTGGAAAACTCTCCAAAGACTCCTTCACTCATAAAAGTGAATGAGCAAGTGATCAGTTAGGACTCATACATACTGATGTATGTGGACCATTCAGAACCATGACTAGAAACCATGAAAGATACTTCGTTTCTTTTGTCGACGATTATAGTCGATACGCTTATGTGTATCTTATGAAACATAAGAACGAAACTATTGAAAGGTTCAAAGAGTTTCAAAACGAAGTGGAAAAACAACTTGGTAAAACCATTAAAATGCTTCATGGGGGAGAGTATCTCAGCTCAGAGTTCATCACTCATCTAAAAGAGCATGTAATTGTTTCACAGCTCACTCCACTTGGCACACCCCAACATAATGGCGTGAGCGAGAGGAGAAATCGAACTTTGCTAAACATGGTCCGATCGATGATGTGTAGAACTAACTTGCCTCACCCCTTTTGGGGTTACGCCCTTATGACCGCCGCCCGCATTGTCAATCTAGCTCCAACTAAGAAGATAGACAAAACCCCATATGAGATATGGCATAAGGGAAAGAAGCCCAAATTGTCTTACCTTAGAGTATGGGGATGTGATGCTTACATCTCAAGTGAGTCTGCTGACAAACTTGACCCCCGCGGCGTAAAAGTTGTTTTCGTCGGATACTATAACCAAAACGGTTATTAATTCTTTCATCCTGATACAAATACGATTTCTATCAAAAGGAAAGGCCACTTCCTTGAGAAGAAACTTCTCAATCGAGGAACTGAAGATAACATTGTCGATCTTAAAGAAATTCAAGAACCACAAACAACCACTGAGGAAGTTGGAGCGTCTAATCAACAAGTTGTTGTTGCTGATACATCAGACGTGAACACGAGCGTTCGCATACCAAATTCTAGATACTTATGGCATCTAGATGGTCCTGAAGTCTTATTAGTAGACGAGTCTGGCGACGAGCCTACTAACTACAAATCTGGAATCTTGGATCCTGAATCCGAAAAATGGCAAGATGCCATGAACGCCGAGATGCAATCCGTGTAGGATAACCAAGTTTGGAACTTTGTTGAGCTACCCCCCGATAGTCGGGCAGTAGGGAGAAATGGATTTTCAAGAGAAAAACCGACATGCATGGAAATGTGCAAACCTATAAGGCACGACTAGTCGCGAAAGGTTTTACTCAAACTCAAGGGGTTGACTATGATGAAACCTTCTCGCCCGTTTCTATTACTAATTCAATAAGGATATTACTTGCCGTTGCCGCGCACTATGACTACGAGATTTGGCAAATGGATTTCAAAACCGCTTTTCTTAATGGACATCCTTCTGAAGATGTTTATATGGTTTAGCCTGAAGGTTTTGTCGATCCTAAATATCCTAATAGGGTTTGCAAATAGAATAAGTCCATTTATCTACATAAGTAAGCATCTCGAAGCTAGAATCTTCACTTTGATGAGAAAATCAAAGAGTTTTGTTTTGTCAAAAATGAAGATGAGCCTTGTGTTTATAGAAAGGCTAGTGGGAGCACTATATCATTCCTCATCTTGTATGTGGATGATATTAAGATCATTGGAAACACCATTCCTATGCTTAAGGAAGTTAAGCACTGGTTGGAATCTTGTTTTGCAATGAAAGATCTTGGAGAAGCCGCATATATTCTGGGAATAAAGATCTATAGAGATAGATCTAAGCAGATTCTAGGGCCAAGTCAAAGTACTTACATAGACAAAGTAATGGCACGCTTCTCAATGGAAAACTCCATGAAAGGAGCTGTTCCAATGACTAAAGGAACCGTATTAAGCAAATCGCAATCTCCGGCAACGGACGTTGAATCTAAGCATATTTAAGCAATTCATATGCTTTAGCGGTTGGTTCTATCATGTATGCTATGTTGTGTACTAGACCAGACGTCTCGTATGCCTTGAGCATGACCAGTCATTTTCAATAGAGTCCTGGCATGGCCCATTGGACTGTTGTAAAGAATATTCTAAGGTACTTGAATAGGACCAAAGATATGTTCTGAGTGTTTGGGGGGAGTGGAAGAGGAGCTCACTGTAAGGTGTTACACTGATGCTAGCTTCCAGGCTGACCAAGATGATTCTCGCTCACAATCAGGTTTCGTTTTCACTCTCAATGGAGGAGCCATTTATTGGAAGAGCTCCAAGCAGAGTGTAGTGGCGAATTCTACCACTGAATCCGAATATAGAGCTGCATCGGATGCTGCTAAAGAGGCTGCTTGGATGAAGAAGTTCATCACCGATCTCGATGTGGTTCCGAGTATTCGCAAACCAATCGAGGTGTTCTGTGATAACACAGGTGCTATTGCTCAGGCCAAAGAGCCCAGATCTCATCACAGAGCCAAGCACATTCTAAGGAAGTTCCACCTCATACGGGATATACTGGAACGAGGTGACGTCATAATAACCATAGTAGACACAAGTCAAAACCTAGCAGACCCGTTCACTAAACCGATGACCTAGGACAAGCATGACTAACACAGGGATGCAATCGGTCTTTGATTAGCTAGTAATTTGTTTTGATTTAGTATTTGGATGTATGATATTTAAACAATTATACTTTTGAGTTCACTTTTGATTTAATGGTTAAATGCAAACGTTGAATATTATAACTCTGTTCATTTTAATACGTTTAATCTATGAATATTGCATTCTAAATTATCCGTAGTCGGTCAGACTCATGGAAGCGATTTTGAATTAAGACTATTCTGACTTTGGACTCAAAGGGTTGACTTCCAAACTCACAGTCCTTATTATGAATGACGTTGGATGTAACTCGCATCAAATCATCTTCATGGATCTTAGACATAAGATGCATTTGATATTGGTATGCTCATTTAGTATCCTTAGAGAAGAGATACATATTAGAACTTTCGTTTATTAAAGGTATTCTTTGATCAGTGTCAAACGCTGTCGCGTAACTGCCAGTCATAAAGACATTGGTTGGGAGTATTCTGAAGTTCAGTGGGAGTTGTATGCAATCAAGATGGGATTCTGTACTCTTACATGAAATGTAACAGTTAGACATCATGGCGCCTTCGTTGATTCAAACTGGTAAAGTGTGAGGCCTCATCCAAACTTACTGTGCGTTTGATTGGACCACTTTGACTCGAGAACGAAAATGATAATGGTTGAATGCCATATGAGATTGATCTAATCCATGTCTCATTGTGCAATTGATGTCTTATACGGAAAGGATAGATGACCACGATTATTATAACTTTCATTATCTTGCAATAGTTTATTCCAAGATCCTTTGGTTAATGAATTCAATAATGTCAAAACCTGTTGGGGGCAGCCACGTGTAGCTAGAGCACCGCTGGTTATCAGCGTTGAGAAACTTAACCGATCCGTCCAAGTGGGAGACTGTTGGAAATATGGACCGATCCTCTTAAGTCAACACGGCCGGCCGGGTTATGACCCGTAAGAGTTACACCTTGGGTAACGGACGTGGACCGCTTACACTTGTTAACCAGTAACGACTAATAAACGAGATATGACCCGTAAGAGTTAAACGGACTAATAAACGAGATATGGACCTTTAATGAGATTGGGCTTAATATGGGCTTGGTGGCCCGACATGATTAACTAGTTATTTAAACTAGTTAATATGTCAGTAGGGATCATTATTATTCAAGAGAGAATAAACCATAGCCACCATTTCCTCCCTCTCCCTCTCGGCTCCTCTCACTGCCACCGGACAGTCAGCCGCAGCCGCCGCCACAGCTGACCCGCAGCCGCAGCCGAGCCGCATCCCCGCTGTTCCCGTTGGTCGTGTCATCCTCGTTGCCGGTCCACGCGTGCACCGCCACCGTTGTTTGTTCATCTCGTTTGGTCACCTAGCATTGTCCGTTAGCTCTCGGTGTCTCAAACGGTTATTTATTAACCGAGGTAAAACTTAAATAATGTCATGAATATTATTTATTTACTTTGGTTGTTTTACACGTACTCGTATCGTATGTAACCGGATCCTATACGGTTCCGTTTTTGGTGATTACTCGATTTAATATTCCGCTGCGTTTTCTTGTTTATTATTAATTTGATTAATAACTATGAAACCAATTAAAACCGGGTTTAATTGTTAAATCGTTGACTGATCACCATTGGAACCTAACACAAGTTATGGCTCTTTTGCCAAACCATAAACTATCATTTTTTTTAATGTTTTTCGGCTTCTTTAGTCTATTATTGCTGAATAAAATGTTTGTTTTGATTGGTTATTTATTGTTTTGGTTGGTTTGTGGCAGCATCATTGTTGATTGTCTTACAATTAATTGTTACATTACTCAATGGGCTTGAGATCTTATGAGAGTGGGACAAGATTGACTCACTCTCTGAATACAACTGTAAATTTTCAAATCTAGACGTGAGATTCTTAATGTTTATTTCAACGAGTCTTTGTGAATTGTTAAATTATTAAAACAACTTTGGTAATTTGTAAGAAAGAGAACTAAGTAAGTTTTATTCTTTTCAAATCACACAGGGTGGAAACTCTACATTTTAAAATGTTCAGAACATAGGTAACGAATTACTAATTATTTATTTCATTCGTTCATTGAAGTCGTGTTTTTTTTGTTACTGCTCATATATATGCAAATTGTTTTTTAGGGATGGATGGGTTCAAATTATTATATTTCTACATCTTGTGCAACAAGAAACTTGTGTATATGAGATGCTACAAACCAATCATAGGTAAATTCAATTCTTATGATTTTTTATTTAATAATGTTTGCTTTAAACATATTAGTTATTTAGCTGCACTTTTGGTTTCCACTTGTCTGATTTAATACCTATTAATTTGGCTACAATCAGAAAGTTTTTTGCTTTTTGTATGGGTCACTGATCTAAACTCTCAGTTAGTTGATTTTAGCACTTTAGAATGAGGAATAATAAAAAAAAATAATAGGTTTTTGATTTATGGGTGGCTCTTTTATCTTGACTCCTTCCACAAGGTCAAATTTAGTTTTTGGAAGATATAATTACACATTTTTTAGTAAAGATTATAACCATTATGTTTTTAAGTTAATTTTTTTGAGCATTTTGGTTAATCACCAAAGCTTGAGGATTTTAATTATTCCAAAGGAAATCGTTTCATTGTGTAAGATACGAGTATAATACTGTTATGAATTTGCCTAATCTTTTTCTTAAATTGAATTTCAGGCTTGCCCCTCACTACTAGGACTCAGTTAGACCTGCCTCTTTTCTTTTTACACCACCCACCAACTTCATGGTGTTTTTAAGGAAATTAATTTTATTCATTTAACTTCTAGAGCAAGTTTCATGTAATTGATTTATATTTTAATAAAGGTACATTTAAAATTATAGTTATAATATAAAGAGCATATGTTGTACCTTTAACATGCAATCTTACCTAATATAATATTGACATTGAATTTGGTTTTAATGATTAAGCTTGCAAGTTTAGGTGGAACAAACATTGACCAGGCCGCATGGGAAGACAGAAAGAACCCAGCTGAGTCACGGTTCTTGGCTCATGTACGAGTCATCACTAGAAAATTAGCCGAATCATTAAAAGAAGACTCGCTCTAGCTAATTCTTCACCACTATGATGGCGCTAAGTTTCTCATTGAAGTCAACATCCCAGAGGTAAAATCATCTTTTTCCCTTCGGTCCGTTAGGAAAACTTTTCGATATCTAAGTAACTTGAGAAAAACTAACAAATGTTTTTTCTTGCAGGCACTCTCGCTTTTAGACATATATGAAGAGAGCTGCCTTTGTTTAACCACTTTTCATTTATATGATTGTTAGTATTCATCATATCTTCTTCGTCTGTTTTATCTACATAGGTAAACAAGGTCAAGGTCAAAGGAAAGTTCAAGTTAAAGGTACCTAAACCTAGGCTACACAAACATCTCTCTTAAGTTTGGTGACTTTCCCTACAATCCAAACACCACAACTAGCACCAGCTTATCAACAGTTCTCAGCCATGGAGTTGTTGAAAAGTGGATTAAGTTGCCCTACAATCCAAACACTACCAACATTACCATGATCATGAATAATTCTACAACTTCATGTTTGAATTTTTATCTTGATGGGTATAAAAATGGTGAACATAAATGAACATATATCAACAAACATTAATAAATAATAGACTCAAATAAACATAAAAATAAAATAGCTTTTGAACTCTTCTTTGAAATCTCAATGAGTATTTCTTGTAAACCCAAGTATAAACCTACCAATCTCAATTGAAAGAGCCTAACGTTAAAGATTATAACGAACGTAGAAAATATTTGCGTATTTAATCAAAACAAAACTTTGTTGAAAAATAAAACAAATCATTACGAAAAATAAAATAGGTCTGCAAGTTCTGGGTGAGTGTTGTTCGTTATGTAAACTAAATATTAAATTTATTTTTAATTGTTTAATTATTAATAACTTAATTCAAGGGCAATCTCTAATGAACTTGATATTGTTTAGGTCTAAAAATGAGAACAATAGACGTGTTTCGGTATGCAAGTTAAAGAAAAAGTCTGATGACGGGGGTAGCCCAAGGAATTAATAAAATGGCTTTCACACATTTAACGCTAAAAAGGTTAGAAGGTTAAAAGGTTCGTTTCCTGCCCAATTTATGTAAACAAGTACGTGAACAGTAGGCACTTGCAATAGTACAACGTCAAATCACTGTTCACATCACTGTTCCCTCTAAACAAGGGACATGCTCAGAAAAAGTAATATTATTATAATCATGGACCAACGGTCAAAAGCTTCCCGCCCATAAAAGGTCAACTCTCTAGCAAACTGGAGGTTAACTAGTTTATCCACTGGATAAAAGGCTTGCATCTCTCCCTCTATAAAAGGATGACCCCGCAATAAACAAGAACACACCAGATTGGAGAGTTAACATATACTCTCTAATCTTCTCTTCTTCCTTGAGAAAACTGCACCTTGCTTGTTTCTTTCTTACTTCACAAACATCATAGCTTAACCAAGAACCTCATCCAAAAACCGGTTTCAAACACCTCGGTCATGGATCTCCGGTGAACTATAAAAACTAACACCACGACCTGCGTTAGGTTAACCGGAACCCTTGAAGCCTGTTACCCTAACCACTCCATACACTATCATTAGTCTTATATGTTGGAATCGATCTGCCCATGACACATGTTAGAGTTGACGTGGCTAGTACGTATTGATCCAAGTCGGGTCATACCCAATAACAAGCTAGACAAACGCCACGATATTTATTATTAGATATGATCAAAGTGATATTATCAACACTTATATATTTGGAAATGGGATTTCTAAATATTTGCATTAGTGTGTAAAATAAATTAAATGGATAATTTACGAGAGACGTTATTTATTCGATAAGTAACAAAAACATATATAAGAAAATTGAACAAAATTGAAAAAGGGTTTTTTTTTTGGGGGGAGCCCCATGGGGCCGGCCACCTCTCTCTCTCTCTCCTCTTCCCTTTTGTTTGTTTCCATAACTTGCAAGAAATATGTATGGATGTGAAAAGAAAAAACACTTCAAGCATACATTTTTCACTCTCACACACATAATTGCTCTCTCTTCTTTTCTCTCCATCTCCAGCCGTGAACAAGAACAAGAACAAGAACAAGGGTAGTTCTTGGATCAAGTGTAAGACCCTAGCATCTTGGGTGTTTGTTGATTAAGCTTGTCGGGTATACAAGCTTGAGGAGTCCTTTCCTTGGATTCTAGCCGTTCAACCTCATTCATCCCTTTCATTCTCGGATTTGAAGGTATGTATATTAAATACCCTATGGTTATTCTTGATAGCATGGTAATTGCATATGGATCCTGGACTGGGTTTAACATAACTCGGTTTATGTGTAATGGTTAACAAGATTCTAAACTAATATCTTCCGCTGCGTTTTCCTTAATAATTGGTTATTTTGGACTTTGATAATCTTGCTAAAACCCAACATTATAATTGTTGTAGCAACAAGTTGGCGCTCACCGTGGGGCTACGCCGCTTACTTTATCTTAAAGACCAGCAGTATAGCTCCATTTTCACTAAAATCACCATGTCGGAAGGTGGATATCCCGATGAAGTCAACCAAGTGTCAGCCAAGAAACTCCGGCGACAACCACACCTTTCTCCACCCCTGGAGGAACTTCGACGGAATCCTTGTTCCTCGAGTTTTCACCTTTTCGAACTCCAACCCCTTCACGATCCGGAGTTCCTTCTCCTCATGCAGGAGTCACAAACACCCCGGAGTGTGTTGACTTGACGTTGGAAGGGGTATCACGACATTTCTTGCAACTAAGACATCTTCTTAACCAACACGTGAGCCCTAAAAGAGAAAACTGGATAAGAATAAGGCTGGAATATGACGATCCGGAGAACTCACTGTCGCTCGAACGTCCACCTTCCCCTCTAACCAGCTCGCGACCGGCTGCTTCTCATTTAGAAGTTGGTCCAAGTGTAACCTGCAAACCTTTTAACCCATCTCCTTATACCTATGGGAGACCAAGCCCAACGGCTTTCCCTTTGTTCACCTCACAACCCCTTGGGCACGAGATCACTCTCGACCAAATATGGCCATCAACAGCTTCAAGTGTTCCTCCTACAACCACTACATGGGAGCAGGCCATGACGGTCTTGCCTTTGGCTCAGAGTTCCGCCATGAGCACCCCCATGGGAACAAGCAAGCAGCAGCAACTCCTGAAAGCCTTTAAGGCTTTAACCTCATGCCTCAGATGATGGCTCAAATTATGGCACACTTCCCTTGGACCCAGCTCATCAACCAAGCGCTAGGTACTCACCAAGGGACGACGAGTCATAATCTTTCTACAAGGGTAAAAGAAGACCTTGTAATGCCTTTCAACCCGGTAACCTATCTTGTTTCTCTCAACAAATAGCCGATTATGACTTTCAAACGAAAATCAAGATGCCACCCCATATAAAAAAATATGATGGGACCGAAGATCCCGAAGACCACCTCTAGGTCTTCACGGGTGCTGCAAGAATCGAAAAATGGTCCCACGCTGAATGTTGTTTAATGTTCATGCAAACACTAGTCGAATCAGCCAGGATATGGATCAACGACCTTCCTGCCCAAAGCGTTCGAAGCTTCGATGGGATTTTTTGCCAAATTTTCACAACAAAGAAGGTACGTCAAGAATGCCACAATCATTTTTCAGATAAAACAAAAAGATGATGAGAGCCTTCGAGATTTCATCGAAAGGTATAAAAAAGAAGGGTTGACATATGTGGGGGCCGATGAAAAAATGAGGGTGGCAGGCTTCATGAACGCCATCACCTCCAAATACCTCACAAGGGACTTTAACAAGTGCCTACCTAAAACCTTTGAAGAAGCTCTTGAACGAGGTGAGGTTCATATTCGAGGTGAAGAGGCCGTTGATTTCAAAGAACAAAGAAAAAGAGCTCCTAGTTGGCGAGACAACAGCCCCAACCGAAAGAAAGGGATCTTCAATCCCTATGATAAATATCCAAGGAACTCAGATCAACAAAGGCCCGAAGGTCGGAACCCTCCAAGCAGGGAAAAGACTGTGAACTTCACAGCCTTAACCAAAACCCCTCAAGAGATCCTTGCCACCGAAGAAGTGAAACAAAACTTTCGACATCCTCGACCCTTGCCCAAAAGCAAGAAAAACGAATGCTCCACCCAGAATTGAGGAAGCTGTCAAGTCTGGAGAACTGGCCCATTTGGTGAAATGGGTCAAAGACAATAAGGCCGAAAGAAAAAGCAAAGAAGTGAATATGGTGAATATAGACGAAGGTGTTTCCTACAAACGACAACGCTTGGAGGCTTGGGAGCTTCAATGCGTCTGCTTCCCACCATCTCAATGTGACTTACTCTCAAACCCTTTGATGGTAGATGCGAACTTGGGAACTCTAAAAACAAGCGAGGCCTACATAGACCTAGGGGCGACCACAGAAATCATGTATGAAAGGTTCTTCAACCGGCTATATAAGGAAGAGCGTTTAAGGCTTCAACCCTCCGGGTCGTCTATAAAAGGTATCGCCGACGTACCCTTGAAGCCTTTAGGCCAACTAACCCTTGATGTCTGTTTTATTGAAGGCAAGATGAAGAAAACCAAACCACTCACTTTTGTGGTAATCAACACACCTTCCAATTATGATGTAATCACAGGAAGGCCAGGACAATGTGTGTTCAACATGGCTGTCTCGATCGGTCAAGGTGCTGTGAAGTTTCCCACTGACAGGGGAATTGCAACCCTTCAACCTACCCAAGAGGTTTACACGGTTGAAGGGGAAAGTTCAAAAAATGAAGACGAGGAACAAGGCTTGATCATAAACCCCAAGTATCCTAAACAAAAGGTACGGGTAAACACAAGCCTTTCCAAAGAAACTCTTTTACACCTTGAAAACCTGTTGATACACTATAGAGATGTCTTTGCTTGGTGCCCGGAAGTCATGACAGGCATCCCTCGAAGCGTTGCAGAGCATAAGCTAAAAATATCTCCTGATGTTAAGCCTGTTGTCAAAAAGAAACAAAGCCTAGCTGCTGAAAGAAGCTTGGCAGAATGTTAATAGGTTGAAAAGCTTGTACAGGCTGGGATCCTACGTGAGGTCAAATATCAATCTTGGGTGGCTAATCCTGTCATGGTTCGAAAGCCCGACAAATCTTGGAGGATGTGCATCAACTTCAAAGACTTGAACAAAGCATATCTGAAGGATTGCTATCTCTTATCAGAGATGGACCTCATGGTTGAATCTTTAACTGGCCATCCCGTTAAGTGTTTTCTCGACGCTTACAAGGGTTACCATCAAATTCTCATGACAATGGAAGATGAAGAAAAAACTGTATTCCACACGGACAAGGTTATTTTTTGTTATCAAAAGATACCTTTTGGCCTACGAAATGAAGGGGCAACCTATCAACGTTTGATTGACAAAGCGTTTGCCAGCCAAATTAGCAGAAACCTGGAAACTTATGTCGATGATCTAGTAATCAAAAGAAAAACCGAGCATCAAATGCTTGAGGACATACAAGAAACCTTCCAAAACCTGAGAAAGATCAACACGAAGCTCAATCCTGGAAAATGTTAATTCGGGTTTGAAGAAGGCAAGTTTTTGGGACACATCGTGGGGAAATAAAGCATAAAAGCTAATCCCAACAAAGTCAGGGCTGTTCTAGAAACTAAATCTCCACAAAGCAAAAATGAAGTGGAAAGTCTGAACGGAAGGCTTGCAGCCTTGAAGCGTTTTACCTCCAAGCTTGCTGAGAAATCCCTACCCTTTTTTAAAACACTAAAGGGTTGCACCAATAAGAAAGATTTCAGGTGGACGGAACAAGCGGAAGAAGCCTTCAGTCAAATGAAGCAACACTTGGCTTCACTTCCAGCTTTTGCAGCCCCTGAAACAGGAGAACTGATCTCTGTTTATCTCTCAGTCGCTGAAGAAGCATTAAGCACGGTTCTAACCATCGAACGCGACAAAGTTCAGGTACCTGTTTATTTCTTTAGTAAAACGTTAAAACTGGTAGAGATCAAATATCCTCCTTTGGAAAAACTGGCTCTGGCCTTAATTCAAACAGCCCGAAGGCTTCGAAGGTACTTTCAAGCACACCCTATACAAGTGGTCACTGACCAACCCATCAAGAGTGTGCTTGAAAAAACAGAAAATTCAGGCCGATTAGCCAAATGGGTTGTGGAACTAGGTGAATATAACATCACCTATGTCCCAAGAAAAGCAGTCAAAACCCAAGTCTTGGCGGATTTCATTGTAAAAATTCCGAAGCATGTCATTGCTGAAATACATGCAACTGCCACTAAACCTTCTGACCCTGAAGCTTGGAAGATTTTTTACCGATGGAGCCTCCAGCATCGAAGGGTCAGGGGCTGGGCTCATTTTAATCAACCCCGAAGGGTTAGAATTTACATATGCTCTCCGACTTGAATTTCAGACCACCAACAATGAAGCTGAATACGAAGCCTTGATCGTTGGTCTGAAAATTGCCAAAGAGATGAAGATCCAAAAGCTACAAGTCTTCACAAAATCGTTGCTCATTTCAAGTCAATTAAATGATAGCTATGTAGCAAAAGAACCCAACATGAAGAAGTACCGTGAAAAGGCAAAAGGGTTGATGAACACGTTTAAGGAGTGCACTATGAAGCAAGTCCCAATGTCACAAAATAAAAGAGCCGATGCCTTGAGCAAACTAGCATCTCTCACATTTGCACACCTCACCAAGAAAGTATTGGTAGAAGGGTTGAAAACTCCTTCAATTCAAGAATTGGAGGTTCAAGATGTGATCACTGAAGAAGGTCCAAATTGGATGACTCCCATAGTTTCTTAAAAAAGGTGAGTTACCTCTGGACCAGATAGAGGCTGAAAGGGTTTGAATCAAATCCAGACAGTATGTATTGCAAGGAGAAACTCTTTATAAAAAAGCTTACCTTGCACCACTACTAAGATGTCTGGGCCCTGAACAAAGTCAATATCTGATCAAAGAGGTTCACGAGGGGATATGTGGAGCTCATTTTGGGCCAAGAACGGTGGTTGCAAAATTGATGAACCTCGGATACTTCTGGCCCACAATGCACCGAGATGCAACCGAACAACTCAAGAAGTGTGAAGCTTGTCAAATTCATGCACCTGTCCCAAAAAGCCCTATGCATGATCTAGTCCCCATCTCCTTGGCTCGGCTATTCCATAAGTGGGAATGGATATCGTTGGTCCATTCCCACCAGCCAAGGGTGGGGTAAAATTTTTGCTAGTAGCTGCTGACCACTTTACCAAGTGGCCTGAAGTCAAACCACTTGCAAAGATAACGGGAAAATAAGTCATCGAATTTGTATGGCAAAGCATCATTTGTCGCTATGGGTTGCTAGTAGTGTTGGTCACGGATAATGGGAAACAATTTGCTGAGAAGCCTTTTAGCACATGGTGCAAAGAATTCAGAATCACCTAATTGTTCAGCTCAGTTGCATACCTACAATCCAACGACCAAGTAGAAAGAACAAACAGTACCATTGTGGAAGGAATCAAAGCAAGGCTTGGAAGGCATAACAACAATTGGCTTGAAGAACTCCCAAATGTTCTATGGGCAATAAGAACAACCGAAAAGACAAGCCACAAATGAACGCCTTACAGCTTAGTGTTCGGATCGGAAGCTGTATTCCCATTAGAAGTTGGAGTTGTGACTCAAAGAACACTCAACATGGATTTCGAATCAAACAACAATGAGACCATGTTGAACTCGCAACTCCTTAAAGAAGCTCGTGATCAAGCCGCAATACAAGAGGCTAAGTACAAGCAGAAAATGGAAGCTTATTACAATACAAGAATGAAACATGAACGTTCCAGGCCTGGAGATCTTGTACTCCGAAACAACGAGGCCAACAAGAAAGAAAATCAAGGAAAACTTGGCCCAAAGTGGGAAGGACCATACACAATCCTTGAAGCTCACAAGGGTGGATCCTACATGTTGGCCGACACAGAAGGTAAAAAGCTTCCAAGACACTGGAATGGCAAAACCCATAAAAGGTTCCATGCCTAGTCAAAGTCTTAAAATGTATCTCAAGAGATGTATAATTCTCCTTTTTGTAAACAACAGCCTCTTGATGAATGATAAATATTTTATCATAACTTGTCTTTACTATCCTATAATCAGGTTGAGAACCTAGCAAGAAACTCCGTGGCAAGGGCCATGTAAGGGGATGAGATCCCAGGCCACATCGCTCAATAGGTTCAAGGGTTAAATGAACCTATATAAGGGGTGAGTTCCTATATCAATCCAACTCCATGAGACTCACAAAATTTTTCAACCAAAAACTTTTCTCATAGACGGGTCTGAACAACCTACATCAATTCGTTCCTTAAACTTTGAAAAAGTTCACGAAACAAACATACATTAAGTAATAATACAAAGGATAGCCAACATGTGCTTTTTACCTAATGAAGCCTTGAAGCTAAAGTGACTGCGGCACTAAAACTTCTTAAGGAAAGTTAGCTAAAAACATATCACACTAACAAGACAAGCAACCAAAACACAATACATAGAACATTACGATTCATAAACAAGGCCTTAAAAGGCCATAACTAGCATCATCCGTGACTTGCCATTCAGGCTAAACAAAGGAAATCACAAGGATTCCCATGAGAATGTTCAAAGGGCCAAAAAGGCCAAACACAACCATAAAAGTAGAAACCTTAAGGGTTTCATGCTGAGCCTAAAGTGTTTAAGATACATAATATTGTTCAAGAGCGCTAAGAAAGCTACGAATAAATTGTTTAAACACCAGCAACAGGCATTGAAGTACTAGCCTCAACACCCTTACCTTTCTTCAATTTCTTCACTTCCAGGCCATCACCAGCAATGGCCGAACCTTCAAGGCTTGCCACATGAGACCTGTCGCTATCTCCAGATAAAGCTTCTTTGCTATCATCGGAACGGGGCGCTTCTTAGACAAGGACTCAATCACCTCTTTACAAACTTTCTCATCAAGGCTGGCTGGTTTCAAGCCCTGCAAAACGGAAAAAGGCTTACCAAAGCAAGACGAAAAGAGCTTGGAAGTGAGCCTTTCCATTGCACTGACTGAGTCTGAATAGAGCTTGGAAGCTTCACGGTTGAACATGGGCGATTGCTCCATAAGTTGACCAGCTTCGTGATGCTTGAAGCTAGCAACAAAAACCGAATGCTTCCCATAGCCCAGCAGCTTCGTGTAAACATCGCCCAACACCGAATTAAACTCAGAAGAATGAAGCAGGTAAGTCACAACTTGGTGAAATCCGTGTTCAATTAGCCACCGGTTTTCGTTAGTAACCTGGGTGACTGAAGCCTTTAAGCTTTCTTTCTCCATGTCAAAGATTTTCCTCTACACCTCAAATGCTTCCCTGTCAGCGTCCAACTTAGCTCTATCAGCTTCCATCGATTTCTTCAACCCTGGTATCTCAAACTCATGGCCACGGGACAACTCCTCAATCTTCTTCACATAACCCTCCTCCTTCTTTGAAAAACCGTCAACCTCTTTCTTCCTGGCTATCATAGAGGCCTTCATCTTTTCTTTCTTCTTCGAAAAATCCTCATACTCCTGCATCCCCTTTCGAAAACGAGTAACACCCTAAGCCAAAGGGGAAGAAAGGTTGCAAGAACTCAGGATTAACCTCGACAGCATGGAATCACCCTTCATCTCAGAAATAGTGTTACGAACCCCTAGAGGAGCAAAGTTAGCCAAGACATCGGCACAGACTTCCGGACCTTTAAAGCTATCCCTAACCTTCACATTCCACTCAGGTACATAAACCTCATTCCCATCCAACCCTTGAATCATAGCCATCGCAACATTCTTACCAGTTGATTTCTTCTTTTTGGAAACAACCAAACCCTGCTCTTTTCCCCCCTCCACACTTGGACCTCGATCTTCAGCAACTTGAACATCATTTAGCTTCAACCGGTTCGTGAGAAGATGATGGGCCAGAAGACTTCAACAAACGCCGTGTGGAACGACGAGTGGCAGCCTTAGGAGCAGCAGCCTTGGTAAACCCTTTAACATTCGAAACTCAAACATACCCATAATCTTCGAACCTACCCTCTTTCCCTCGAACCACAGCATCTTCCCCAGAAACAGTTGCAGCATCCGTAAACCCAACATCTTATGTATCATCACTTACAAGAAATCCAAAGCCGACATAACTACAAACATACGTATACCCTTATCATCCCTCATAAGCACGTGATCCCGATTAGGCTTATCCCACAATTTGCTAATTCCTAACAACACAAGAAGATGTTCGGGAAGAGGACGAAGACGCGATGGACACTTCCTAATTGACTTCAAAAACGCTTCATTTAATTCTGATTCAGCCTGCTCCGGTTCATTTAAAATAGCCTCGGGTTGTCTCCAAACGGATTTGAAAGGAAGAATGGAATCGGAAAAAAAGAAAAAACGTCCTTCCAAGAACCAAGGGTCGTAACCACCGAGGAAACTAAACATGTATCAACCTGAGTATGTTCAAAAGTGTACCAATCGCCGTTCTTCGCTAAACGAAAGAAACGGCGAAAACCCAAAAGCGACGGATCATATCCTAAAGCTCTACATAATACCACAAAATGTAAAACCCTAGAAAGCCCTATAGGGTGAATTTAAGCAAATGACACACGATAATACTCCAATACATTAAAAAAAAATATAAAACGGATGGCGGAGGTTTGAGAATTCAAATTGCCGACAATAAAGGGCAACGAAACCCGCCGAACAACGATCGATTGACGAGTCGGCCGGCGGAGCAATCGGTTCAAGTTCTAAACCTATACCCCATTCAAGACAGAATGATTCGACTTCTTCTTGGGTTAATCGGGAAAAAATAACCGACAGATCCTTACGAGAACCCATAAAATCGAAAGAAAAGGGAAGGATTTTAACAAACCTGATGAACGATTGAAAGAAACTTGATGAATGTTTGAGAGAATATGTGGAACTTTAAAAGAAAATATGAAGAAAGTGAACAATTATAACTATTATTAAGAGCAGTTATTGGGAACTGCAACTTGCAGTAACCATCAAATCAACTGTCTTGTCAGAAATACAAAAAATAACCAAAATCGTTCAAAGCCTCGAAGCCTCGAAGCCTTTAAGCAATAACAAAATGTGTGTAAAAGTCAGAAGCCCTTGAGCCTACTTCTCAAACAACTCTGACTTGGGGGGCTGATGACGGGGGTAGCCCAAGGAATTAATAAAATGGCTTTGACACATTAACGCTAAAAAGATTAGAAGGTTAAAAGGTTCGTTTCCCGCCCAATTTATGTAAACAAGTACGTGAACAGTAGGCACGTGCAACAGTACAACGTCAAATCACTGTTCACATCACTGTTCCCTCTGAACAAGGGACATGCTCAGAAAAAGTAATATCATTAAATCATGGACCAACGGTCAAAAGCTTCCTGCCCATAAAAGGTCAACTCTCTAGCAAACTGGAGGTTAACTAGTTTATCCACTGGATACAAGGCTTGCATCTCTCCCTCTATAAAAGGATGACCCAGCCATAAACAAGAACACACCAGATTGGAGAGTTAACATATACTCTCTAATCTTCTCTTCTTCCTTGAGAAACCTTCACCTTGCTTGTTTCTTTCTTACTTCACAAACATCATAGCTTCACCAAGAACCTCATCCAAAAACCGGTCTCAAACACCTCGGTCTTGGATCTCCGGTGAACTATAACAACTAACAATAAACTAGTGAACCTCTCTCTGCGTTTTGCAAACCGTAGAGGGTCACCACGACATGCGTTAGGTTAACCGGAACCCTTGAAGCCTGTTAGCATAACCAGTCCATTCACTATCATTGGTCTTATAATTGTTGTAGCAACAAATTCATACAAAGGTGATGAACAATCCCACATCTTTTAAATTTTCAAAGAGGGGTAATTAAACTAAGTTATTATCTAAATCATGGCTGTTATTCATGCATACTCATGAGGTCACTTCAAGATGAAGAAGAAAGTAATGTAACCAGTTTCCTTATTAGTTTAAGTAAACAAACTATGCCTTTAATTATCATACTAATTAATATGAAATATATGATTGTTTATCAGTATAGAGTTATTCAACTAAATTGATCATCCATAGGTAAAATTGTAAAATTAAGTCTTCTTTTTATTTCACATTCTTTTGATTGTATGTTCATATATTTTGGTAGTGCAATAGATAAATTCACGATAAAGATAAAACATTTATATGGGGTGCTAGACCTACTAGGTATTCTTATTATTTAGTTTATTGCTTTTGTGATACATAGTGAAATAGTTTTTCCAAAGCAAAGCAAATGAGTAACATTTACATCAAATTCATATGTTTTCATAGAAAAAAACTTTTAACACATTAAATTGTACACATGATATAAAAAATAGACAAACATTTAAACTGGTACAACAAAGAAGGCTTTCAAATCTAACTGAAATAAAAAATCTTGAAAAAAAAGACTGAAACTAAACTGATAGCCTTTCAAATCTATTCACCCTTTTCTTTCTCTGTCCCGTTAAGAAATGGATGTTAATGTGATCCCTTTGCTAGTCTTTCGATTAATATAAAACTTACCAAAAGCACCACCAATAGAAAAAAGTTCTTAGGGTGTGTTTTTGTATGTCACATGACATATTGTCTATCAAAAATTTCTCATCTTTGCTCTTTCCTCTATCCTCCCTCCCTTTCACAAACTCATTCTTTAAGATCCTTTCACTAGAATCTATCTACACCTTCTCTTCTCCACATCATCATGTCTCTCTTCCACATCACCTCTTCCCACTTCAAAAAATCCCAAGAATCTCCTATTGGAGATGGTTTAAGAGCCCAAAGGCTAACGAAAGTAATTAACAAAATTTATTGATTCATGTAATCTTTGATTTTAATACAAAAACTATACCTTAAAGTTCATGTTTAAGTTGAAACCTAAGCATATCATATTTGAAAATTATGTATACACAATAAGATAAAAAAATCTAAATAAATACGAATAACTCTATATAAAATTAATGATAATAAAAAAATTATAAAAACTTTGGTTTAACATATGATCAGAAAACTTTCGTTAATAAATATCAAAAACTAATATAACTTCTTTTATATTTGTGCGAATTACATCAATATATTAAACTTTATAAACATACAAGAAAACCACACACTAAACTTCATAGATTGAAAAATATACTAAATATCAAGAAAATGAAAATAAAAATACACACGGGAATAAAAAAAATCAACTTGTCTGTTTAAGATAGATGTGAAAATAAAATTAGGCTTGAGGAATTTCAAATCCATCAATTTTAAAAAAAAAGCCCAATGCATTAAATGAAATAAACAAAATATACTTTAACCTCAACTAAAAAACATAAAAATACTTTATACAATTCATGTAACCTTTAATTTTAATACCTAAAGACATCATACATAAAAAATATATACTAACAATAATTTATATATATATAAGAAAAGATAACAGTAACCCGAGTGACACGCGTGCTAAAAGCTAGAATATATGGTATATAAAAAACAATGTGTCATTGTGTAGAAAATTTTCGGGTCATCAATAAGGTAAATTCGTATAACAAGGTGTATCAGTTATTGTAAAAAATGTACAAATAACTAGAATATTATTATTAACCTATAACTTTAAAACTAGGGTAATATATTATTGTACTATTTTATTTTCCATAATACGGTTAATCTAGTTCAACACTATAATTACACAAGTTATTTGTATGTTTAGTACGTTAATTTCATTTGTACTTGATCCTACCCATTGAAACAAGAGTACCGGTTTTGCACCGTGATCTCTTGTTTTGCAACTTAGTCATTATCTTATTGTGGACATTGTAGTTAACTAGTGTTTTACCTGGTGCGTTGCACCGAGCAGGTTAGTATAACACAAGCGTTGCCAGTCCCGAGCGTTGAGGTGTTAATTTACGTGAATTCGATCAATTTCGGTTACGTGTGATATAATACCATAACTAACACAAAAAATATAAAAATTGTGATGGACCAACAGGGTGGTGTGGTTGGTAAAACTCGGACGTTGGTAAAACCCGTGCGTTGTCAATCCTGAATGTTGAGGTGGGAGTCTAGGCAAATACGGCCGGTTTCCATCACGTTCGTAATGCTACCGGAACTAAAACAAACAAAATAAACACAAAATTGACATTTGCTCGATTTTCGTTACGATAAGAAAACTCAAACAAAAGATGACAAGTTTAATAGAATTAAATTGGTTTCCATCACGTTCGTTACACTACTAGAACTAAAACAAAGCAAAATTGGCATTCAGTCATTTTGTTATTACACCAAAAAAACGAAACAAAATGCCACTTAACCACTATGGTGCAGCCAAGTTGCTAAATGGGCACTTAGCGGCACCAAAGTTTACAATTGTATAATAACTAGATTTTTACCCGACGCGTTACACAGGTTTCAGGCTTGTGAGTTGTGTCGGGGCAGTCAATACATATCATAGTTTTATACATTTAGATTTACATTAGCTGATTTAATTACATTCAGTTTTACATGCATTTGAGGATGGTCCACTGGTGCTCGACCAAAAAAATAAATAAAGATGGTTCCTTCAATTTTGACATGTGAGCTACCACAACTAATATTAGTTGCTTCACTAAATATTGATGTATAAGAGCCACCCTTTCTACTTTACAAAATACAACTGCTAGCTGTTAGTTGTTTTCATCCAAAACTGCATAGTCTTCCTTTTATGCATCTTCTCTAATGATCAGTTTCACAAAACTACAATAACAATAAGTATGCAAATTAGGTGCTACGAATTGTAGGTGGATTTCAAACATATACTTATAGCCCTTAATATAGCTATCATATGGGTAAGACAAAGTCATTAGCCTTAGTGGCAAGTGGACGTTTACCTTTTTCTGGTGGAAATGGTGGTCAAGGAAGTGAAACTCAAGCATTGTTTTCAATGTTCACTGAATCATATAATGCCTTTGTGGCTAAAAACATGATTCATACAAGTGTGATTCAGGATGACTTAGAGTAGATTGAGGTGGATGATTTGGAGGATATGGACTTGAAATGGCAAGCTGCCATGTTAGCTTTGAGAAGTAAGAGGTTCTACAATAGAACTGGGAGGTCTCTAGTGTCTGGTCCAAATGAAATGATTGGGTTTGACAAGTCAAAGGCAATCTGCTACAATTGTCAGCAACCTGGACACTTTTCTAGTGAATGCAATCAGCTCCGAAACATTCAAGGAAACCAATATCATAACCAACAACCATGAAATCAATACCAACACCAGTAAAATCAGCCAAGATACAACAACTTCAACAACAATCCCAATTTTAACAACAACTACCGGCAACCTCATATGAATAATCAGCAAGTTGTGCCCCAGAACTAGAACTACCAAACAAACAACCAAAACCATCCAAATGCTCCCATCAACACCAATAGAAACAATCAAAATCACCCCGGAAACCAAGGAAATGCGGCACTTTATGCTCAACAAGAAGGTGGTTTTGATTGGAGTGATCATGAAGATGACATAACCAAGGCAAATGTGGCCTTTATGGAAAATGTTGAGACTGAAGCTGGATCTTCTTCTTCTTCTTCTTCTTCACAGGAACAGTCCACTCCATTGAATGAAGTATGGTACATGGATAGTGGGTGTTCCAGACATATGATTTGTGACAAAAGGTCACTTGTTAACTATGAAGAGAAGTTTAAGGGTCTAGTAGCATTTGGAAGTAATGAAAATGGAGGAATAATAGTTTGAAAAGTGATCTTGACTAATGGAAATGTCACATTTGATAATGTCTTGTATGTGGAAGGACTACGGTATAACCTTTTGAGCATTTCACAAATGTGTGATAAAGGTTATAAAGTTGGGTTTGATGACTCTCACTATTTTATCCTCAAACCTGATTTTGTTATCCCTCCATATACGATTATGATGATGGCCCCAAGGAATGACAATTTTTATGAACGGACCATGAAAGATGCTGTTTCAAGGGGTGGTACATGCTTTGTATCAAAAACCACTCAAAATGAAACTAAATTATGGCATAGGAAACTTTGTCATGTTAATTTGAAGAATATGAAAAAACTAGTCAAGGGTGAGCATGTTATTGGTTTACCTACTCAGGACATTAAGTTGGATGAGAATTGTACCTCATGTCAAAAGGGCAAGCAGCACAAGTCTTCACGCAAGATTAAATTTATTAACACAATTGATCAAGTGCTTGAGATGCTTCACATATATCTTTTAGGTCATGTGAGTGTTCCAAGTATTGGAAAGAAGAGATATTGCCTTGTGATCATTGATGATTTCTCAAGATACACTTGGGTTTATTTCCTAAGTACAATAGATGAGACTGCTGGGTTGATTAAGAATTGTGTGACCAGGATTGAGAACCAGTTGGATGCAAGGGTGAAGGTGATGAGAAGTGATAATGGAATAGAGTTCAAAAATGGAGTCATGGAAGAATTCTACAATGAGCAAGGAATACTTCAACAATTTTCTACTCCTAAAACTCCTGAACAAAATGGTGTTGCAGAAATAAGAAACAAAACTCTCATAGAAGTTGCAAGAACCATGCTAGCAGATGCTTTCCTAGCTGTCACTTTTTGGGCAGAAGCAATTAATACAGCCTGTTATGTTTAGAATAGAGTGCTTCTCAACAAAAGTCTATGAGATTTTGTTCAAAAGAAAGCCCTACATCAATTTTCTCAAGCAATTTGGTTGCAAATGTTCATTATTGAATACCAAGGATTATCTCAAAATATTTCAAACAAAATCCTTGGACTACTTCTTTGTTGGCTACTCTACACACTCAAAAGCCTACAGAGTATATGTCAAAGATCATTTGAGTGTGACTGAATAGTATGATGTAATCTTTAATGAAAATCAATTCAACACAGTTGATGGTGCATCATGGCTGTTTGATCTTGAGAAACTGATCAAGTCTTTCAAGATTTATCCTGAAGATTTTGATGATTCATTTTACAAGACTAGTGTCATTGAAGAGAATAATCAAAAAAATTTAGACTTGGAAAAGTTATGGTCAAAGGTTGCTGGAAAAGGAAGTGAATACAAATTCATAAATGATCCCTCAAGAGCTGAAATTGAATAAGATGGATATCATGATCCAGAACACAATCAGATTCCAGAATAAGATCAAGTAAATAGTAATCAAGATAATCAAGTAGTGCGAGATGATCAAGTTCTTAATGAGGATGATCCAAGCAACCAAACTAGTGAAGAGGAGGCTGCTAGAGGAGCAAGGTTTGAAGATTTGTTTAAAAGATTAGATTTGGGAAACAATGGTGCATCTACCTCACATCAAAAGCACCAGAGTTTCATGATGCACTGAGTTTGATGATGCAACAACAAATTTGACCATTTGGGAAATAATGGGATAGAAGCACCAGAGTTTCATGATGCAACAACAAATTTTGATGATGCAACAACAAATTTGACCATTTGGGAAATAATGGGATGGAAGCACCAGAGTTTCATGATGCAACAACAAATTTGGTCATTGATGAAACAGATCTCAATGAATCAACCAGCTGAGAACATCATCCAGCTATGTCTACTGATGTGATAGTTCAATCCTCTTATGTTGAAAGAAATCATCCAGCTGAGAACATCATTGGAGATATAAATGAAAGTGTTACAACAAGTCATTCTGAATCTGCAAATATCTGTTTGTACTACTGCTTTCTATCCCAAATTGAACCCAAGAACATTGTTCAAGCATTGAAAGACAACTGTTCGGTAGAAGCAATGCAAGACGAGTTGGCCCAATTCAGGGATCTACATGTATGGGAACTTGTGGATAGGCCAAGAAACATTAATGCTTTTGGAACTAAATGGGTTTTTAGGAACAAAATGTATGAAAGCGGAATTGTGATTAAGAATAAAGCAAGACTTGTTGCTTTGGGAAGCCTACAAGAAGAAGGGATAGACTTTAAGGAAGTTTTTTGCTCATGTATCAAGACTTGAAGACATAAGAACCTTTCTAGCTTATGCTACCTCAAAGAATATAAGGGTATTCCAGCTAGATGTCAAATCTGCCTTCTTAAATGGAAAAATAGAAGAGGAAGTGTATGTATCTCAACCACCAGGATTTGAGGACCCTAATTATCCTAACAAAGTGAATAAGTTAAACAAAGCTTTTTATGGACTACATCAAACTCCAAAGAGCTTAGTATGATGAGTTATCTAACCACTTGCTTGTAAATGGTTTCTCAAGAGGAACTATTGACAAGACCCTCTTTTACAAGAAAAGAGGAAGAGATTTGCTTCTATTACAAATCTATGTGGATGACATCATTTTCGGCTCAACAAATGAACAAATGTGCCATGAATTTGAAGATGTGATGAAATCCAAGTACTCAATGAGCTCAATGGGAGAAATAAACTTCTTTCTTGGATTGCAAGTTCAAAAAAAGCTTGATGGCATCTTCGTATGCCAGTCTAAGTATGTACAGGACATTTTGAACAAGTTCAAGTGTTAAGATTTCAAAACTACTTCAACAACCATGGACACTCATGAGAAAATGATAGTAGATGAAAAGGGGGGAGCATGTGGATGAGCATGAATACAGAGCCAAAATTGGACCCTTAATGTATCTAACTGCTTCAAGACCTGATATCATGTTTGTTGTATGTGTATATGCAAGATTTCAGTCAAGTCCTAAGGTCTCTCACATGACAGCAGTCAAAAGGATCTTTAGATACTTGAAGGGAAAACCTGATTTGTTAATTTGGTATCCAAAGAACCATTCCTTTGATCTAATTGCCTTTACTGACAATGACTATGATGGATGCAACATGAGCAGAAAGTCAACTTCTGGTGGATGTCAATTTTTGGGAGACAGGCAAGTGTCTTGTTAGTGCAAGAAACAAACTAGAGTATCCATCTCAACTGCTGAAGCTGAGTACATTGCTGCATCTGCCTGCTGTGCACAAGTTCTATGGATTCAAAATCAAATGCTGGATTATGGTCTGAATTTCTTGAAGACTCATATTTTCATTGATAATACTGCTGCATATTTTATTTTTAAGAATCCTACTAACATTCTAAGACCAAGAACATTGAAATCAGACATCATTTAATCAGAGACCGTAATGTAAAAAGTCTAATAGAAATGAAAAGAGTTGATACAAGTGCTAATTTGGCTGACCTATTCACAAAACCACTTGATAGAACCAGGTTAACTTTCTTTTTAAAGCCCTGGAAATGGTCAACTCAGATGAGGTCTGATTAATGATTCTGCCTCTATGTGCTAACTGACTATCTTGATAGTGGGTCTAAGTAATTGTTGTGTGTGTTTGAATATGCTACAGTTTGATGTTAACTGATGTGTGCTTAATTGATTATCTGTGCAGCTTAGGTGTCTTTGATTCTTATGCTTGTTTATCAGTTGACTTGTATGATGTCCCGATAAGTGTTTTTGAATTGATATACTTGAATGTATACTTATCTGATGTCATAATTGAGTGTTTGATTATGTGTATAATCTGATCTGATGAGGTTGTTAGGATATGTTAGACTATGCATTTCTGTAAAGTTTTTTTTTGTTTTGATGATGTCATTGATGGTTGTGATTTGATTAAGTTGCACTTATTTTAGGTCAAAATGTGCTTTTGTGTCAAAAAGATATGCTCAAATGAAAACTTTAAAAGAAAGATTCTTGATCAAAACAATTTTTGATAAACACAGAGCAAGTTGATTAATGGTGTAGAGATATGATAAGACTTTTCAGTTCAAAGCTTTATAGAAGCTTAAAAGGGATTTTCAATGAAAAGTCTCAAAATGAGTTACTTTTGCTTAAAATTATGTCGACTTCTCAAGTTGGAAGGACATATACGTGTATATGTTTTGTCCTCTAATCTATCCCTAGAGTCACAGGATAGCCATTCACCTAATGTAGGTTCCCAGTCGGATTTACACAGGAGTATCACGTAACACGAGGGTGCGGAATCCCCTACGTATACGATGCGAGTGTTTACACGAGAGACACGTAAAGAACATAACACGTAAGAACAAAGGTTTACTTGTTATTCGATGTCAAAGCCAAAACACCAAACAAGCCTTTCGACGTCTTACAAAACTGATCTGCCGAAAAACTACCTAGTGGAAGGCGTAAGTTAGGTTTATATAACCCACGACAACTTCGCCTAACATCCTAAGCGAAGTTGTCCCTAACTTCGCTAAACCACAAGTTCGCTCAAACTAAATACCCAAACTAATAAGTTTATCAAAACATAATAAGCATTGTAACGATTACAGACACGATAGACTCGAGACTAATGAACTACTGACATAATGCACCAACAGACTCTCCCTTGGCAGTAGCTTCATTTCTCTTACACCTTCGCTTCGTCTTGTAATCCAAAAAGCCGTACCTTCCATCTTCAAGCATGTACACCTTGTCTCACACAAACTGAGACCACCCTTTGATATTTCTTCGTTTCATCTTTCCAAGCAGGAATATAAAAAATATTCTTTTCATCCAGTACCTGCAAATCAGCTTGAGATCATACACCCTTAAGATCTCCTATTCATCTTGATCCTCCATCACGGCTTTAACGGTCTCACAATCAACATACCACCATTTAAGGTCTTTCAACACATCCCGAGGCATAGTCTTCATTGGAGCCTCTTTCATACATCGAATCGGTTTATACTTCATCACCATCTAGGGCTTGCCATCAGCCCGCATTCCCCGTTCTGTATCTTCAATTTACTTCCCCTTTGGAGGCCTCAACAGCTCAATCATTTTCTCTTTAACCACTTCACTCCACACTATCTTACCAACCCAGCTAGCAAACCTGTCACCACTTCTATTAATCAACCTTAATCGATCCAAATCCTACACCTCACAGTCAGGAAATGTATTTAACGATCTCAATCTCTTAGCAAAATACTGAATCCCATCATTTCTTTTCACCAAAAACACCTTTAGCTGATCATCATACAACCAACAGATAATACCTTTCTTTGATTTAACATACCCCTTGATATTGTAACTCCTCTTGAACATCGGGCTCACCTTTTGTTCCTTTGTCTTGTGAAACCAATGAGCATACTCTACTTTCCTTCTTGGTTGTTCTTCCCACTCAGACTCCCCAACTCCACTACTTTCTTGACTCACCTTTTCCTGACCACCACTTGGAATATCATGTTCAACACTATCATTATCATCAGGTATCTCACCTTCTTCAAATCCGCTGTCAATCTCAATCTGTTCACCAATCTTTTCAATCTCACTAAAAGACAACACATCTTCACCCATATCATCCTCATCATCCACCACAACTGTCTCACCACTTGCACTGCCAGATGAAACAGTAGCCTCCCCCTGAGATGTGGAAGCCCCAAGAGTTTGTTTAGTTCTTGGCAGCTCACCACCTGCATCTTTCGATGCATTGGGATCATCATCTCTATCCTCTCTCCACTTGGTTATCAACTCATCCCCTATGCAGCTGGTCTCCCCCTGAGATACTAAGAACTGTTTAAGAGCATGAAAAAGTTTACCATGTTCAATAATAAGAGATGAATGAATTTGGTTCTCAGCCACTAGCCGTTGAATAGCTTGTGTCTGAATCAGATTAATTCTTGACTGGTCAGCCACTACACGTTCTAGAGCCGCTATCTGCTCTGAATCTGACAACGAAGTATCAAAGGCAAATGTCATGTGAGAAATGTCTTGAGCATATGGAGGAGGGATACCCAAAGTCACTGGAATCTTCGATGATGGTGGACTAGT
This sequence comes from Bidens hawaiensis, assembly GCF_021521415.1. Taxonomy (NCBI): domain Eukaryota; kingdom Viridiplantae; phylum Streptophyta; class Magnoliopsida; order Asterales; family Asteraceae; genus Bidens; species Bidens hawaiensis. Next base: position 262,669 of record NW_027493327.1, on the reverse strand, counting down.
AACCGGAGGTGTAATTGAAACAGAAGACCTAGCAGTTGCCATCACCGTAGATTCCACAAACATAGACACAACTTCAGACGGAGTAATAGTACGTTGTGGTAGGGATACAATCTCTGGCATAGATATCTCAATCGTAGATGGTACACAAGACGGTGCTGACAAAGCCACCATTGGTATACTAGATGTCACTGGTAATGGATCAGATGAAGATGGAGGCAGTGTTACATACCAGACGATTGTGGTTGGGAAAAATAAACAACACTCAAGCTTTCACCAGCTCTAGCCCTCTTTGATCTACGGACTAAGACATACATCTCCTCTTCATAATCCGACTCACTATCATCCGAATCATTCTTTCGTTTTCCTTGGATCCTCTCTTGTGCAGCCAGAACTCTCTGAGCTTCAACAGCTTCATCAGTGGAAGAATCAGATAAGCTTTCCTCTGAGTCCTCAACAGAGACTAGGGATTGACCAGCTGAACCAACAATCGAAGAAGATGGTACCCCAGACACTACAATTGAAGAAACCTGAACATTTGAAGAAACAACAAAGATCCCTTGCACACCGAAAGCAACATCAAGATGTATCCCATCTGCGACAGATATAACAGGATCAATAACTGGATTATCTATTACGGGAGCATCTTGAACAGGATCAACATGAACTGGAGAAACATGAGCCACGGGAGGTGGTTGAGGGATATTAGCTTGTGCCGGAACAGGGTCAGTAAAGCCATCCTCTGGTGGAGCAACATAGTTAGGATTCACAAGATATCCAAATAAAGTTGTGTGCGTCAGACGACGATCAACATTACTTCGTGCGCTCGATGATCGACACTGAGCAAAAATTCTCTTGTTTACACTTTCCACAAAAGAGATAGGACGACGTTATGGCAGATTAGGAGCGACATGATTAAGTATCATCTGTAAAAAACTGGTATACATTAAGAAACGTTCCCATGTCACAGCTCGCCTCTGACGATCAATCTCATAGAACACCATTTGGCTGAAGCTATACGGTTTATTATATGTCAACCCGGTCATAGCAGACTGCATTGTCGCACCCATACCATCGGATCCAGCCTTATGACCAGACATGCACACAATCAACACGTGCATTAAGAAACGCCACTGGTCTAATTGAAATTCTTTTCTGTGTTGTGTGTCTTACAACGAACCTGAGTACCCCATACGAAGAAAAGACCCGTTTCTGAAAGTAACTGAATACTCAGTAGGATCCTGAGTGGTTTCAACTCGGAACTGTAGAGCTTCCCGAATCTGATTAGCTAAGAATTGTGCCACCTGTTGATTGACTGTAGCACGTATAACTGGAGGTTCAGCACGACAATCATATTCAACTGTTATTCTAAAGTCTTCAATATTTGGTAAAGATATCAGAAGAGTTTTAGTGATAGCGTGAAAAATTCTTGAGCGAATGAGGAACACGATAATCTCCGAGTAATCATCAGCTCCACGAGAAGAATTGTTGCTTATTCCCATCTCCTTCATCAACACCCGTACCACGAGAAGAGTTGCGAACACGGACAATCAGAGGATCAATACAAGTACAGGGATGTCCGATTAAGTCCGCGGAATGTCCGATAACACAAAAACATTCCAAAACGATGAGTATATAAGACTTTTTAGGGTTATTCTTGAAAACCAACAAAAACCCCTCATTATGGGACCGATTAACAAACAAAATTAGTGTCACACCCTCAAAATCCACTAACGGAGTTTTACCGTCAGAGGGTGTGAACTAACAGGATCGGAATCATCAGTTATAATCAAACCATAAAAACGTTTAAATGAAAATAAGTGCGGAAGCGTAAAACCATAGAGAACAATGTTACGTCACGCAGGACGATTTAAAACCAATGATAAAAGTTAAAAGTAAGTTTGCATGGTTAAAAGTTTTTCAAGCAATGCATGTTCCTAAACCGCGCGCCCGCATCGGCTACCTGAGAATAACATACTAAAAGTGTCAACACAAGGTTGGTGAGTTCACAAGTTATATAAAAATAAATCGTTTAGCGTTTTGCGTTACAGCGTTACAGCGTTTTGCGTTACAGCGTTTTGCGTTACCAGATAGTGTTATATCAATTATATATCGATAGGTAGCTAGTCTATACAACAAGTATTACTAAGTGTTCGACACCGAAGCTGACTCGTTTATTAAGTGCCTTGTCACCAGGTCCTCCAGACCATGGTACGTGTTAGCCAAAATTACACCCGCTCGACCTCCAGTCGAGTTTAGCGTTGGGTGGGGTTTGTCAAACCCAGTAGTACTACTCAACAGTGACTCGCTATTCAAAATATTAACCGGTTCGATGTGTAGGACTTCAAATGTTTCGTTTGCCACTTAGCCTTTACAAGTGATATATAATTTATAACAAAATCTTAAATGCGTTGTGGAGTATGTTATCTCCCCCAAGTGAAAAGCGTTTGAAAACAGTTTAAAGAGGGGAAAGTGAAACTCACTGTTTGCGAAGAATTTTCCAAATTAAATCACCAAGATGCGCGTCACAGAAAAACTCTCTCTAGCGTTCTAAAACAACAAAGAGATTTTTCTAAGTGTCGGAATATTATCGAGTCTCTAGACCCGGCACATAATACTTATGCACATAACATGTTTCATGCTTTGTTGTGAATCGTGTGTGACTTTAACAAGTGTTTTTGTGACACATTACATGTGTAAGCAATCATATACGTTCCATGTATTCATAACGTACATTACTAGCAATTATTCCCCGTAAGGGCATTTTGGTCAACAAATAACAATTAACTAGCCATTATTCCCCCTGAGGGTAATTTGGTCAAATCATGGCAATCAATTAGCAATTATTCCCCCGCAAGGGTATTTTGGTCAAAACATAACAATTATATAGCAAGTATCATGTTTCGTGCATCTTTACACAACTCAGCAGCTAGTTTCACCGAGACAGAAATCCTACTAGAAAGATTGTACTATTTCACCGATCATAGCATCTCAATTAATTTACCAAAAATCATCACAGAAGCACATATGTCTTAGGTTTCCAGAACATATTTAATTATATTTTTATTCCTCATAGTTTTCTCACAAACATCAAATCATTACAGCAAACTCATAACAGTCAAATTCATGCGCAACAGAATTTTATTTGCAATTCCCGTTAAACGAAAAATCCAATAAATGCAAGACCACTTGGGTTAGGTTCCTAACTCAATAATTTAACTTCTAGAAATGGAACCAACCCAATTGGCCTCATAGTTCATGAGATATAACATTTACAACACAACCTAACAGCAGGTCTAACAGCTCAGCTTTGCACAATGATTTTGTAAATTCATAAAAGTTAACTTCTACTTGTCCAAAAATTTCAAGTTTATATTCTTTAGAAACTAGACTCAACCTAGTTTACTGTAGTACCAACAATCTCAACAAATTTTGATGTTACACTTCGTTACAGTCACTTAAACATCATATACACATTCTGTCCAGAAACTGTTTGCATCCAAACTCAACATATTAACAACCTATGAACTATCATGCATTCATATGATCCTCTAAACTCCATAAACACCATCCCTGCACATCAATTACATATTACATACTTGATTAGGGTTTGTGTTTGAACTCAAATCAAAGACACAATAATCACCATGCAACAAGATCAATACTAGTTATGAATCATCATTCATTCAACAACAACCATGTTAACTTCCTACATACACATGAAATCGGCTCACTAGGGTTTGTAATTAACCCAACAAACATCAAAATCAAGTAACAAGGATGTAAAGGATGATCAATTATACCTTCCTAACACCTAGTTCTTCAATCAAACACTTGATTTTAGGGTTGTATGTGTGATTAGAGGTGACGGCAGCCGTGTGAAGCCAAGGGAGAGAGAGACCGATCGGGATTGTTGAGGAAAAGAAAATAATAGTTAGGGTTTGGTTATTAGGTTTATTTATAATAGTCTATGTTACACTTTGGCCCCTCCACTTCTAAGTATTACTTTTCCTAGCTTTAACTAACTTGTTTACATCTTGAGTTAGCGTTTATAACCATGTTATCACATAACAAATAAGTCTAACACATAATTATCACATAATTTCTGTTTTGACGTTTTTCGTTTATTCATCAATCGTTTGCGTCAACTCGTTTGCGTTTCGGTGCAATTCCCGAAAGACTACACATGTAGCAAGTGCTAAGCATCATTTAAACCCTAGTTTAAATGTAATGAAGTGTGCGTTATAGATTCAATGATCTTTAAGTTTGAATTGACGGAGTTGAGTTAACGGAGTTAACCTGAAATTGACGATTGTCACATCATTCCCATGTTAAAGAATTTTCGTCCCGAAAATTTGAGTCAAGTCGTGATGAGTGTCTGAAAAAGTAAGAAAAATTTTCAGTTTGTCATATCATCCCCTAGTAGAAAGAAATTTCGTCCCGAAATTTAATTCATACCTCCGGTGATTTCTGACGGTTTGCCGGGTTTCGCGGTTTTCTGTGTTTGATTAGCCCTTCAAAAAGGTGAGGATACTTTTTCATCATTTGATCCTCGCGTTCCCATGTGAACTCCGGTCCACGTCTCGAGTTCCAACGAACTTTAACGATTGGAATTTTGCTGTGCTTGAGCGTTTTGGTTTCCCAATTCAAAACCTCGACTGGTTCCTCAATGAAACGTAACTGTTCATCAACTTGTAGTTCCTCCAAAGGGACTACTTGGGTTTCATCGGACAGGCATTTCTTTAAATTGGACACGTGGAATACATTGTGTACGCCACCGAGTTCCGTTGGTAGGTCCAGTCGGTACGCCACCGGACCAATGCGCTCAGTTATCCGGCAAGGACCAACATATCGTGGGTTGAGTTTGTTTTGCTTACCAAAGCGAACCACACCTTTCCAAGGTGAGACTTTGAGTAACACTCGATCGTTCACTTGAAATTCGAGAGGTTTTCGGCGCTTGTCGGCGTAACTCTTTTGGCGATTTCGTGCTGCTGCCATGCGATTTCGGATTTGTACAATCTTTTCCGAAGTTTCGAGTACCAGTTCTGGACCAGTGATTTGGCTGTCACCCACCTCTGCCCAGCAGAGTGGTGATCGACACTTCCGTCCGTACAGCGCTTCAAACGGCGCTGCTTTAATACTTGCGTGGTAGCTGTTATTATACGAAAACTCTACCAAAGGTAAGTTAGGTTCCCAACTTTTTCCGAAATCCAATACGCATGCACGCAACATATCTTCCAGGGTCTGAATAGTTCGTTCACTTTGCCCATCCGTCTGAGGATGGTATGCTGTGCTCATATCAAGACGGGTGCCTAGTGAGCTTTGCAGCGACTTCCAAAAGTGCGAAGTGAAACGAGAATCTCGATCGGAAATGATCGAGACAGGCACTCCGTGTCTAGACACCACTTCTTTCATGTAAACGCGAGTTAGTCTTTCCATTTTTTCCGATTCCTTAATCGCTAAGAAGTGTGCAGACTTAGTCAATCGGTCTACGATCACCCAGATGGTATCGCATCCCGTCGGTGTCTTAGGTAAACCCGTAATAAAATCCATTGAGATGTGTTCCCATTTTCCACATTGGGAGTTCCGGTTGTTGCAGTAGACCAGATGGTTTCTGGTATTCTATCTTGACTCTGGCACAAGTCAAGCATTTGCTCACGTAGGTGGCAATGTCGGCTTTCATGTTCGGCCACCAGTAAAGTGCCTTTAAATCATGGTACATTTTATCTGAGCCAGGGTGGATAGAATATCGGGACTTGTGAGCTTCGTCCATCACTAGAGTTCTCAACTCTCCGCAGCGTGGAACCCAAATCCGGTTCTCAAAATATGGGACCCCGTCCGATCTGGTTTCAAGTTGCTTGTTCATGCCCCGCATGAGTTCTGATGGGAGATTATCATCTTTCAAAGCTTCAAATTGCGCATCGCGAATCTGATCGGGCAAATTGGCATGAATCGTGAGTTGCAATGCTCGCACTCGTCTGGGTTTATTTGTTTCTTTTCTGCTGAGGGCGTCGGCCACTACATTGGCCTTGCCAGGGTGGTTCTTGATGGCACAATCATAATCTTTAAGCAGCTCGACCCAACAACGCTGTCGCATGTTCAGCTCCTTCTGATCGTAGATATGTTGGAGACTCTTGTGGTCGGTGTAGATGGTAAACTTGGTACCGTACAAGTAATGCCTCCATATCTTAAGAGCAAACACCACAGCTCCGAGTTCCAAATCATGGGTCGTGTAGTTCTTCTCGTGAACCCGTAGTTGTCGAGAGGCGTATGCTATAACCTTGTATAGATGCGTCACAGTGTACCTCAAAATTTTCCGTTCCCTCGGGGAGGGCTAGGATAGGGGCGCTGCAGAGTTTGGTTTTCAACAGTTGAAAAGCGGATTCTTGCGCGTCACCCCAATTGTACTTAGTACCCTTGTGAGTCAAAGCGGTGAGGGGTTGAGCAATCATTGAAAATCCCTCGATAAAACGCCGGTAGTAGCCGGCCAGTCCTAGGAATTGCCGCACCTCAGTCGGAGTCTTAGGTGCTTCCCAGTTTTTGATGGCCTCTACCTTACCGGGATCGACATGGATACCATTCTCGTTGATCACATGTCCTAAAAAGTGAACTTCGCGAAGCCAAAATTCACACTTCGAGAGTTTAGCATACAGTTGTTCCTTCTTCAATAACTCCAGAATTACCCTCAAGTGTTCTTCATGGTCAGCTTCGTTCTTGGAGTAGACGAGAATATCGTCAATGAACACAATCACAAACTTGTCAAGGTACGTCTTGCATACTCGATTCATGAGATCCATAAATACAGCTGGTGCGTTGGTTAGGCCAAAAGGCATAACTGAAAACTCATAGTGACCATACCGTGTTCTGAAAGCCGTCTTTGAAATATCTTCCTCGCGCACTCTCAGTTGGTGGTAACCGGATCGCAGATCGATCTTCGAGTAGTAACTCGATCCTTGAAGCTGGTCAAACAAATCGTCAATTCGGGGTAAAGGATAACGGTTCTTGACCGTCACCTTGTTCAACTCCCGGTAGTCGATACACATGCGGAAAGTCCAGTCTTTCTTTCGGATAAACAAGACAGGGGCTCCCCATGGCGATGAGCTAGGTCGGATGAAACCCTTATCCAACAAATCTTGCAACTGAGTGGACAGTTCCTGAAGCTTCGCCGGTGCGAGCCGATACGGGGCTCGTGCTATGGGTGCTGCACCGGGTGTCAACTCGATTCGGAATTCGACTTGACGATTAGGAGGGAGTCCGGGCAAATCATCCGGGAAAACTTTCGGAAAGTCTGCACAACCGGTATATCTTCAATTCGTTTCTCCTCCGCGGGTTTCTCAATAATCTGCGCTAAAATTGCCGGATGACCCTTTCGTAGATACTTCTGCGCCTTCATAAGGGTATTGACGCTGGTGGTCATGCCGCTTCTCTCACCTCGGACCGAAATGATCTCGCCGGAAGGGGTAGAAATGTGAACTATCTTGTCGTGACATATAATCTCCGCTCGGTTCTCGGATAACCAGTCCATGCCGTCAACGACATCGAAACTACTAAGCGTAAAAGGAATAAGGTTGATATCAAAGACATGACCTGACAGTTTTAACTTACATCCCGCTAGTACATGAGTCGTCACTATAGTCTTACCGTCAGCTAATTCAACAGGAAACTTAGCATCTAACAGAGTTGGAGTTAAGTCTAAGAGTTGACTAAAGGCTTTCGACACAAAACTCCTATCAGCTCCAGTGTCAAACAATACAGAAGCAAAACAATCGTTTACAGGGAACTTACCAGTCACCACGTGCGGATCATTGCGGGCTTGACCCGACCCAATCACAAAAGCTCTTCCCTTGCTATTGCTTCCACCATTACTGCCACTTCCATTACCCCCATTGTTGTCGTTCTGTTTCAGCTTGGGACAATCTTTCCTGAAATGACCTTCCTGCCCACATTCGTAACATCCCTTCGTCGTCATAGGTGGTTTAGGAGCACCCGTTGCCGCAAGGTCTCCTCTACACTCCTTCGCCTGGTGACCCATCTTTCCGCATCTCTGACACTTGACACGGTCACACAGGCCAACATGATGATAGTTGCACCTATTGCACTTCGGATATTTCCCAGCATATCCGCTCGAACCTTGCCCGCTACCGTTGTTATTGTTGTTGTGACTTTGATTGTTAAAGCTCCGAGTGAATTCGGGCTTACGGTAGTGTTGTTGTGGTGGGAGGTTCGAGGATGAGGATCTGGTGTTGTCAAACTTCCTCTTTCCGCTGCTCGGGTTGCTGTTGCTGTTGTTGTCATTACTCGGGTTGTCACGGGCCTTAGTGGTTGAACCCCTAGGTGGTAACGCACCTTGGGTCACAGCCTGATCCGTCAGTTTGTGAGCTAAACGGATCGCTTGTTGAATCGCGGCTGGTCTGGAAGACGTCACCATGCCCTGAATCTGCGGTGCTAACCCATCGATATACATTTCAACCCTCTTACTCGGCGTATCTACCATCCGCGGACACATCACCGCTAACTCGTGAGAACGAGTAGTGTAGGCTTCGATTTCCGAACCCACCATCTTCAGTGACCAAAACTCCGACTCCAACTTTGAAATCTCTTCTCTCGGACAATACTCCTCTCGCATTATGTTTTTGAACTCCTCCCAGTTCATCGCGTTAGCCAGTTCCAATCCAAGGATCTGGACGTTCGAATTCCACCAAGTGAGGGCGGAATCCTCAAGTGTTCCAGCAGCGAATTTGACCCTACTGGCAGGGGGGCAATTGCACATCTCAAATGCCGACTCAGCCTTCTCTGCCCAACGCAGGAAGCCTATAGCTCCCTCAGTGCCCTTAAACGTACTGGGCTTGCAGTCAAGGTAGTTATTGAAGGTACACGTTCCACTTGGACCTCCAGTTTGGTTCTGAACGTGTGCGGCTAAAGCGGCCGCTGCATGATCGTTCAGCAGAGTTTGGAGTTCAGCTGCAGTCAAGTTGATGTTACCACGTCCTTGTCCAGCGTTTCTTCCAGCCATCTAGGTATTATCATCCCGAGATGTCGTCGCCTGAGGACATGTCCGAGTGTGCCTCTGGCTCAGCCGGTCCTTCCTCCGGTTCCACTTCGGGTTCCTCCTCGGGATCCTCCTCAGGCTCCTCTTCAGGATCTCCTTGGGGTTCGGCCTCAGGCTCTGCCTCAGGTTCGGCTGCGTTCTGAGCAAGTTGCATTCGTAAGACATCGCAACGCTCTAGAGCTATCTCGGTTCGGGTCCTTGCTTCTTGGAGTTGCTCTTGCAAGTCTATCATCTCAGCTTGCATTTTCATCGTAATTTCATCTGTTGATCACTAGTCTCGGTTCCGTCTTTTAACAGTTCGGAAACGTTCGCTCTCGTATAGCGCATGTAACCAACATCACGCTCCAAACAAGAAACAACAGCTGCAAGAACTCGCTCTACAGGTTCGGTTATGGGTGGTAGGGTGTTGGGATAAGCAGGGTGGTTCGGGTGAGGTAACGGGGGAACTTGTTCGCGATAGACCATACGTCTGATCATGTTGGGGTACCATTCCCAGCTAATGTCGTTTTCGTATATGCCTCCGGATAGGCGGTACCTCTTCGGTGCGGGAGCTTCGAGTTCCGGGACTACTCGGGGCGGCGATGCGGTAGGTATCTACGGTTCTTTCCCGTGAGCATGAGTCATCGGATCGGATGATGATGATGATGATGGCGGCATCGACATTCCTTCAGGTAAGCCGTGTATGCGCGCGCGTATGAGTGAAAGACGTAAAGAGATAGGATTACAAGACTACACAAACCTATGCAGTGGGTATCATTATAACTAATGGGTCGTCGCGGTTATAGTCTAGTATGCATGCAGCTTCTAGTTTGCTATAACCAATGGCTCTGATACCAATCTGTCACACCCTCAAAATCCACTAACGGAGTTTTACCGTCAGAGGGTGTGAACTAACAGGATCGGAATCATCAGTTATAATCAAACCATAAAAACGTTTAAATGAAAATAAGTGCGGAAGCGTAAAACCATAGAGAACAATGTTACGTCACGCAGGACGATTTAAAACCAATGATAACAGTTAAAAGTAAGTTTGCATGGTTAAAAGTTTTTCAAGCAATGCATGTTCCTAAACCGCGCGCCCGCCTCGGCTACCTGAGAATAACATACTAAAAGTGTCAACACAAGGTTGGTGAGTTCACAAGTTATATAAAAATAAATCGTTTAGCGTTTTGCGTTACAGCGTTACAGCGTTTTGCGTTACAGCGTTTTGCGTTACCAGATAGTGTTATATCAATTATATATCGATAGGTAGCTAGTCTATACAACAAGTATTACTAAGTGTTCGACACCGAAGCGGACTCGTTTATTAAGTGCCTTGTCACCAGGTCCTCCAGACCATGGTACGTGTTAGCCAAAATTACACCCGCTCGACCTCCAGTCGAGTTTAGCGTTGGGTGGGGTTTGTCAAACCCAGTAGTACTACTCAACAGTGACTCGCTATTCAAAATATTAACCGGTTCGATGTGTAGGACTTCAAATGTTTCGTTTGCCACTTAGCCTTTACAAGTGATATATAATTTATAACAAAATCTTAAATGCGTTTTGGAGTATGTTATCTCCCCCAAGTGAAAAGCGTTTGAAAACAGTTTAAAGAGGGGAAAGTGAAACTCACTGTTTGCGAAGAATTTCCCAAATTAAATCGTCAAGATGCTCGTCACAGAAAAACTCTCTAGCGTTCTAAAACAACAAAGAGATTTTTCTAAGTGTCGGAATATTATCGAGTCTCTAGACCCGGCACATAATACCTATGCACATAACATGTTTCGTGCTTTGTTCGTGAATCGTGTGTGACTTTACCAAGTGTTTTTGTGACACATTACATGTGTAAGCAATCATATACGTGCCATGTATTTATAACGTACATTACTAGCAATTATTCCCCTTAAGGGCATTTTGGTCAACAAATAACAATTAACTAGCCATTATTCCCCCTGAGGGCAATTTGGTCAAATCATGGCAATCAATTAGCAATTATTCCCCCGCAAGGGTATTTTTGTCAAACCATAACAATTATATAGCAACTATCATGTTTCGTGCATCTTTACACAACTCAGCAGCTAGTTTCACCGAGACAGAAATCCTACTAGAAAGATTGTAATATTTCACCGATCATAGCATCTCAATTAATTTACCAAAAATCATCACAGAAGCACATATGTCTTAGGTTTCCAGAACATATTTAATTATATTTTTATTCCACATAGGTTTCTCACAATCATCAAATCAATACAGCAAACTCATAATAGTCAAGTTCATGCGCAACAGAATGTTATTTGCAATTCCCGTTAAACGAAAAATCCAATAAATGCAAGACCACTTGGGTTAGGTTTCTAACTCAATATTTCAACTTCCAGAAGTGGAACCAACCCAATTGGTCTCATAGTTCATGAGATATAACATTTACAACACAACCTAACAGCAGGTCTAACAGCTTAGCTTTGCACAATGATTTTGTAAATTCATAAAAGTTAACTTCTACTTTTCCAAAAATTTCAAGTTTATATTCTTTAGAAACTAGACTCAACCTAGTTTACTGTAGTACCAACAATCTCAACAAATTTTCATGTTACACTTCGTTACAGTCACTTAAACATCATATACACATTCTGTCCAGAAACTGTTTGCATCCAAACTCAACATATTAAGAACCTATGAACTATCATGCATTCATATGATCCTCTAAACTCCATAAACACCATCCATGCACATCAATTATATATTACATACTTGATTAGGGTTTGTGTTTGAACTCAAATCAAAGACATAACAATCACCATGCAACAAGATCAATACTAGTTATCAATCATCATTCATTCAACAACAATCATGTTAACTTCCTACATACACATGAAATCGGCTCACTAGGGTTTGTAATTAACGCAACAAACATCAAAATCAAGTAACAAGGATGTAAAGGATGATCAATTATACCTTCCTAGCACCTAGTTCTTCAATCAAACACTTGATTTGAGGGTTGTATGTGTGATTAGAGGTGACGGCAGCCGTGTGAAGCCAAGGGAGAGAGAGACCGATCGGGATTGTTGAGGAAAAAAAAATAATAGTTAGGGTTTGGTTATTTGGTTTATTTATAATAGTCTATGTTACACTTTGGCCCCTCCACTTCTAAGTATTACTTTTCCTTGCTTTAACTAACTTGTTTACATCTTGAGTTAACGTTTATAACCATGTTATCACATAACACATAAGTCTAACACATAATTATCACATAATTTCTGTTTTGACGTTTTTCGTTTATTCATCAATCGTTTGCGTCAACTCGTTTGCGTTTCGGTGCAATTCCCGAAAGACTACACATGTAGTAAGTGCTAAGCATCATTTAAACCCTAGTTTAAATGTAATGAAGTGTGCGTTATAGATTCAATGATCTTTAAGTTTGAATTGACGGAGTTGAGTTAACGGAGTTAACCTGAAATTGACGATTGTCACAATTAGCAAATTATGAATCGATTGAAGTCACTGAACCTTATAAGCAGACAAAAAGCATACTATGAGAAGGTTGATTTAGAGGGATAAGTTCTCCGAGGGTTTAAGCGAAGATGTTTGACCAATTTTGACACTTGTCTGTCTTATATACATTCTGGAAAACCCACGCGCGAAGTTAAGTCAACTTCGCTGGTTTTCACAACTTCGCCATAGCGAAGTTAGTTTTAAAACATTTTGAAAGAAAAAGAACAAGAACGAATAACCAAAGTAAGCGAACAAAGATAGGATCAAATTTTAGTGTTTCAGAGAACCCAACATGTTTAAGAAAAGATCCGAACATGGAATCATACTGATTAAGAGCCTGTCACAAGGATTCATGTTCAACATTATTATGTGACATAGAGAAACAAGTTGCAGGAAGGTATGAAACATAGCATGATTTTCATTGCTTCTGTGATACGGATTAGGTTCAATTAGGCTCAAAATTTAGATGGACATCGCTTAAAGAACTCTGATACCTCCTATCTATTCTCAAGACGTATTTGGCTTTCCCAGATCACCCCGATTTGACTTCGACCCGTAGTGTCTGATTAAACAATGTACATGTGAGTTGACTTTATAATCCTTACATTAAGAACGTCCAAGACTCAATTGGTGCCTCATCCATATTGTATCAGACTTTTTGAATTTCAAGGGCAACACAGCACCATCAGTTCATCATCATTTTTTTTACGAATTTAAGAACCATAACAAACAACTACAAGTCCCGAATCTGGATCACTGCAGAAAGATAACAGAATATACGCGAGGATCAAGACACGAACGGGCTCGTGTATGACTGGGTAATCACTTTTCTGCCTATCATTCGAAGAGATATATGTGGAGACATGCACATTTTAAAATGACTCTCCACAGTAAATCGAGCAGATTTAATTTGTATCACATCAACTTTTACGCACCATGGAATGCTACCGTACAAAACAATGACTGTTCTAAAGTCTTTTAAGCCGAATAACTTCACCCGTTAGGCGCACAAAATCAATTTATCTATCATTTTCCAAAGGTTGAATCAATTTTCAATTTAACATCAACTTTGAAGCTTCATAAGAAGCTATAGTCTGAAAAAAAAATATCAATTCCCCAAAACAAAATTTTATATTCAGATGCCCCGATCACTTCTAAGCCTTTGGGTAAATGGCTATCCCAAAAATCCAGTGGATTAGCAGGACCCAACACATATGAATATGTGTCCCTCCAACTGAGTGTAACCGACATAATTTTCAGCGAAGGAATAAAAAAACTCATCACAACCGTCCCAGTTGCTTCCAGTTATTAGGTTAATGGCTATCCTTGAATCTACAAGTAGGTACAAGGACCAAACATATTCAAGAACATGTCCTTCAAACTTAAGAGACCGACATAATTCTCAGCGATAATGATTTTTTTTTTAAAAAACACAGTTACTTGAGATTGATCATCCCATTAAGCTCAATAAGTTTTTGAAAACGGGACCAGTAAAAAGCTTTTGTAAAAAGATCGGCAAAGTTATCCAGTGAATCAACCTTTTCAAGCAAGATTAATTTCTTCTCAGCAAAATCCCGTATAAAATAGTGACAAATGTGAATATGTTTCGTTTTACTATGTTTAACGGGATTGTTAGTTACCGAGATAGCAGCAGTGTTATAAATGCAAATAGGAGTTTGAGTAAAATTCAGACCATAATCTCGCATTTGTTGTTATATCCATAAAACCTGGGAGCAGCAGTTTGATGCTGCCATGTACTCTGCTTCACAGGTGGATATAGCCACAGAAGTCTGTTTCTTGCATTGCCACGACACTAATCTTCCTCCGAGAAATTGACAGCCACCGATTGTTGATTTCCTGTTCTGATTGCATCCTCCATATTCTGAGCCCATGTATGCAACCAGATCCAGTTCTCCTCCTTTTGGGTACCAGAGACCCAATTTTGGCTTTGCTTTAAGATTCCGCAAAATTCTCTTCACTCCCTTCATGTGCGACTCCTTTGGGTTAGCCTAAAAACGAGCACAAAGACAAACTACAAACATAATGTCAGGCCCGAAAGCAGTTAAATACATTAAAGAACCTATTATAGCCCGAGACTAAGTGGGATCCACATCTTCATCACTGTCGGAGTCAGCACCTATTCTTTTCTCTTGGAGATTTCATCACAACCTACGTTTCGGGAATCTTGAAACCAGGATAAAGCACGAGTGCCTCATCCTTTGTAAAGTGCACAGTGTATTCTTTGTCATAGATCTGAGAGACAGTCAGAAGATTATGCTTTAACTCTTCCATGAAATTAACCTTCCCCAACTTGATCCTCCCATTAGTAACAGTATCGATTCCAGAAATTTTTCCTTCCCTTTCTCCTGCAAAACTAACTCTTCCTCCTTGTACAACTTTCCAATCACGTAACAATTTCTTGTTACCCGTCATGTGCCAGGAACATCCACTGTCGACAACCCACATGTTGTTAACAGTCCTGCTCGACTTTTCCTGCACAGTTAAAGAGACGAATTAAAAACGGGGGACCCAAGACCTTCTGGTCTTGGGTTGGTCAAACCTGTTAATCGACATCCAACTCCTTGAATTTGTCCAATGATTAAAGTTGGATGTGTCAGAATTCTTACTAGCATCAGTTTTAAAGTTGTTTTTATTCTCAGTGTTGGTTGGCCTCATATTTTTAGATTTCTTCCTTTTTAGTGGACAGTTATTGACAAAGTGTCCTCTATTGTTACATCTAAAGCAACTCTTTTTCAGACTATTAATTTTGTTCGGACATTCTATGTCTATCAGAACATTCTTTTCAGGAGTTGCAACAGAAGATGATGCTGCTCCACTAACAGTTTGTTTCACATAGGGGGGGACGAATGGGTTTAAAGAAGATTTCTTTTCATTAAAAGTATCACTATCCCCCGTCTGAGTAACACAACTTCATCATCCACTTTACGAATGTTCAGAGACTCTTTATGCTTGTAATCTTGAGTCATGACTGAAGAATTTTTCTGAACCGTTTCGTTAATATCTTTATCAAGCTTTTCATGATTGTTTAAATCAGTGTCGGTGTTGTTTAATTGAACTTTAATGGTTAGATTGTTGGATCTGACATTACCCGTTACTGTCTGATCAGGCTTATCAAAACAGATGGCTGAATACAAGGATTATAAGTCTAATTATTGTTAAAAGGTGGTGGAACTTCCGTGAATCCAATTCCTCATTTATCGTTAAGAGAACGTTGAACACTTAGGACATGATTTAGCATCATGGATGAATTCCTAAATTGTTCAAGTTTTCTGTTTAGTTTCACCACTTTCACTTGATAATCTTCTATCTGTTTGTCCTTTTCAGCAATAAGTTTAGTTTTTTATTTCGCAACTTATGTATTTTTCTCAGCTAATTATGTGGATTTTCTCAGCTAATGTTGCCTTAAGGCATCTTATGTATTTTTCAACAACTTTGATTTTGACCGAGTAACTGTTTTCTTTTTGTTCAGAGTAATGATGTTCTTCTTTAACCGTTTCTAATTCTTTTTCCAAACTTACATACTGATCAGTTAAAGCATTTAATTGATCAGACAGTTTTTCACATTGTTCACAATGAGGTTCAGAACATACCTCTGAAAGCTGATCATTCACTTCTGCCATGTACGCTTGATCCTCCACTGGTTCCTTGTCACATCTTTCAGTCACAACATTCACCAGATTCGCTTGTTCAATCACCTCCTCAACTTTGATGTTCCAATTATACCCACCATTCTGTTGAGACACCATGGTTTTTGTTTCATTTCCATTCCCATTCTGTTGAGTAGGCCTGTTCTGACTCCGTTCAACTCTTTCATTTGTACACTCTCTTGCAAAGTGTCATTTTGTTGACAATTGTAGCAACGAACCTTTGACTTGTCAAATCCTGGTCTCTCTCCCACGAAGTTTCGTCCAGTCTTCTTTATAAACCGTTTTACCCTTCTCACTATCATCGCCATTTGCCACTGCAGATCCATTTCTTCCATGTTATCAGCATCTATCTGATCATTGTCCCCATCCAAGGTTGCAGGGTCAACTATCTTTCCATTGATGTAATTCTCATAAGAAGCAATGAAAGAGGCATAAAGGGCAAATTGTTGTTCAACAGATTTTATACTCATAGGCATCTTTGAGTAATTCACACTTAAAGAACTAGTAAAAGAGTTACCAACTGAGGATTGAGGTTTTGATGAATTACTTCCACCTGCTACCAAGCATATGTCTCCATCCATATTCATCACCACATGACCATCTTGAGCATAATTTGGTTCCCTACCTGGGTAATAAGCGGTCGGTTCTATTTTAGAACTTGAGTTTGGAGAGTCTTTTGCACCATACATTCTCGGATCCTGAACCTGATCAGTAGGCGTCTCTTTTAATAACATATTAAGCTCATAATTACGTAACTTGTTAACCACCTTCTCTAAATCAAAGCTATCAAATTCTTTATCTTCTCTCATCAGAACTGTGTACATCTCCCATTTTGGTGGAAGAGCATCGAGAAGTTTTTCCACAATCTCACTCTCAGTAAACTCTATGGAGTAGTTGTTCAATTAGGTCATCAAGTGATAGTATCTTGTGATGATGTCATCAAGTGATTCATTCTTAAAGTACTTGAAAACTGAGAACCGAGTTTTCAGCAACTTTGTCTTGGAGTTTCGAATTTCGACGTTACCTTCATAGCAGTTCTCCCATGCTTCCCAAAATTCTCTAGCAGAATTGTACTTTCTAAATGTATGAAGATTTTTCTGAGGTAGTGCCATGGTGATTGCTGCTAATGCCATACTTTATGCCTCCTACATTTTCTTCTCATCATCCTCCATCTTATTATACTTCTTTAGTTGCTCACGTCCTTCAAACTCAGTTGTTGGTGGGATATAGCCATCCTGAATACATAACCACATCTTTGCATCTTAATATTTCACATACTGATCAAATCTTTCTTTCCACGCAACAAAAAATCAGTGCCTTTAAGTAACTTTGGAGCTTTAGTCGCTGACCCAGCTTCAACATCCATCTTTATCAGCTCAGTGATGTTTATTGAAGTCATATTGAACCGAACCGTGAGCTGAAACGATACCAACTTTATTCTGTGAACAGTAGATAGCGAAGTTAAGATAACTTAGCTAGCAAAATAACTTCGCTTAGGGCGAAGTTATATTGTATTAGCTAAGTTCGCCATGAGTTAACTTCACCAATAACTTCGTTGTCCCTTAACTTCGCTAGAGGATATATCTTCGCCAAAACCCTAGTTACGACTGACGGCAAATTCGCTGGTTAAATTGTTCTGATTGTTAGATTGAATATTTGATTTCGAAGGGTCTGAGAGTAATAGGATGAGCGACTTGTGAGGTATTGTAGAGAAACGGAAAAAAGAACGGTGTTTTTTACGTGAAACGATTCCGCAAAAGTCAAGAGGAATGATCTTCAAACTCGTATGATAATCCCGGACCACAAAATAACGAGCAAATGCTCTGATACCAATTGTAGGTTCCTAGACGGATCTAGACAGGAGTATCTCATAACACGAGGTGCAAAATCCCCTACGTATACGATGCGAGTGTTTACATGAGAGAGACGAAAATAACACGTAACACGTAAGAACAAAGGTTTACTTGTTATTTGATGTCAAAGCAAAAACACCAAACAAGCCTTTCGACATCTTACAAAACTGATATGCCAAAAAACTACTTAGTGGATGGCGTAAGTTAGGTTTATATAACCCACGACAACTTTGCTTAACATCCTAGGCGAAGTTGTCCCTAACTTTGCTAAACCACAACTTGGCTCAAACTAAATGCCCAAAGTAACAAGTTCATCAAAACATAATTAGCAATGTAACGATTACAGACACAATAGACTCGAGACTAATGAACTACTGACATAATGCACCAACACCTAAAGACTGAAAGCATTTGTGGCAATTGTTCCTCTATATTCTGTCACGCAAAATTATGTTAATAACTCTAAGTTGGAAGAACATGTATTTTAATAGATGTTTGGTCCTGTTAACCACTTGTGGCTATACTAGGTAGCCATTTATCATAAAACTAAGAGTAATTGGGGGTGACTGAGCTTTAAAAACATGGGAAATCATAGTACATTGACTATATGGCCAATCATATGGATTTAATAGGCTAAAAAGACACTTAGTACAGTCATTAACATGTATGGTTGCTTTCCCATGATGTGTAAAATCTAAGGTGATATAAACATAAAGAAAATGCTAAGTAAAATGTGGAGTTACATTGTTGTCTATGCATGTTACAATATACATCTATCCGAATGATAGGAAAAAAAGTGAATATCCAGTCATACACGAGCCCGTTGGTATTTCGTCCCCAAAATAATGTATTTACAAGAGAATGGAAAAGAACACAAGTGAACAAAGTATATTGATTAAACAACACAATGTTGTTATATGTTCACAACTTTATAAAAAATATATATATATATATATATATATATATATATATATATATATATAATTTATGTCATTAAAAAGTTTTAACCAAATCTAGGGGGGCCAAAGTCAAATCGGGGTGATCTGGAGAAAGCCAAATAAGCCTTGAGAATATATATGGAGCATCAGAAAATAATATGTGTTATCCATTTAGTATGATGCATCTTAATTGAACATTAATCATATTACCAAATAAATGAAATTCATGCTAAGTCAAAACCTGCTGTTAACCTGCCTCTACTGTCATAATAATGCTGAGAATGAAGTATTGAGAAAGCCACTTAGTCAATATGATCCCATGATCTAGATCTTTTCATATATAGGAAGTTTAATGACAGAAAGGAAAGATAACTGAAATTTGATCTCTTAATGCATCATTTGCTCTTAAACAATGTTCTTTAAGAACAAATATGTTTTATAGTCGGTTTAAGTCAAAAAGTGGTGCATTTTACCTTCAAAAGGTCTGAATATGTATTTTCGAGTAAGGTTGATGTTTTACAACCTTTTCTAGCAAACATAGACATTTTGTTCTAAGTTTATCCTTTTCGAGCATGCATTGAAGTTTTTCACAATTTTAAGGTAGTGTTTACTGTTTTACTTGAAATTTAACTTTACGAGTATGCTTGATAGTTCATTATGTCTTGATATGATGTTTACCAGCAAGCTTTAATATAGTCAATACTTTCTAGCATACTTTGTTGATTTGATTGAAAGTACAACTGTTTCTAGCAAGCTATTTAATATGATTGATTACACTGTTCACTAGACAGCTTTATTGATTTCTATACTTTATAGCAAACTTAACTGTTTTAGAGGTTGTTTAAGTCAGTCTAGCAAGATTTGTGATTATAAGTGTGAAATTGAATTTGTCTTATAATGTGAAGGTAAACTTTAAATTCAAGCACACTTGACGATTATGTGTTACTTGTAATATATATATATGTTTCTTTGAAATTACAAGTGTTTTCGGGAAAATCTAGTTTCAAATGTATTCTTAACATACTTGATAATTTCAAAACATTGCTTCTCGAGTACACTTTGTGTTTAGAGTCCTTCTCTAGCACACTTTGCATTCTTGGAGTATGTCAATCATACTTTGATTTAAAGTGTACTTGTTTGAATATTTATTAACTGTTTATAAAATTTCGGGTAAGGTTTGAGTTATTTAGAAATTCGAGCAAGGTTGGCATTTAGAAATAGGTCTAAGATATTTTTGGGATTCTTAATTGATCCTAGCAAGGTTGCCTATTTGATGATTTATACTTGATTATATGTCTTGTGATTTATTTCTCGAGCAATCTTGTATTTCGAGTAAGGTTCCTTCATTTGAATTTACTTAGCTTCATTTCTAAAACACTTTATAATTTCTGAAATAACTCTGGAACGAGCAAGCTTTGAAAGAGTAGAATATACCTAGCAAGCTTTGTGAAAAACTCACTTTTCTGAGCAAGGTTTGCAAAATAAACTTTATCGAGCAAGGTTTTAAATAAGAAGATATTTACTTGGATAATATTACTGTTTGACAGCTATTTACCTACTAAAAGACAAATTGCATTTAAAACCCACTTTCAAAAAGGTATATAAGAGGGGAGTTAGAGAAATTTTTCACATTATTTACCTTTCTCTCTCCTTCCACTACAATCTATAGCTCTCGTTCCAGAAACTCAATCGTTCTTCAATTAAATCCTAACCCTAATTTACCAGCCCACACAATCCGATTCGGTAAGCATCAATTAAGTGTTTTCCGACAAAGATTATGTGATTATGGGGATTCAATATTCATCTGTACTAACTCTCTGTTTCTTATGTAGGTTATAAATTTCTCGAATATTAGGTTCATAAAGAAATTTCTTCTTATCTTTTTCAAATTATAACCTAAAACTATTCAAAGATGTGAACTTTATGGCTAATTTTTGCTTTGAATGTGTTTTGTTTTATCAGATATAGAGGATGATGAAGCGACATACCCGTTTGAGCACATGCATAACATGTGTGCTTTGCTTCAAGTAACTTCAGACAATGAGGAGGTGGCATAAATGATAAGGTGGCTACAAAGATCGAACATACGTTTTGCATTAACAGAATGCCCTGTTCTATACAGAAATCATTTACTAGATTACTGGCACTCAGCCAAATTACTTGATGATAAATGGTAGGTGATTGGAAGCAATCGTGGCCACTCAAGATATCAGAACTACTGAGAGATTAATCCGAACATGCTTATAACAACATGATGATGACCACAATCTAATAAACTTCACCACCGATCAATTGTTGAAGATTGTTACACAAACTATGGGTTATCAAGGGAACGTCAAAGAAGGACAGTTCCAGAAAGCTATGGTTCCAAACCTCTGTAGGTTTTTGATTCACCACATAATTCAGGGATTTGCCCCTCGGAGGGGATCATGGACTCTCATGTGTCGTGACTTAGAAAATGCTACAGTTGCTATCATATATGATCTCCCATTTAACTTCTCAAGAATGATTTTTGAAGGGATGGTTAGCTTGTTGAGGAAGCCAAACAAAGATAAGTTCTTAGCATATCCCAGATTCCTTCAAGTTAACTTCAATCATAAATTGTAAGATTTGCCAATTGTGGGAACACATGTGCTTTTGAATCCTAATGTCTATAAACAGATTGCTACCTTGTCAAGCACAAGCCGATTCAATCCAGAAGTTGAGTTTGATGTGCTACCATGGTTAGTTAACCATGATGCTGATATCATGCCTGCTCCTGAGTTAACCTTAGAGGAAGAGGTGTAGGAGATGGAGGTTGATGATGATTCCGATAATGATGATGGAGGATATAGAGGAGATGGGGATGACAGGGGAGTTGGAGAATATGTTGAAAATATTGCACAAGTTTAGGGGGAGGATCATTATTTACTCACACCACCACCAACACCTATCTCTACCCCACCAGCCACACCACCTTTTTCACCACCACCATATGACCAAACAACCCAATCCCCACCCATCCAAACACAACCCGCACATACCCAAAGCCCACTTGAAACCATAAACCAACCACCACCCCAGACCATTGACCAAACTACATCCCAACCCTTGACCCAAATCCAAACCTTTACCCAAGACCTAAGCCATACAACACATGAACCCTATATCCCACAAACACTTCCCACTCATTTGCAAACTTTCCCATCTACACCAGTTACATCCCCAACACACTCCCAACACCTTGATCAACCAAACCAACCTACATTCACAATAACCCATCCTAGAATACTACTAGTACAAAACATCAACCATATACCCTCAACAAGCCAAAACATAATTGAAAGCCCAAGCCCTCCTACTAACCCAATCCAAACACAATCCCAAACTATAAACCTAACTAATGAAACTAATCCTATACCTAATCATTTCTCTGACTCACCACCTGTTACCTCTCCCCGTGGTAATTATGTGTTCAAAAGAAATCTTGATTTGATTTGTGAAAATGTGGAGTTAAGAGGAGAAAATGATGCGTTAAAGAAGGAAAATGCTGATTTGGAAGAACAGTTGGCCCAAGCTCTGTTGAAAATTCAAACCCTTGAGGCAGAAGTTGAGAAGCCCTCAGCTGCCCCAAAACAAGGGGAGAATATATCTATGGCCACTGTTGTTGATGAGGTTGTGGATGAAGAGATGGTGGATGTGGAAGTAGAGGATAAAGCTGATGGACTAACAAATATATTGAATACATATGGTGAGAGTGATGTTGAGGACAGTGATGATAGAATAGTCATGGATTAGGACTATGAGGGTGATAAATCTGGTGATGATGAACAGAATTATGATGTGAATGATGAGGTTTTGAATATCCTATATGGAGAATTTGATGATGATTTGTTTAAAAAAGAAAATGAGATTGATGCTTAGATGGAGAATCAAACAACTGATAATGTGGTAACAACAGAAGCAATAGCAACTGATGTTGTTACGGATGTTATGACTGATGTCATTGCCACAGACGTGTTAATTGATTTAATGGATGAGGGTGCTGCAACTGAGGAACTGTTTTTAACTGAACATGAAAATATGGAAGAAAGTTCCAAGAGGGTTGAGCATGATAAGGAGATTGAAGACTTATTAGATGATATTGAAAATTTCCCCTCTGAAACTGAAGAAGCAAAGAAAAAAAGAATGGAGAAGGGGAAAGCCATATCTGATGATGAAGAAGAACCAGTTGATACACAGGAGGTAACTGATGAGGATAAAGAGGAGGAAAATGTAAACGCTGCCAAAAGGCTTGAAAATGTGTTAAATGAAACAAAGGAGAGGGAATTTATTGTCCAAACCTTAACTTCAGAAGTGTTGGCAGAGTAAGAAACCTAATTGAACAAGAAAATATTGCAAAAACTCTTGACCAAGTAGAACATGTTGAGTAGGAGGTGATTGATGTTCTAATTAAAATGAAACAAGCTGAGGAATTTGACAACACCTTAGCAATAGTTATAAGCAAGTTTGCTCAACCAGAAGCACCAACCACTACTGAAAAGGCTACTAATTGAATTGACACACAAATGGTGGTAGATGAGGATAGAGAATCGATTACTGCACAACTCAGCAAGAAA
This sequence comes from Bidens hawaiensis, assembly GCF_021521415.1. Classification (NCBI taxonomy): domain Eukaryota; kingdom Viridiplantae; phylum Streptophyta; class Magnoliopsida; order Asterales; family Asteraceae; genus Bidens; species Bidens hawaiensis. Next base: position 239,098 of record NW_027493327.1, on the reverse strand, counting down.
TGGCATGATGAACATGCAAAGAAAGTTGTTGAGGAAAATAAAGGAAAGGATGAAGAGGATGATAAAAAATTTGGTAAGAATATACCAGAAAGAGATACAGATATGATGGCCGTGATTATAGTGATGATGAAGTAGAAAAGAAAAAGGCTAAAAATAATAATGAATCACAATATATAATTGAGAGTCCCAAGGAACATGAAAGCCCTGTGATGGCTGCTCTTATACAGATGGTTATGCGTGATGCTAAACCAACATGAATGAACCAAGAATAGAAGCACTTGATGACTCAACTGCACATGATGATGATACAGAAGTTGATGGAGGTGTTGAAGATGATTCTGATGATGACAACAATGGTGATAACAATGATGATGATCAAAGTGATAAGGTTGAAAAGGTTGATATTTTGTCCCCTCAAGTTAAAATGACCGATGAACAGAGGGCAAATACACAACATAGTCTGGATGAAGCAAGAAGGAATAATCCTTTAGTGATAAAATTGATAAGATCTTGATATGGATTTGAAATATTGGCTCCTATATCTAATGAGGAGTTGCAAAAATTGATTGATAAGGACGATTATGAGATAAGAAAGAGCGTTGAAAAGAAAAATGTTGATTCAATGAAGTATAGAGAATATTTGAGAAGGCATGGTCTAAATGAAAAAGATCTGAGCAGGATGAGTTTTGATGATTTGGAAAAACATTACAACCAGACCAGAGTAACAATTGAGAAAGAGGAGAAGGAGAACTTTGAAAGAGAAACAAAACTGAATGAAATGATAGAGGCTGTGATGAAGAAGTATGGAGGGAAATGTAAATACTTGATACATAGAGGGATGGCTCCTGAGTTAGTTGACAGTCTAACAAAAGAAGCGGTTGAGTATCACTTTTGAAGATTATTCAGGAAAGATCAACCAGAAACCTGTAGAAAAAGGCCAAGACTTGTAACCTTAGCTGAAAAGATTAAAACAGAAAAGAGGAAAAAGTGGGAAAATGAGAAGTTGGAGGTGTTAAAAAGACTGATGAAGGCTAGAGGGGGACTCAGGGAACTTGTAGGGATGAGCAGATCAGACAAATTGTCTCTATATATGTTTGAAATTGAAAAAGATAATTTGGAAAGAGCTGAATCCTAAAACACTCCTATTCTTGTGGAACTCAAACCAGAACCTGTTGAACACTGAGATCCATGGGAAGATGAGGAGATGATCAAGATGTTGAAAGGTATAATGAAATATAAGGGTATGAAGGAGAATGTCTTTGATATGCTGGGAAAAGCACAACTAAAAGAATTATTTTATGAACCAAAGGCTGAATGGGAGAAACTATTGACTTAGGAAAGAAACCCCAGAAGCTTTATAGCCGGACCTGGTGGAGTGTGGTTTGTTCCAGTCGGTCAGCTAGGGAATGAAAATATAATGAATATGATTGGAAGACTGTTCAGAGATGGAGGTGAAAACCTTGTAGATCTGTTAAATATGCCAGCTGAAATGGTGATTGAAAACCAAGCTCTATTCCCACAAGGCCCTCAGCATCAAGAAAACCAAGCTCTACAATTAGAAATGAACCTAGAAGAGATGTACCACAAAAACAAGAATGGCCACAAACTGATGTGGACCTGGCAATAAAACTCTTCTATGAATCTATCTCTCTTACTTTGAAGGTGATAAAGAAAAACTAAGAACTAAGGGAGATTATCTTCAAAGATGACTTTGTTGATTACAGGAGAGAACAACTTGAAGAAATGGCAACTCTGGACTTGTATGACTACCATAACAGGAACAAACATGCATGTAGAAAACAAAATGAGCTATCCAAGAATATGAGTAATGAAGCAGGGATGGGATTCCCTTTGTTGAATCAAAAGAAGAATTGGAAATTGACTGACATGAAAAGACCAAGAGAGGGAAAAGATTAAGTGACATCAAGCATGCTGAATTTGGCTAGCTTTCATAAGTCAGAAACAAAAATCCACTTGCAAACTTAAACACTTGCATCAGCATGAGAAGGGAAATGACAAGGCCCAATCACGATTACACAGATTGACTACAACAAAAATGAGGACTCCTACATTCTTTGCAACTATGATGGAGTTATCTTGGGTAAAATCAAGACTGATGAAGATCGTACTTTCCAGCATGATGAGGATTTAAGGGATATAATGCACTGGACACTTCTTGTGAATCATCCTCATCAACAGCGATTGTTTATATTCAAAGAAAAGGCAGAAGCAGTAAGAGTAGATCGAGACAAGCGAACTCTAGCTCCAGAAGACAATGTAGATGTATTTTAGCTTAGACTTTGTTTTCTAATGTCCACTGGATAGAATTTTTGTAACACCCCGTAACCGCAGCGGAAACGTACACGGGATGCAACAGACACATCTGATATCAACAGCATTGCTTATAAAGAAAATACCACTACATTAATTTATAACATATTACATTGTTGCGAGTTGCGTTACTGTCTAGGTGTTACACACATATATTACCAATAAGACATTAATAAATTCATTACAAAAAATAGAGCAGCAAGCTTCCAACAGGTAGCACAGATAGTTAAGCACATATCAATCATTCCAACTTGGGCATACCTAGAAAACATGTAAAGAAAACGGGTCAACTACGAATAGTTGGTGAGTTTCACTAATTTAAATAAACACTGACAAATCATTTTAATAATCATTTATTAACAATATAATCATGCTGGGAACTATGTTACCCCAGAACATTTCCATTAACTTTCTGGGAACTATGTTACCCCAGAACAATACTAACCCCTGGGAACTATGTTACCCCAGAACAATAAATACCCCTAGGAACTATGTTACCCCAGAACAATAATAACCCCTGGGAACTATGTTACCCCAGAACAATAATAACCCCTGGGAACTATGTTACCCCAGAACAATATTAACCCCTGGGAACTATGTTACCCCAGAACAATAATAACCCCTGGGAACTATGTTACCCCAGAACAATAATAACCCCTGGGAACTATGTTACCCCAGAACAATAATAACCCCTGGGAACTATGTTACCCCAGAACAATAATAACCCCTGGGAACTATGTTACCCCAGAACAATAACACATGATAAACATTTTATATATTCTGTGCATCAGATCATATATATATAAATGTACAAGTATTTCCATACGATCGGTATGTACTTAAATCCTTTAAATAAGACATGTTTTCCGCCCCGGGAAAATATAATTAAAACAATACATTAAAAGGGGCTCGTGAAAACTCACCTTTCTGTGAGTCGGTGAGTAATATAAGGAACAGCTACGTGCCTGGATCTGTAATATAATATCTAGTCGTTACTATATAATTCCCATAACTTAAATACGTATCAATCGGTACATCTGGGAACATTGTTAACCCAGTACTGTACTCGATTCGGGGACTATGTTAACCCAGTGACACTTCTAAGGACTAAGATTGTGACATTGCTTAGAGTTTGACAGTCAATTTAGTTAAGGTGATGAAATTATAGCTCGGTTTGACACCCCGTTTGGCCGTGGGGCCCGTTTCCGTCATTTCGGTGCCGGAAACGGTAAAATCGGGTAAAATTACCCAAATCATCCGAATTATTTTCGGATGATTTATTTTTACTTAATTTACTTAGATTTATGAAATAGTCCATTTTTAGAGTTTTCATGTACCAGTCAGCTCGCTTATGCGAACTTTGCCGGTTTACACGTTTTAAGCTTTAAAAACTTGTTTTTATGTTCTTTTTAGCACAAATAATTACCCGATTAGTCTCGGGTCTTGAAATTTTGCACAAAACTTAATTTGACAGTAAGGAATTTTGTAAAAATTTTCCAGATTTATTTTCCTATATTTACATTTATTTATCTATTTTTAAATCTTATTAAAATACTAAATATATCAAAAATACCAAAACACTTTAGAAAATTCCCAAATTTTTCTGGGATGATCTTTATCATCCTCATAACTTTCTGGAATTTTCCCAGATTTATTTTCCTATATTTACATTTATTTATCTATTTTTAAATCTTATTAAAATACTAAATATATCAAAAATACCAAAACACTTTAGAAAATTCCCAAATTTTTCTGGGATGATCTTTATCATCCTCATAACTTTCTGGAATTTTCCCAGATTTATTTTCCTATATTTACATTTATTTATCTATTTTTAATTCTTATTAAAATACTAAATATATCAAAAATACCAAAACACTTTAGAAAAATCCCAAATTTTTCTGGGATGATCTCTATCATCCTCATAACTTTCTGGAATTTTCCCAGATTTATTTTCCTATATTTACATTTATTTATCTATTTTTAAATCTTATTAAAATACTAAATATATCAAAAATACCAAAACACTTTAGAAAATTCCCAAATTTTTGTGGGATGATCTTTATCATCCTCATAACTTTCTGGAATTTTCCCAGATTTATTTTCCTATATTTACATTTATTTATCTATTTTTAATTCTTATTAAAATACTAAATATATCAAAAATACCAAAACACTTTAGAAAAATCCCAAATTTTTCTGGGATGATCTCTATCATCCTCATAACTTTTTGGAATTTTTCCAGAATTTAAAACTTATTTTTCAAGCCATTTTCACCCAAAACCGAGCTAGAAAGCCCTAGAACTCGTTTCACCGAAAAGCCTACTTAGACTTTTCCAACTGAGCTCAAATTTTGTGGGTGACTTTTATATGTTATAAAAAGCTTATCTTAAATTTTCCGGAATTTTTCATCATGTTTTGCTATTTTTCACTATTTTTGGCCAAAACCGAGCATTAAATTCACCAAATATTCATCTTTTATCCAAAAATTACCAAAAATTCACAGATCTCATATTTTCATGTGTAGATCATCTCTGTGAAATTTCGTGACCCGACTCAAAGCACACGTAAATCTGTCCATTTTTTCATAAACACACGAAAACCGAACTATTTTGTGTTTTCTAGCTTTAGATCGCAAGGATCTCGGTTTCTAGCCTTTGCTAGCCGCTAGATACAACACTTACAAGCACATCAACACCACACCAAGCAAGTTATACCCACAATCAAGCCATTACTTTCCTAGTGTCGGTTAAAACATCAAAACAACGATTTTGACCGTAAAAATCCGTTCTCGACTCTTTTTACTCCTTTCTTGGACCAAGATCCCTTGTATAACATGTATACATCTCTTGATCATGCAAGAGTCGGTTCCATCTCGGGTTTTCACCCATCTTTCACATGAAAACTCATTTTCACAAGATTTTAACCGTAAAAATTTCATTCTAAACTCTTTTAACTAATTACTTGGATCAAAATCCTTTGTATAGCTTGTATACATCCTTTGATCACACGAGAATCGGTTTCATCTCGGGTTTTCACCCATTTTTCACATAAAACTTCCTTTTCTCAAGAATTATGAAATTAAAAACAAGATTTAAGCCTCAAATTATGTATATACCTTGAAGATCTTGGTTAAAAACTCAAGAATTTGGATGAACACTTGAAGGATTTGAGAAAATCTTGTTTGTTTGATGGATAAAAAAGAAAAAGTGAGGTAAATAATACCCCCTAGGGCCGATCGGTCCAAAGTAATGGGTGGGGTGGGTCCCACACATTCATTCTAAGCCACATATTCGGATTACGCAATCCGGATAATGTTGTGGATAATCTGGCTCGGTTCGTTTCTCGTTTAAACTCGTAATTCGGCTTAAAACGAGCATAGAATGGTCGTTTTTCGGGTCAAAATAAAATTTACATAAAACCGACTTAAAAACTTTAAAAACTTAAATCATGACATTAAAACATCATATTATTAATAATCACGCATCTTTTTCGGCTTGATTGATCGTCTCTTGCTTGATTTGGTGTTAAAGGTTTCGTTTGGCGTACTGACGTACCATTAAATCGAAATCCTTTTTCTGTGCTATAATTCACCTATCCCGAAGCATTCATACCTCGTAAACATCACTAAACATTATATACTTCGTCTATAATGTAATTCCCGATTCATTCGGGTTTCAATAATCGTTCATTGGTTAATTGTAATTCCAATACGATTCACTATATAATCGAGTATGATTCGTACTATGAATCATATATACTCGTATATATGTACTATAACACATATAATCAATATTTAAATGACACGTAAATAGTATATTCCGGCTAGGGTATACCTGGATTTGCCGGAATCGTTACATTCTCCCCCCGTTATAAAAATTCCGTCCTCGAAATTTTACGCGTCCACTACTTCCTTTTGAGGAAATAGGTGGGGGTATTTCTTCCGAAATTCATCCTTTCGTTCCCAAGTAAATTCTGGGCCTCGTTGCGAATTCCATCTAACTTTGACCAACGAGATCTTATTGTGTCTAAGTTGCTTGATCTTACCGTCCACTATTTTGATGGGCTTCTCTACGAAGTTGAGCCTATCACTTATTTGCACACCCTCTAAGGGTAACACCGATGTCTCATCCGCTAGACATCTTTTCAAATTCGACACATGAAACACGTTATGAACTGCACTTAGTTCCTCAGGCAGTTCTAGTCGGTAAGCTACCGGACCGATCTTTGCAGTAATAATGAATGGTCCAATATATCTAGGGGCCAACTTCCCCGTCTTTCCAAACCTGACCACTCCTTTCCAGGGTGATACTTTCAAATATACTTTTTCACCCTTCTCAAATGACAACGGTTTTCGACGGGTATCGGCATAACTCTTCTGCCGGTCCCGCGCGGCTTTTAGGTTGTTCTTAATTTCAAGAATCTTGCTGGTCGTCTCCTGGACCAGATCTGATCTAATGATCTGCGGGTCACCCACTTCAGACCAGCAAAGTGGTGATCGGCACTTCCGCCCATACAATGCTTCATAAGGTGCTGCCTTTATACTGCTGTGATAACTGTTATTATAGGAAAATTCAACGAGTGGGAGATGTTGATCCCAATTTCCCTTAAAGTCCAGTACGCAAGCACGAAGCAAATCCTCCAAAGTTTGAATGGTCCTCTCAGACTGACCATCGGTCTGAGGGTGGTAAGCTGTGCTTAGGTCAATACGTGTTCCCAATGCTTCTTGGACAGCTTGCCAAAGTTTGGAGGTGAAATGGCTATCCCTATCGGAGATGATCGAGATGGGGATGCCATGACGAGACACTATTTCATTTATATAAATTTGCGCAAGTCTCTCAGTGTTAAAAGTATTCTTAATTGGAATAAAATGTGCCAATTTGGTTAATCGATCCACGATTACCCAAATCGCATCATGACCTCGGGGTGTCTTGGGGAGGTGTGTCACAAAATCCATTGTGATCTGCTCCCACTTCCATTCCGGAATTTCCGGTTGTTGCAACATTCCCGAAGGTTTCTGGTGCTCCGCCTTAACCCTCGCACACGTCGTACACTTGCCGACGTATGTGGCTATATCCTTTTTCATTCCTGGCCACCAGTAAAATTCTTTCACATCCTTGTACATTTTATCTGATCCCGGATGTATGGAATATTTCGATTTATGTGCTTCATCCATGATCAAATCACGAAGGTCATGGAGGGTCGGGATCCACATCAGATTTTTGAAATAAAGAATTTCGTCCACACGCTGTTCGAAATTCTTCTCATTCCCGTAAAGTCCTTCTTTAACCAATTGGCCCTCTTTCAACGCCTCGCGTTGAGCGACTCGAATCAAATCTGAAAGGTTCGACTGGACTATCATCCCCAACGCTCGCACACGTAGTGGCTTGACTCGATCCTTTCTACTCAAGGCATCGGCTACAACGTTAGCCTTGCCGGGGTGATATCGTATGTCACAGTCATAGTCACTCAGCAACTCGACCCATCTTCGTTGCCTCATAATCAGTTCTTTCTGATCGAATATGTGTTGCAAACTTTTATGATCAGTGAATATGGTGCACTTTGTACCGTAGAGATAGTGTCTCCAGATTTTAAGTGCAAAGATGACTGCTCCCAGTTCCAAGTCATGAGTAGTGTAGTTTTTCTCATGAACTTTTAACTGTCGAGACGCATAGGCTATGACCTTTTTATTTTGCATTAACACGCATCCTAACCCTTTACGGGATGCGTCACAATATACAACAAATCCATCGTCTCCGTCGGGGAGACTTAAGATTGGCGCTTGGCACAATCTTTGTTTTAGCGTTTGAAACGCCGTTTCCTGCTCTTCACCCCATTCATATTTCCGATCCTTTTGAGTCAGGAGGGTTAAAGGTTGGGCGATGCTGGAAAAGTTCTCTATAAATCGACGATAGTATCCAGCTAAGCCTAAGAATTGGCGGATTTCTTTCGGAGATTTAGGCGCTTGCCAAATTTTAATAGCTTCAACCTTACTCGGATCAATGTGTATTCCTTGGTGGTTTATAACATGACCGAGAAATTGCACCTCTTGTAACCAGAAGTTACACTTGGAGAATTTTGCATATAACTTCTCATGATCCAGGAGCTCTAAAACTAACTTTAAGTGTTGCTCGTGCTCCTCTTTACTCTTCGAGTATATCAAAATATCGTCAATAAATACAATGACGAACTTGTCGTGATAGGGTTTACAGACTCGGTTCATGAGATCCATGAACACCGCTGGCGCATTTGTTAGCCCAAAAGGCATAACTAAAAATTCGTAGTGGCCGTAGCGAGTCCGAAACGCGGTTTTCGGAATATCCTCCTCTTGAATTCTAACTTGGTGGTATCCCGATCTAAGATCAATTTTTGAGAAATAGCTCGCACCTTGTAGTTGGTCGAACAAATCATCGATTCGGGGAAGAGGATATCTATTTTTGATGGTTAATTTGTTCAATTCCCTGTAGTCAATGCACATTCGAAGGCTTCCGTCCTTCTTTTTCACAAATAGTACAGGTGCACCCCACGGGGAATAACTGGGACGTATAAACCCCCTTATCCAACAATTCCTGCAACTGGTTGGATAGTTCTTGCATCTCGGACGGTGCAAGTCTGTAGGGGGCCTTAGCAACAGGGCCGGCTTGAGGTAATAAGTCGATTCTGAATTCGACTTGTCGGGTTGGCGGTAATCCAGGAAGTTCCTCTGGAAAAACTTGTGGAAATTCGCGTACCACGGGAATATCGTCCACCCGTTTTTCCTCAGAATCAGCGGCCGTCAGGCTCGCTAGATACGCCACACATCCCTGACGTATATATTTCAACACCTTGAGGTGGGATATAAATGGTATCATGGTGCCGGATTTTTCTCCCTGCACTAATACCTCCTCGTCATCCGACACCCGGATCTTGACGGTTTTCTTTTCACAGTTTATTTCTACCCTATTACGTGCCAACCAATCCATTCCCACTATCACGTCAAAACTACCCAATTCTACCGGTAACAAGTCAATCCGGAAGGACTGTTCGCTTAGAATAAAAGGGCAATTCCGAACAATCCGATTAACTATCATGGTTTTACCGTTAGCGACCTCTACGGTGTAGGGTTCTATGGTTTCACCAATAGGAAGGTTTGCTATCGAAAGGAAACTAACGGAGACAAAACTTCTATCGGCGCCTGTATCAAATAATACAGAAGCGTAATGATCAGAGACGAGGAAGGTACCTGTCACTACGCTGGGGTCCTGGCGCGCCTCGTTCGCTCCCATCACAAATGCCCGGCCTCGCGCCGGATTGGACGCCGATGGCTGACCCGCGAGTTGTCTCCCGTTTCCTCCCTGATTCAGTTTCGGGCAGTTCCTTTTGAAGTGATCCGTGCTGCCGCATTCGTAGCAAGCACGGCTAGTGGTCACCATCTGGTTTCCTTGCGGGTTCTGCTGTCGGGCTGGTTGAGTTCTAAATGGTTGCGCACGAATCGGTTGCGGTTGACGGTTCAGGTTGTTCAGATTTGTCTTACAATTTGGTGCGTAGTGTCCAACCCTGCCACACCGGTGGCACACCACCTCCTTGCACACACCACTATGGTGGTAACCACATTTCCCACATTTAGGAAACGTTCCCCTCTGCGGTTCTTGCCTTCCGCCCGAACTAGTCATGGCATAGCTCTGGGCAGCGGGCCTAGCTCGTTTACCTTGCTGTTTCTCTCGGATCCTATTGTCATACGTACCTCGCTTTCCCCCGGCCGACTCTCCCGTCGCCTTTATCGATCCGCTCCTTAAGAAATCATACGTGACAATACCAGCCTGTGTCACTGCACCCTCATACGTCTGGTGCCCTCCCGCGTTAACTATACTCCTCACTACTGGAGTAAGTCCCCAAATATAACGTTCCACCCTCTTTGACTCTGGGGTAACCAACCACGGCACTAATCGTGACAGTTCATTAAACCGGTTGGTATATCCCAAGTGGTCCGCCCCATGCATCTCTAGGTTCCATAACTCATGTTCCAGTTTCTGCAATTCATTCTTTGGGCAGAAATGTTTCAAAACAAGATCCTTAAGCTCTGTCCAGGTCATGCGGTTTGTCGCCGCCTGACCTCGAGTCTGTACTATGGTGTTCCACCATGTCAAGGCATGGTCTGTGAACGTACAGGTGGCGTACTTAACGACACAATCCTCGGGACAGTTGCTGATATTTACCACTGATTCTATTTTCTCTAACCATTTCACTAACCCATTCGGTCCTTCCGACCCGTTAAATTCTAAAGGCTTGCATAACATAAAGTCCTTGATTGAACAACCCCTGGATGATCCAGTGCGGTTGGTCTCTACAGTAGGGATAGGGCCATTACTGTCGGTAGCGACCACCGTAGGCGGTGCGTCAGTACTCGGCATAGTGTTGTCATTCCTTGGAGGATTAGCGTTTTGTTCCCCGTCATTATTTATGGGCGTTTGATTGCTCGGAGGGGTTGGATTGGTCGAGTTATTAATACTGGCGGCGATGCGCGATACTATATCCGGTATCGCCGCCTCCAACTGTTGAGCAATCAAACGGCTCACATCTACTTCCGATATTTTCGTTGATCGTTTCGGTGCCATTCTACACAACATCAAGGAAACACATATAATTAATACCATTCCAAATTATGAAACACAAAACACATTCCATACATTAATAAACATTAGTACATATTACACAAACATCCATTTACATACTTCCCAGTAATCATTACATAACTAAGTTTTAATACAAAGGGCCTATGTTGGTATCATCCTCGACATAACCCGCAATGGGTCAGTGCTTGAATGATACCCAAAAGTATCGATAATGATATGCCCTACAAGAGACCCCCTATGGGCCAGTGGTTGTACTATAACTAAACAAGATTCACTCCGTGTTAGTATCACCACTAACTACTTACACGGAGTATCAAAAAGCGGTTCAAGATTCTACCATCCAACACGTCTACACATGGTGGTAAACCAACCCCACCAACACCGCCACCAGCACCACCAACACCGCCATCATAACCCGCAATCGGGTTTCCATCTGGTCGATCAACCAGTGGGAGTATGAGCACTCCCTTTTTAACTGGTTAATAGCATACTGGTGGTCCAGTATGCTGTCCCCGAGGTACGCCCGCCTCTGTACCCCCACGACCAGGGCGGCAGAGTGCTCGTTCACCTGCTCGGTGAGAACACGTAGCCAAGCCGCCAAGTCCCGCTCCTGCCTTGGAAGACCCCACACAGGTAGGGTTGCAGGCTCGGGTTGGGGGCGGGAAGACTCGCCCAGGTGGTATGTGGATCTGGGTGGGGTAACAGTGGGCGGAACATACGGGGCACTGATCCGCGCCGTGAGGCGGGGACCGTGTCTGGGGGGAATCGGGGCGGTCTGTGGTGCGGGCGGGGTAGGAGACCTGGTAACCCTAGCAGGGGAGGGTACACTAGCACTCCTAGCTGGGGTGGTCTGTCTAGAAGTACTATGACTAGCCTCCGAAGGCTCGGAGCTGGGTGCTACACTTGGGCTTCCAGAGGCCCCGGAACTGACCTCTTCCGGGTCCTCTTCCGTCGACACACTAGGTGTTCTTGCCATTTTTACCTGCACACAAGTTAACAAACATATAGTCCCTTTTCATAGTGTAATTCATAATTAAATTAATCATGCACTTACTTATACAATTTTGCCACATAATAATATTATTATACATTTACACATATGTTGCCAATTTTACCTATTTAAGTCCCCCGTGACTTCCCCTGAATTCCCTCGTGCAGACAAGTCTGTTATTATGTTCCGGACCATAATAACCCACTTGTCCATCCAAGTTCATCCCGATCTCGTCACAATATATTATTAGTTAATATTCAGATCCTATAATACTTGAGCTACTGGTTATATTTTAGGTATCTTTTTCAGACATCCTAATTCTTTATAACCAATGGCTCTGATACCAAGTTCTGTAACACCCCGTAACCGCAGCGGAAACGTACACGGGATGCAACAGACACATCTGATATCAACAGCATTGCTTATAAAGAAAATACCACTACATTAATTTATAACATATTACATTGTTGCGAGTTGCGTTACTGTCTAGGTGTTACACACATATATTACCAATAAGACATTAATAAATTCATTACAAAACATAGAGCAGCAAGCTTCCAACAGGTAGCACAGATAGTTAAGCACATATCAATCATTCCAACTTGGGCATACCTAGAAAACATGTAAAGAAAACGGGTCAACTACGAATAGTTGGTGAGTTTCACTAATTTAAATAAACACTGACAAATCATTTTAATAATCATTTATTAACAATATAATCATGCTGGGAACTATGTTACCCCAGAACATTTCCATTAACTTTCTGGGAACTATGTTACCCCAGAACAATACTAACCCCTGGGAACTATGTTACCCCAGAACAATAAATACCCCTGGGAACTATGTTACCCCAGAACAATAATAACCCCTGGGAACTATGTTACCCCAGAACAATAATAACCCCTGGGAACTATGTTACCCCAGAACAATATTAACCCCTGGGAACTATGTTACCCTAGAACAATAATAACCCCTGGGAACTATGTTACCCCAGAACAATAATAACCCCTGGGAACTATGTTACCCCAGAACAATAATAACCCCTGGGAACTATGTTACCCCAGAACAATAATAACCCCTGGGAACTATGTTACCCCAGAACAATAACACATGATAAACATTTTATATATTCTGTGCATCAGATCATATATATATAAATGTACAAGTATTTCCATACGATCGGTATGTACTTAAATCCTTTAAATAAGACATGTTTTCCGCCCCGGGAAAATATAATTAAAACAATACATTAAAAGGGGCTCGTGAAAACTCACCTTTCTGTGAGTCGGTGAGTAATATAAGGAACAGCTACGTGCCTGGATCTGTAATATAATATCTAGTCGTTACTATATAATTCCCATAACTTAAATACGTATCAATCGGTACATCTGGGAACATTGTTAACCCAGTACTGTACTCGATTCGGGGACTATGTTAACCCAGTGACACTTCTAAGGACTAAGATTGTGACATTGCTTAGAGTTTGACAGTCAATTTAGTTAAGGTGATGAAATTATAGCTCGGTTTGACACCCCGTTTGGCCGTGGGGCCCGTTTCCGTCATTTCTGTGCCGGAAACGGTAAAATCGGGTAAAATTACCCAAATCATCCGAATTATTTTCGGATGATTTATTTTTACTTAATTTACTTAGATTTATGAAATAGTCCATTTTTAGAGTTTTCATGTACCAGTCAGCTCGCTTATGCGAACTTTGCCGGTTTACACGTTTTAAGCTTTAAAAACTTGTTTTTATGTTCTTTTTAGCACAAATAATTACCCGATTAGTCTCGGGTCTTGAAATTTTGCACAAAACTTAATTTGACAGTAAGGAATTTTGTAAAAATTTTCCAGATTTATTTTCCTATATTTACATTTATTTATCTATTTTTAAATCTTATTAAAATACTAAATATATCAAAAATACCAAAACACTTTAGAAAATTCCCAAATTTTTCTGGGATGATCTTTATCATCCTCATAACTTTCTGGAATTTTCCCAGATTTATTTTCCTATATTTACATTTATTTATCTATTTTTAAATCTTATTAAAATACTAAATATATCAAAAATACCAAAACACTTTAGAAAATTCCCAAATTTTTCTGGGATGATCTTTATCATCCTCATAACTTTCTGGAATTTTCCCAGATTTATTTTCCTATATTTACATTTATTTATCTATTTTTAATTCTTATTAAAATACTAAATATATCAAAAATACCAAAACACTTTAGAAAAATTCCAAATTTTTCTGGGATGATCTATATCATCCTCATAACGTTCTGGAATTTTCCCAGATTTATTTTCCTATATTTACATTTATTTATCTATTTTTAAATCTTATTAAAATTCTAAATATATCAAAAATACCAAAACACTTTAGAAAATTCCCAAATTTTTCTGGGATGATCTTTATCATCCTCATAACTTTCTGGAATTTTCCCAGATTTATTTTCCTATATTTACATTTATTTATCTATTTTTAATTCTTATTAAAATACTAAATATATCAAAAATACCAAAACACTTTAGAAAAATCCCAAATTTTTCTGGGATGATCTCTATCATCCTCATAACTTTCTGGAATTTTTCCAGAATTTAAAACTTATTTTTCAAGCCATTTTCACCCAAAACCGAGCTAGAAAGCCCTAGAACTCGTTTCACCGAAAAGCCTACTTAGACTTTTCCAACTGAGCTCAAATTTTGTGGGTGACTTTTATTTGTTATAAAAAGCTTATCTTAAATTTTCCGGAATTTTTCATCATGTTTTGCTATTTTTCACTATTTTTGGCCAAAACCGAGCATTAAATTCACCAAATATTCATCTTTTATCCAAAAATTACCAAAAATTCACAGATCTCATATTTTCATGTGTAGATCATCTCTGTGAAATTTCGTGACCCGACTCAAAGCACACGTAAATCTGTCCATTTTTCATAAACACACGAAAACCGAACTATTTTGTGTTTTCTAGCTTTAGATCGCAAGGATCTCGGTTTCTAGCCTTTGCTAGCCGCTAGATACAACACTTACAAGCACATCAACACCACACCAAGCAAGTTATACCCACAATCAAGCCATTACTTTCCTAGTGTCGGTTAAAACATCAAAACAACGATTTTGACCGTAAAAATCCGTTCTCGACTCTTTTTACTCCTTTCTTGGACCAAGATCCCTTGTATAACATGTATACATCTCTTGATCATGCAAGAGTCGGTTCCATCTCGGGTTTTCACCCATCTTTCACATGAAAACTCATTTTCACAAGATTTTAACCGTAAAAATTTCATTCTAAACTCTTTTAACTAATTACTTGGATCAAAATCCTTTGTATAGCTTGTATACATCCTTTGATCACACGAGAATCGGTTTCATCTCGGGTTTTCACCCATTTTTCACATAAAACTTCCTTTTCTCAAGAATTATGAAATTAAAAACAAAATTTAAGCCTCAAATTATGTATATACCTTGAAGATCTTGGTTAAAAACTCAAGAATTTGGATGAACACTTGAAGGATTTGAGAGAATTCTTGTTTGTTTGATGGATAAAAAAGAAAAAGTGAGGTAAATAATACCCCCTAGGGCCGATCGGTCCAAAGTAATGGGTGGGGTGGGTCCCACACATTCATTCTAAGCCACATATTCGGATTACGCAATCCGGATAATGTTGTGGATAATCTGGCTCGGTTCGTTTCTCGTTTAAACTCGTAATTCGGCTTAAAACGAGCATAGAATGGTCGTTTTTCGGGTCAAAATAAAATTTACATAAAACCGACTTAAAAACTTAAATCATGACATTAAAACATCATATTATTAATAATCACGCATCTTTTTCGGCTTGATTGATCGTCTCTTGCTTGATTTGGTGTTAAAGGTTTCGTTTAGTGTACCGACGTACCATTAAATCGAAATCCTTTTTCTGTGCTATAATTCACCTATCCCGAAGCATTCATACCTCGTAAACATCACTAAACATTATATACTTCGTCTATAATGTAATTCCCGATTCATTCGGGTTTCAATAATCGTTCATTGGTTAATTGTAATTCCAATACGATTCACTATATAATCGAGTATGATTCGTACTATGAATCATATATACTCGTATATATGTACTATAACACATATAATCAATATTTAAATGACACGTAAATAGTATATTCCGGCTAGGGTATACCTGGATTTGCCGGAATCGTTACAATTTTGAACTGTGTAATCTTTTGATTTTGTAATGTAATCTGATTTTGATTTGATATGTATATTTGACTAAGTGTATGTAGCCTAAGAGGTGCTTTGGGACAGCTGAGGTGTTTCAATCTAGGGGGAGATTGTTGGGTCAAAGATTTGACATGAAATGACTCAAGGAAGACTGGACTCTTCTCAACACTCCCCAAATATGGCTAAGTATGGAAACCAAGCACACTTGGACCTCCTAGCAAGGTTTTACTTGTCCTAGCAAGGTATTTTGTCTTTCGGGCAAAGTTATCTTCTTGAAGTCTTCTTAAGTGATAATTCGAGCAGGGTTCACTTTGTCTAGCAAAGGTGTTCTTCAAGTCGAGCATAGTTTTCTTACCAGCAAACCCTTGACTGAACGAAGCTTATGAAGCCAAGTAATTGGAAGATCCAGCAAGGTTTCATCAATAAACAGTAGTCCGAGCATGCTTGTGGAAAGTTGATCAAGAAATATTCTAAAGACTTTCTCTAGCAAGGTTCAACTCCTAGCAAGCTACAGTGCTCATAGCACAAGTCAAACAGTGTTCCTAGCAAACTTTGGATTGCTTAATAAGTTATTCTTTAACAAAGAGTTTAAGGGATTCATGAAGAACAGTTTGCTCGTAGGACCATATCGAGCAAAGTTTGCTATGGTCAAGAAGATTGAAGTCTGCTAGGTGAGTATATTCTAAGGAAAATACTCTAAGTAGTCTATCAGGAGAACTGTTTGCCAGCACACTTCAAGGTTACCAGGTCTGCTCAAAGAAGACAAAAGACACAAAGTCTACCCGAAAGACATGCTTTTACACATAGAATCTTTTGTAATATGTTTTATGATTATGTATCAATCGTTAGGGTTTCTAGATGTTAGGACAGCTGTCAGGAGGCAGGCATATAAAAAGAATGATCTAGGGCACGCCTTCTAATGACAACGGACATATACCCTTTTTCACTTTTCAGAACAACTGAATATTCCTAAATTGAGTGTGACGGTTGTCCTAAGATTTGTACGGACAAACATTCTTTACAGAAACCCCAATTGATTTGCATTTGTTAAAGTCTTTCTATAAATGGAAATCTTTTGAGTTAATGTTTGTGTGTGTTACATTTAACAATCTTTAAATAACAATCTTGTGTGTTAGTGATTCCGCCGTTAACATACATTTGTTCTTACTCTAAATAGCAAAGTCATTAACACTATTGTCGACACATTATTGTGTGGGTTGCAACATTAATATTGAGTGATTGAGTGATCATACGGGACCGACACAAATTTGCGCCTCCCCTGCGCACGCGTAGGACTTGTAGTAAAACATGTTATAAAGATTCAAATGAGTAGTAAAGGCTCTACCTTATATACCACTCTTTACTTTTTTCCCAATCCAATGTGGGACAACTTTTACCACTTGATTCTTACGACTTCATTCTCACACTTTAAAACTACCAAAAATCCCTCACATGAACGGAGGTCGAAACAACATTATTCCGATTAGATTTCAGTAGTTGAATCTTGCATACAATACGTAGGTATTATCCTTTGAACCTTTGTTTATGAAGCATACTTAGCCCACTAGCTCTGAGTAGACAGTGATGTCTTTGAACTCGTCTGCCATTTCGGTAGACGACAATACACTTCACACAAGACTCTCCATGACAAAGTAAGTCCTCATAGTTATGTTCGTTATGGTCATTTACATGCGCTTGGTTCTATAAGAGCTATTAAGTATTGTGCCCAACAACACCCTTCGAAGAGACCCCACTTCTCTCTCACATAGGTGATTCAACATGCATGACTACCTTGGTCGAATCAACTAAAGCCATATGCTTTGCCTCAGACTTGTCACTTTAGGAATGGGCTAGGAAGGTTACCTACCTAGATATGAAGTAAACTCCCTTTAAAATTGTAGTGTTATCCCCCCCCCCCCTCATAGTGACGCACTAATTCATACAATTAGGTTTTCCTATTGAACTCAATTCTTGGGATCTCCAATCTGTTGAGTTAGGTTTCCTTCGTATGAACTTTTATTTTTCAAGGGCTTCAGTCCCATTCCCATGGAAAACTTCTGAACTAACTCCCTACTTAGGCCTTTTGTTAGCGGATTCGCAATATTATCCTTTGACTTCACGTAGTCAGCAGTGATAATTCCAGTAGATATTAGTGTTGGGTTTTAACAAGATTATTAAAGTCCATATAACCCATTATATAGAAAAACGCAGCGGAAATAATTAGTTTTAAATCTTGTTTACCAATACATATAAAACCCGTTTTATATAAAACCCAATGCCCGGATCCATATACAAAATACATGCTATCAAAACAACCATAGGGTGTTGCGTGAATCATACCTTCAAGTCCGAAAGATAAAAAGGATGAAAGATATGAATGGCTAGCTTCCAATGGAGGAAACCTCAAGCTTGTATACCCAACGAGCTCCAACAAACACCTTGGTTGCTAGGGTCCTAACACTTGATGCAAGAACAACCTTTGTTCCTTTTCATCTTCTTGTTCTCGGCCTCAAAGGGAGAAAAGAGAGAGAGATGTGTTTGTGAGAGAAGGTGTAAATTATTATTCACCCAAGAATAAATGATCTTCCAATGGTACCTCTTGCATGTATTGGAAGAAACAAAAGGAGGAGAGAGAAGAGGGAGGAATTTTCCTACCCAAATTTCATATCCCCTTTCAATTACTTACAATTATTTACTTATAATATTTATGTTATAAAACATATCATAAGTAACATGCAATATGTTATTTAACCAATTTAAATAACATCTCTCAAAATATAAATTATCCATATAATTTATTTAACACACAAATGCAAATATTTAGAAAACCATTTTCCAAATATTATAAGTGTTGATATTTATTAATTAGATCATAACTAATAATAAATATCGTGGCGTTTGTCTAGCTTGTTATTGGGTATGACTCGACTTGGATCAATACGTACTAGCCACATCAACTCTAATATGTGTCTTGGGCAGATTGATTCCAACAATCTCCCACTTGCACAAGATGCATATAAGATTGATGCAAATAGCAAATACCGCCTAACAACGGTTTACTATCCCTAATACGCATGACGAAGTGCCATTCAATAACTTCATCCCCTTTAAGTCCCATCCTTGAAAATGTTTTAGGTGAAACTATCATTTAACCTTTTACCACAACTGTCATGTTAAATCTAGAGACACAGAGTGATCGTTCTCTGTTGATTTAACTTTCCACGCCTTAAACATTTAACTCTCAACGAATAAGAGGGACAAATCCCCTATTGACTACATACGTCTCTCACATCACCTTGTACTACACTTGAGCTTAGCCTTATGTACTGACATATTTCAGAGCAGCGAATAACTAAGTCAAAGTATAATAGTCGATGAAAATCAAGACCCAATATGTATCTCAGGTCGGAGGATACGATGATGTTCGCCTTTACTCAAATTTACTTATGATCACAAATCACAAGGATTCCATGCAGTAAAATTTGAGGGCGGGTCAGTCCGATATTTATCTCATAAATATCTATGAACCTTGGCAGCAAACCCTTGCTATATTCATACCTTATGAATATTTACCAATCCAAGCTCATAATAGTCTTACATTCATATTTGTTCCCACAAGTATGATCGACTACGGACATTTAGAATAATTCAATTATTCATGGATTTAAACATGCTAAAATGGAACATAACTCAAAAGTCATAATCATAAACCATAATCATATGAATGAGTCAAAATAACAATTGTTCCGATATCCAAATACAAAATAGATCAAATCCAATCACCAGAATATCGAAGTCCTAAGGCGCAAGTATGACCCTCATGCTTTGGCCTTTCGAGGAGCTTCGTGAGTGGATCCGCAATTTTTTGATCAGTGGGAACTTTGCGAATACATATCTTTCCCTTTTCAACTTCATCCCTTATGTAGTTGAATCTCCGCTCAATGTGCCTAGTCTTTTGATGTGCACGGGGTCCCTTGATTTGAGAAACCGCACCCTAGTTGTCACAAAAGATTTCTAGAGGGTCCTGAATGGTACGGACTACCCCTAGATCGACCACGAACTTTCTAATCCATGCAGCTTCTTGAGCTGCCAATGAGGCGGCGATATATTCAGATTCAGTGGTGGACAAGGCTACCACGTCTTGTTTTGCGCTCTTCCAAGAGACAGCACCACCATTTTAGAACGAAGACATATCCCGATTGTGATCGAGAATCATCTCGATCGGTTTGGAAACTCGCATCCGTGAAACCCTTTACAACGAGTTCCTCCTCACCAGAGCCATATATTAGAAACATATCCTTAGTCCTCCTAAGGTATTTCAATATGCTTTTAACCGTCATCCAATGGCTGGTTCCCGGATTTTGTTGGTATCGACTTGTCATGTTCAAAGCGCATGACACATCCGGTCTAGTGCAAATCATAGCATACATGATGGATCCTATAGCAGATGCATATGGGATTCCACTCATTTTGTCTTGCTCATCCTTTGAGCTTGGACATTGAGAAACACTCAACATTGTTCCTCTTTGAATAGGTACCAAACCTTTCGTAGAGTTTCCCATCTTGAATCTTTTCAAGATCTTGTCAATGTATGCACTTTGATTCAAACCTATCAACCGCTTTGATCTATCCTTATAGATCCTTATTCCTAGAATTTAGGCGACATCACCAAGATCCTTGATGGAAAAACAGCTTCCAAGCCAGGCTTTTACACCTTCCAAGGTTGGAATGTTATTTCCAAATAGTAATATGTCATCGACATATAATACCATAAAGGTAATGATGCTCCCACTAGCTTTCTTATACACACAAGCTTCATCAACGTTTTTGATGAATCCAAATTTCTTAACTTCATCATCAAAACGGTGATTCCGACTCCTAGATGCTTGTTTCAATCCATAGATTGATCTCTTCAACTTGCATACCTTATTAGGATGTTGTGGATCGAAAAAACCTTCAGGCTGAACCATATAGACTCTTCCTCAAGGTGTCCATTTAGAAAAGCAGTTTTGACATCCATTTTCCATATCTCATAGTCACAATATGCGGCTATGGAAAACAATATCCTTATAGACTTTAACATCGCCACAGGCTAGAAAGTTTTATCATAATCAACCCCTTGAGTTTGAGTGAAACACTTTGCTACAAGTCTAGCTTTATAAGTATCCAAGTTTCCATGCATATCAGTTTTCTTCTTGAAACCCCACATGCGTCCAACCAGTTTGGAATTAAGAGGTGGAGCAACCAAGTTCCATACTTGGTTGTCATGCATGGATTGCATCTCAACGTTCATGGCTTCCATCCATTTATCAGAATCAGATTGCGACATTGCATCTCGGTATGTAGTGGGTTCATTCGAATCAACCATTTGATCATCAACAACAACCTCTTGTTGATTGCTAGTGTCAACCAAACGTGTATCGGCTTGTGGTTCTCGATCCTCCTCGAGTTCCATAGTTCTATCAGTTCCTTCCATAAGGAACCTTCTTTCCAAGAACTTACCTTGCGAGCTATAAAAACTTTATGCTCATTTGGATTGTAGAGGTAATATCCCATCGAATCTTCAGGATATCCTTCAAAGATACACTTAGTGGAACCGCTTTCAAGTTTGTCTGGGGTGTAGATCTTAACATAAGACTCACAGCCCCATACCCTTAAATATGATAATGATGGAACCTTTCCATGCCATATTTCAAAAGGCGTCCTTTCCACTTTCTTGGTTTGTGCCATATTTAAAATACGGGCAGCATAGATCAGTGCGAAACCCCAAAATGATAGAGGTAATGTGCTTCTAGCCATCATATATCGAACCATATCCAATAAAGTTCAATTCCTCCTTTCAGACACACCATTATGTTGTGGTGTTCCAGGTGGAGTAAGTTGTGAGACAATCCCACAACTCCTAAGATGTTATAGAACGCATCATTGAGGTATTCACCTCCTCTATTGGAACGTAGTACTTTGATTGTTTTGTTGAGTTGATTTTGTACTTCATTTTGGAAGACTTTGAACATTTCAAATGCTTTTTTTTTTGTGTCTTAACCAGAACACATACCCATAGCGACTATAATCGTCGGTAAAGGTAATGAAGTATCTTTCACCATTCCTTGTCATTGTCCTAAAAGGACCACATACATCCGAATGTATGATACCTAATAAGTCTTTCTCCCTTTCATTAGTTCCATTAAAGGGCTCCTTGGTCATCTTTCCCAATAAACAAGATTCACATTCATCAAATGAATCATCACTTGTTTTCAAAAGACCATTCTTTTGAAGTGTATGAATGCGATCTTTGTTTATGTGACTAAGGCGATAATGCCAAAAAAAAGTTTTACTCAAAAATCCAATTTGAGTCTTTTGGTTCTTGCTTGGTACAATGAATTATCAATGGATGTATCATCATGAACCAATTCATAAATGCCATTAAACGGCATCGCTTTAAAATAAAATACATCATTCATGAATACATAAAAACCATTGTCTACAAACTTGAAATCATAACCAAATTGTCATAAAAGAGAAACGGAGATAATGTTTCTAGTCAAACTAGGAGCATACAAAATGTTTTTCGAAATAACTTCCAAACCATTTGGAAGCTTCAAAACGTAATTTGCTCGGGCTTGGACGTCAACCTTTGCTCCATTGCCCATGAAGAGACTTATATCTCCTTTCTTCAAATCATTTCTTCTTTTGAACCCCTGCAATGAATTGCGGATATGAGTTCCACATCTGGTATCCAATACCCATGTGTTAGAAGAAACAATATTAAGATCAATGTGGATCATGAAAGTTGTACCTGAGATTTGCCCCGCATCCCTCTTAGCTTTCAACTCTTTGAGATAGGTCGGACAGTTTCTCATCCAGTGACCTATCTTCCCACAACCAAAGCACGGATCCTCAACGCTAACCTTTAGCTTCTTGAGTTTGGGTTCCGCCTTTGCCTTTCCTTTGAACCCCTTCTTAACTTGCCCTTTACCAACGGCAACCTTTGCCTTTGGTTCCGGGTGATGCCTTTTCTTCGAGCCACCCTCATTGATCGCAAGAACGGGTAAAACCTTTTTACCCATGCCGGCTTCGGCTGTCTTAAGAATTGCGTGAAGCTCACCAATGCTTTTGTCCCATCCGTTCATGTTGTAGTTCATGGCGAATGTCTCAAACCTTTTAGTTAGGCCGTTCAGGATCAAGTCCGTGGCTAACTCTTTTGAG
Source organism: Bidens hawaiensis (assembly GCF_021521415.1). Lineage (NCBI taxonomy): Eukaryota > Viridiplantae > Streptophyta > Magnoliopsida > Asterales > Asteraceae > Bidens > Bidens hawaiensis. Next base: position 215,739 of record NW_027493327.1, on the reverse strand, counting down.
ACGGGACAGTTAAGCCGATCAATGTGGCTTTTCATTTTAAGCACATAAGATGACATGGATTGGGTTTCTCCATATGACATGCATGAAGTGCTCAAACCGTTTCGAAGCGCTCCACCCTTGCTTGAGTAAGGAACATTTCCTTAAGCTGGGTTATCATGTCACACACCCCATGATTCTTGAAATCCTTTTGGATCTCGGGAATCATTGTTCCCAACATGAGGCAAGAAACATGCACCGAATCCTCGGTGAATTTTAGCCAATCCGCATAGGCATCCAAGTTGTTGACATCGGGTTCATCGGGAATAGGATCGTCTATTATGTTGGACTTCTTCTCTTGGTTGAGAACAATTCTCAAGTTTCGATACCAGTCCATAAAGTTATTAAAGTTTAGACGATCCTTATCCAGAATGGATCTAAGTGATAGATTATGCACTTGAGGGATAATAGCGTTCTGTGAATTGTTGATTGCGGCCATCTATAAAAGAATTTAACAAAGTTCATTTAGTATTTTCGATATCAATAAATTTTAATCTTTAATACCCTTTAATGTCTCCAAGACAATTAATGATTAAAATCTAGAATCCAACGTTTCATTCAAATAGTAGTTAGGTGACCCTTACCCTACTATTCAAATTAACAAGGTAGTCAGCGTTTGACAATTGCAACCCTTTACAACTTCTAGTTTTATGGGATCGGTTAAACATCATATGTTTAGTTGGCAGGTTTAATCCCATCAACACCTTTGAACGCCATGTGCCAGTGACCCTATTCACATGGTTTCAAATCAAGTCGTCCTACTTACACACACGTGTGAGTTTACGCATACAAGTGGTTAGGTGACCCTCATCCCACAAGTATTGTAAAACCACATCAAGATCACAAGTTTTCTTAAATGGGGTTAGATGACCCTATTCCACGATTCAAGTCTACAAGTAACTTAAGTGTCGTATAAATGGATGGTGTTCAACTTGTTTTAAAAAAAGGGATTTTAGTTTTCCACTTGTGAACCTCAAACTTTTGGCCAAGGATAAGAAAACCGAAAGTTTCGGGTTTTGTCCAAACAAAATAATTAATCATCCAAATGACTTAATTCTTCAAGATTATCACATGCATATAAAGTATAATCTTGAGGAACCAAGGGGTAACCAAAAACCCAAAAAATTTCGACAATATGGTGAACCACACCATAAAACCCGAAAATTTTAGATCTATGAAGCATGTATCCATAAAAGCGGCTCTTGATGCCATTGTTTGGTTTTAACAAGATTATCAAAGTCCATATAACCCATTATATAGAAAAACGCAGCGGAAATAATTAGTTTTAAATCTTGTTTACCAATACATATAAAACCCGTTTTATATAAAACCCAATGCCCGGATCCATATACAAAATACATGCTTCCAATAGAAGGAAACCTCAAGCTTGTATACCCAACGAGCTCCAACAAACACCTTGGTTGCTAGGGTCCTAACACTTGATGCAAGAACAACCTTTGTTCCTTTTCTTCTTCTAGTTCTCGGCCTCAAAGGGAGAAAAGAGAGAGAGAGATGTGTGTGTGAGAGAAGGTGTAAATTATTTTTCACCCAAGAATAAATGATCTTCCAATGATACCTCTTGCATGTATTGGAAGAAACAAAAGGAGGAGAGAGAAGAGGGAGGAATTTTCCCACCCAAATTTCTTATCCCCTTTCAATTACTTACAATTATTTACTTATAATATTTATGTTATAAAACATATCATAAGTAACATGCAATATGTTATTTAACCAATTTAAATAACATCTCTCAAAATATAAATTATCCATATAATTTATTTAACACACAAATGCAAATATTTAGAAAACCATTTTCCAAATATTATAAGTGTTGATATTTATTAATTAGATCATAACTAATAATAAATATCATGGCGTTTGTCTAGTTTGTTATTGGGTATGACCCGACTTGGATCAATACGTACTAGCCACATCAACTCTATTTTGTGTCTTAGGCAGATCGATTCCAACAATTAGTTGACGTACCGTATTATGTCTACGTCTAATATGTATGTTCTTACCATTATACATTGTGCTACGAGCTCTACCAATTGCCGATTGGCTATCACAATGTATAAATACAGATGGCCGATGCCGGCTTAGGCCATCTTGGTATATCCTCAACAAGTTGACGTAACCATTCTGCCACTTCACCCACTTTATCTAGGGCGATGAATTCCGATTCCATCCCGGATATAGCTATAACCGTTTGTTTTGACGATTTCAAAGATATAGTAGCACCTCCAACTACGAATATATACCCGCTTGTTGCTCTGGAATCATTCGTGTCAGATATCCAATTTGCATCACAGTGTCCTGCGATAACTGCTGGATATCTGTTATATGTAGCCCATATTCCCTAGTTTATCTTAGGTACCGAAGCAACCGATTTGAACAGTTCCAATGAATTGAACATGGGTTGCTTGTGTATCTACTTAGCTTGCTCACAGCATATGCTAAGTCAGGTCTAGTGCAACTCATAAGATACATCAAGCTGCCAATAATTCTTGAGTATTCCAATTGGTTAACGGGTTCACCTTTATTCTTATCAAGATGTTGACTTGTGTCAATGGGAGTTCTAGCTACATTAGAGTCATTCGCATTAAACTTCTCAAGAATTTTGCTCACGTAGTGGGATTGACTTAAAACAAGTCAATTTTGGGTACGTGTGATTTTAACACCCAAAATCACATCCGCGAAACCCATGTCCTTAATGTCAAAATTTTCTTTTAGCATGTTCTTAATGGACGTTATGATTTTGTCATCACTTCCAGCAATGAGCATATCATCTACGTATAGACACAAAATGACATATCCATCAGATGTGTCCTTCACGTACACACATTTGTCACATTCATTGATTTTGAACCCAACATCAAGCATGACATGATCAAACTTTTGGTGCCATTGTTTAGGAGCTTGGTTCAATCCATACAAGGATTTCACAAGTTTACACACTTTCTTTTTCTTGCTCAACAACTATGAATTCTGCAGGTAGTTCTATGTAATCTCTTCCTCCATATTTCCATTCAAGAAAGCTGTTTTTACATCCAGTTGGTGAAAAATGGAACCCCCTATTATGTTCGAAGATCTCGAAATGATCTTCCAGTTCTGCAAGTTTCTAATGGCGGCAATGGCAAGCGCCAACTTGATAGCGGTTATTCGCGTAACTGGCGAATACGCATCATAGTAATCTAAACCTTCTCGTTGTTTATATCCTTTGATCACCAACCTTGCCATATACTTATCCATGATGCCATCAGGTTTCTTCTTGTTGAAGATCCATCGATATCCTAGTGGTTTACACCCTTGAGGAAGATCCACTAATTCCAACGTATGATTTTGTAAGATAGAATACATCTCACATTTGATGGCCTCCCTCCACTGAGGTCCTTCAGCGGAATTCACCGCTTGTTGATACGTTTGACGTCCTCTTCTACCATGTAGATAAGGAAATCAGGGCCGATGAATTTTTCAGTCTTCTGCCGTTTACTTTTTTTGATTTCAACCTCCCTTGTCTCAGATTGTTCCCAAGGTTCATCTCCTATACCCTCGTTCTATGGTATAGTTTCCTAAACCGATCTAGAATAGCTCGGTTTTCGTTTACCCAAACATGGGAACATGTGTTCAAACCATGATGCATCCTTTTATTCTTTTATGGTGCCATTGTTTATTTCAGGGTTCTTGGAATCATGCACAAGAAATCGAAATGCACCACCAGGACGGGTATATCCTATAAATAGACAATCCACAGTTTTGGGTCCTATTAGTAAGCGTTTTGGTGGAGTCACCACTACCTTGGCTACGCACCCCCACACTCGCAAGTATTTATATGATGGTTTATTTCCCGTCCATAATTCATATGGCGTTAGATCTTTCTTCTTATTGGTTATCATGTTCAAGACATAGCTCACCGATAAAATTGCTTCGCCCCACATGGCTTACCTAGAACTTATCATCATGGCGTTCATCATTTCTTTCAAGGTTCGGTTTTACGTTCCGCTATACCATTTGATTAAAGGGAATAAGTGTTGGGTTTTAACAAGATTATCAAAGTCATATAAACCCATTTATATGAAAAACGCAGCGGATTAAAAGTTTTAAATCTTGTTATATTGATTGATATAAAACCTGTTTTATATGTAAAAACCAAGCCCCGGATCCATATACGAATTACATGCATACCAAAACTATCAACCATAGGGGTTTTATGTAATACAACCTTTCAAGAGCCATGAATATGAAGGAGATGACGGTTTGAATGGCTAGCCTTAAATGGAGAAGAGCATCAAGCTTGTATACCCTCCAAGCCTTCAACAAACACCTTGCTTGCTAGGATTTAATGACTCTTGTACTTGAAAGATAAAACCCTCTTATGTTCTTCTTCCTTGACCCGATTTTGGAGAAAAGAGAAGAGAGAGAGGAGAGAGTGATTACAATGTTGCATGTAATGTGGTTGGTTGTATTTTTGTTGTGTCCCAAGATGTATTATTAATAAGAGAAAATATCAAAAACAAATGGGTGGGAAGTTTTCCTCCCAAAAGTGGGCTGGTCCTACCAGATATTATATTCTCTTTCCTCCTGGAAACAGACTAATACCCCAGGTACTAGTGTCAGGACTAATAATGCATGTATCAGTCGCAGGACTAATACTCCATGTATTAGTTCACAGGACTAATACTCCAAGTATTAGTCACATGTCTATTTAAACTTTGTGAAATTTAACATTTTTAATATGCCATAAGTGTAACGCCCTGGAATTTGACTGGTAGACAAAAATCAAGGAATCATCGGAAACTATACACTTTGGGGTTCTGGACGATAAGTTCGGAACCCATATCATTGGAGAAATCTGCTTTTATCATTTGAAATGTTTATTTTATAAAACGACATTTACGCCTGGAAAATATTAATTTTTATGCTTTTGAAAAATAAAATGTTCTTATTTAAAAAAAAAAAAAAAAAAAAAAAAAAAAAGATTTTAAATAATTATTCGGAAAATGGTTTATAAAAGTTTTGCTGAAAAAGTTTTAGTTTGTTTAAAAACTTATGAACTCGACTAGTCTTGACCCGTCGGTAGCCTAAACCCGAACCCGAGTCACCCGAGTATTTAAGCGGAAAATCAAGTATTCTTACACCATCTCTTTCATTTCCACCAACACTTCCCACCCAAACACTCCCACTTCTAGAGAGAGAGTAGTGAGAGAAAGTCATCCAATCTAAGATTCGAGTCCACCAATCTGTTTATCGTTGTTGTCGGTAAGATCTTCTTGAAAATCATACGTTTTTACAACCAAAACCCGCCCCGAATCGAGCAAAAACTCCGACTTTTGTGTCAAGTGTGTTCTTGGTCAAAAACCGTCATTTTTGGTGTCAAAATGCAAGCTTTTGTGTTTAAAAGTACTAGGAATCGATACCCCTTTCAATCCCGAGCATTTCCATGTCAAAAACTTCGATTTTGGGTCAAAAATCTGGAAAATCTGGAAAACCCGTGGGTATCTCCGTCGCCCAGCTTGAAGGAGTCGAATCAGACTCATTCGATCGAACCAGTCGATCGAATCAGTCCAGTCGATCGAACCAGTCGATCGAATCAGTTCATTCGATCGAATGTGTCGATCGAACCAGTCCAGTCGACCGAATAGGAAAGCAACCGAATGGTCTCCAACTCATTCGACCGAATGAGCTTCGTATTCGATCGAACGTCTGTCTATTCGATCGAATGAGTGTCTATTCGATCGAATGTGTTTCTATTCGATCGAATGTGTGTCTATTCGATCGAATGTGTGTCTATTCGATCGAATGTGTTTCGATTCGATCGAATGTGTTCCTATTCGATCGAATCAGGTCAGAACCAAGCTGTTTCGTCTTTAAAACCTAGTTTTTTGCTCGAGATCGTGTAAGGCTTACACTCTTAGACTTAAACTGCGTTGTTAACTTATTATGTCCTTGTCTAGACTTAGAGGATCGACGTTTGACAGCACCCGACCGCCCTAGCAACCACACCTAGTCAACAAGGTGAGTTCATAGCCCCCATTTTTCTTTTAAAGCCTTTCAAATCATTGGGGGTGAAAACATAGTAAATGTACACGTTTTGACAAAACACATTTATTCAAACATTACTTATCATAAACACTTGACAAATCTTTTGCAAACAATGAACATTGGGAAAACAAGTAATCATGGCAGGTTACGCGTACCTTAACTTTCTCGGAAGTTGTGTATGCATAATCAAATATTCAGGAGTAAATATGGGAATCACTCAGCGTTTAGGGAACATTGGACGTTTGGAAATCAAAGTCATGTACCCGTTATACTTTATCATGAAAACACATTATTCATTGGTCAGTCTTGTGATCGTGTGAACAGTGGCAATATAGGTCACAATAGTGCATAGGTTTGATCTCCAAGTGGTCGATTGGTAGACAGGCCGTCACTAGATGTGGGATTCTAAAGTGATCGATTTAGAATACACGTGACCTATGGGGTTCTTAAGTGTTCGATTAAGAATCCGAAGGATCTCTTAAGTGTTCGATTAAGGATCCGAAGGATCTCCTAAGTGATCGATTAGGAAATCCAAGAGATACTAAAGTACGCTTTAGAATTCTCTCATGGTACCCAAAGTGATCGATTTGGGTTACCATCAAGGAAATCAAGTAGCATAGCGTGGTCTTGTGTGGGGTCGATGTCAGGTCTTGTGTGATCATTATGCATCATTATCATTTTTTCATCATGGCATGGTTACATATGATTCTTGGGTATCTTATACATATATCCTTGATACCGTTCCTCCTGCATGCATGGAAACAATAATTGGAATCTTTATACGAAACTCTTGCAGATTCAGTTGAGATGATAAGCATACCAAGCATAGTAGGATAAGTTGTAGGAGTGGTGGGTTAGCCGATGGTACACCCTATATATAAACCCCTACAACTTAGCCTAGTATGCTTGTGTAGGGCTTATCACTACAGTATTAGTTAACCTATGAATTCACTCATCTCGGGGTTTATATATAGGGTGTACCACCTTGTTGACTAGGTGTGGTTGCTAGGGCGGTCGGGTGCTGTCAAACGTCGATCCTCTAAGTCTAGACAAGGACATAATAAGTTAACAACGCAGTTTAAGTCTAAGAGTGTAAGCCTTACACGATCTCGAGCAAAAAACTAGGTTTTAAAGACGAAACAGCTTGGTTCTGACCTGATTCGATCGAATAGGAACACATTCGATCGAATCGAAACACATTCGATCGAATAGACACACATTCGATCGAATAGACACACATTCGATCGAATAGAAACACATTCGATCGAATAGACACTCATTCGATCGAATAGACAGACGTTCGATCGAATACGAAGCTCATTCGGTCGAATGAGTTGGAGACCATTCGGTTGCTTTCCTATTCGGTCGACTGGACTGGTTCGATCGACACATTCGATCGAATGAACTGATTCGATCGACTGGTTCGATCGACTGGACTGATTCGATCGACTGGTTCGATCGAATGAGTCTGATTCGACTCCTTCAAGCTGGGCGACGGAGATACCCACGGGTTTTCCAGATTTTCCAGATTTTTGACCCAAAATCGAAGTTTTTGACATGGAAATGCTCGGGATTGAAAGGGGTATCGATTCCTAGTACTTTTAAACACAAAAGCTTGCATTTTGACACCAAAAATGCTCGGGATTGACACCAAGCATACTAGGCTAAGTTGTAGGGGTTTATATATAGGGTGTACCATCGGCTAACCCACCACTCCTACAACTTATCCTACTATGCTTGGTATGCTTATCATCTCAACTGAATCTGCAAGAGTTTCGTATAAAGATTCCAATTATTGTTTCCATGCATGCAGGAGGAACGGTATCAAGGATATATGTATAAGATACCCAAGAATCATATGTAACCATGCCATGATGAAAAAATGATAATGATGCATAATGATCACACAAGACCTGACATCGACCCCACACAAGACCACGCTATGCTACTTGATTTCCTTGATGGTAACCCAAATCGATCACTTTGGGTACCATGAGAGAATTCTAAAGGGTACTTTAGTATCTCTTGGATTTCCTAATCGATCACTTAGGAGATCCTTCGGATCCTTAATCGAACACTTAAGAGATCCTTCGGATTCTTAATCGAACACTTAAGAACCCCATAGGTCACGTGTATTCTAAATCGATCACTTTAGAATCCCACATCTAGTGACGGCCTGTCTACCAATCGACCACTTGGAGATCAAACCTATGCACTATTGTGACCTATATTGCCACTGTTCACACGATCACAAGACTGACCAATGAATAATGTGTTTTCATGATAAAGTATAACGGGTACATGACTTTGATTTCCAAACGTCCAATGTTCCCTAAACGCTGAGTGATTCCCATATTTACTCCTGAATATTTGATTATGCATACACAACTTCCGAGAAAGTTAAGGTACGCGTAACCTGCCATGATTACTTGTTTTCCCAATGTTCATTGTTTGCAAAAGATTTGTCAAGTGTTTATGATAAGTAATGTTTGAATAAATGTGTTTTGTCAAAACGTGTACATTTACTATGTTTTCACCCTATATATAAACCCCTACAACTTAGCCTAGTATGCTTGTGTAGGGCTTATCACTACAGTATTAGTTAACCTATGAATTCACTCATCTACTTTTTGTAGTTGACGTTTTATTACATGTTTTCAGGAAATGAAGCAGGAAGTAGCTAATAGCTGATAGAGGCCTTAGAGAGATGAAGGCTAGGCTAGGAGTTGTTTGGAAACTTGATATTTTGTATTAAAACAATTTGTTTCATGTTACCTGGATGATGTAATATTTGACAGTTTGGTTATGTTTATGCATTTAGACTTTTATACTATTGTGCTCAATCAATCACGACCTAGTCGCCACGCCTCGGTTTTCCGCCATTACGACCGGGGTGTGACAGATTGGTATCAGAGCCAATGGTTATAGGGAATTAGGAAACCGACCTAGACTATAACCTAGGACCCTTAACTCTAGATAATTCATGCATCACTATCACACGCCCACACTTATGTGCTTGCTATGTGCTTATGTGCTGCATCTTTAATTGTGTCTATCGTAGCGATGTATTCTTTGGCTATTCCTTATCCTGTTATTCTTATTCCCGGTATCATTCTTGCGCGTTCTTTTTCTTTTTCAGAATGCCTCCTCGTCGCTCGTCCGTTAATGCTGACCCTGCTGACCTCGCTGCCATCATAGCGCAGCAAATTGCAGCAGTTCTTCCGGGTCTGGTTAACAACCTAAGGCAAGAAGGAACCTCGGGTGCGCCACAAGCCCCAGAACCGAATCCTACTCTTCAGGCCGACAGGCTCTATAAGGCTTTTACTAACACTGGGCCTACGAGCTTTAATGGATCCGAGGGAGCTGCTGGTCTTCTCCAGTGGTTCGAGAAAGTCGAAGCTTCATTCAACATGTGCTCTTGCCCGGATGAACTCAGGGTCAAATTCGCGGCGAGTATGTTCCACAAACGGGCTCTCACGTGGTGGAATATCGAGATTAGAACCAGGGGGCGAGACGCGGTCTTAGCCTTGCCCTGGGCCGAGTTTGTTGAGCTAGTCACGCAGGAGTTCGTTCCGAGAACCGAACTCCAGAAATTGGAGGCTGAGTTTAGGGCGCACACGATGAAGGGCGCCGATCACATGAAGTACACGGAGAGATTTCATGAACTCTCCCTATTGGTGCCCCACATGGTTACCCCAGCTTCACGCGCTGTCGAGCAATACATCAGCGGTCTTCCGGACTCTATGAGGGGCATTGCGGTTGCAGTTGACCCCACTACACTTAAGGCAGTGATCGATCTCACTGCCCGTTTGACCAGGGAACAGCTCAGGTCCGGTGTTTTGCATCAGGATAAGGGCAAATCTTCCGATGGGAAAGCGAAAAAGGGGAACAATAGGAAGCGGAAAGCGACCTACTTAACTGCGATCACTGGTGCTACGCCTATCAACTCCATGGCCCCCGTTTCAGCCGCAACAGTTCAGGGAAGACCGAGAAAGGAATATACTGGGCCGCATCCCAAGTGCAACTTATGTTCTTATCATCACCCAACAAGTGAGTTGTGCCGCAAGTGCACAAATTGTGGACGATTCGGACACCTGGTGGAGCGCTGCAGGAGTCCTGGCAACCAATTGGCTGTGGGGAATGCTAACCCTCAGCCTAACCCTGCTCGAGGCTGCTTCGAGTGTGGCGCGATGGACCATTACAGAAATCGATGCCCTCGTGTCACCAACGTTCCTCCGGCTCGCGGGAGGGCCTTCACCATTGGAGCTGCCGAAGCACGCCAAAACCCCGATGTTATTACTGGTACGTTTACTCTTAACAACAATTGGGTGTCTGTCCTATTTGATACAGGAGCTGATAGGAGTTTTGTCTCTTGCGAATTGGTTCCTTTGCTGAAATTAAAAATTTCCGAGTTGGAACCTGCCTTGGTTGTTGAACTTGCTAGTGGAGAGTCCACACAAGTGAGGTCTGTCATTCGATATTGCACCCTTACTCTTGTCACCACATCGTTCAGTATTGACCTTATACCTTTTCGTCTTGGAAGCTTCGATCTAGTTGTGGGAATGGACTGGCTGTCTAGCAATCGCGCGGAAGTAATCTGCGCCGAGAAACTTATTCGTATCCCTCTGTCTTCTGGTGAAATTCTAACCATTCAAGGGGATAGGTCGGGTGGATGCCTAAGAATCGTTTCTTGCTTAAAAGCCAGTCGGTACCTTCAAAAGAAGTATCCCGCATTTCTAGCCCGTGTTACTCTCAAGGAATCCAAAGTCAAGAGACTGCAGGACTTCCCTGTCGTGCGTGAATTTTCTGATGTTTTTCCCGATGAGCTGCCTGGACTTCCTCCTAGCAGGCAGGTGGAATTTCGTATCGATCTTATTCCTGGTGCTCTCCCTGTTGCTAAGTCTCCTTATCGTCTAGCTCCGCTGGAACTTCAAGAATTATCGAATCAGCTTCAAGAACTTCTTGGCAAGGGATTCATTCGCCCTAGCTCGTCTCCATGGGGAGCCCCAGTACTCTTCGTCAAAAAGAAGGATGGGACTTTCCGTATGTGCATTGACTATCGGGAGCTTAATAAACTGACCATCAAAAACCGGTACCCGTTACCGAGAATTGATGATCTCTTTGATCAGCTTCAGGGTGCTACGTTTTTCTCTAAGATCGATCTGCGTTCTGGTTACCATCAATTGCGTGTTCTGGAAGAGGATATCCCGAAAACTGCGTTCCGAACTCGTTACGGTCATTACGAGTTCATGGTTATGCCTTTTGGAATGACCAATGCCCCCGCCATTTTCATGGATCTGATGAATCGCGTTTGCCGTCCATATCTCGACCAGTTTGTCATTGTTTTCATAGACGATATTCTCATTTATTCTCGTTCGAGGACCGATCATGAGCTTCATCTCAGGCTTATTTTGGAGCTTCTCAGGAAGGAACAACTATATGCCAAGCTCTCCAAGTGCGAATTTTGGCTAAAGGAAGTTCAATTCTTGGGACATGTTATCAATGTCGACGGCATACACGTCGACCCTGCCAAGGTAGAAGCCATCAGAAATTGGGTAGCGCCTAAAACACCTACCGAAATCCGTTCATTTCTTGGATTGGCTGGTTACTACCGCCGATTTATCTCAAACTTCTCCAGGATTGCCTTGCCTTTGACCACTCTGACTCAGAAGGGAGAACCCTTCGTGTGGGGACGAGATCAAGAGGAAGCCTTCCAAACTCTGAAGAATAAACTTTGCCGTGCACCGATTCTATCGCTTCCGGAAGGTGACGATGACTTTACCGTTTATTGCGATGCTTCAAATCAAGGCCTCGGTTGCGTTTTAATGCAACGAGGGAAGGTCATCGCTTACGCTTCTCGACAACTCAAGGTGCACGAAAAGAACTACGCCACGCATGACCTCGAGTTGGGTGCTGTGGTGTTTGCCTTAAAAATCTGGAGACACTACCTGTACGGCACGAAGTGTGTCATCTATACCGACCACAAGAGCTTACAGCACATCCTCCATCAGAAAGAGTTTGAACATGAGGCAGCGACGCTGGGTCGAACTTCTCAGCGATTACGATTGTGAAATCCGCTACCACCCGGGAAAGGCTAATGTGGTGGCTGACGCATTGAGTCGTAAAGAAAGGACCCAGCTGCACTCTATTCGAATTCAATCCAATCTTCCCTCCTTAATTCGCGAAGCTCAGAATCAGGCGCTTGTGAATGGAGATCTCAAGGGCGTTTTGTCGTGTGGAGCCGAACAGAAATTCGAAACCAAGTTGGACGGCATCCTCTATTTTCTTGATCGAGCATGGATCCCAAACTCTGAGCCTCTTCGAACGCTTATTCTAAGTGAAGCCCACAAGTCCAGATACTCGATTCATCCCGGTAGCAGCAAAATGTATCAAGATCTTAAACCTCATTATTGGTGGCCCGGGATGAAGAAAGACATCGCTTTATACGTGATGAGATGTTTGACTTGTTCGCGAGTCAAGACAGAGCATCGAAGGCCGTCTGGGCTGCTTCAGCAACCTATTATTCCTCAGTGGAAGTGGGAAGAGTTAGCTATGGATTTCATCACCAAGCTACCGCGGACGCCTAGCGGTCATGACTCAATTTGGGTTATTGTGGACATTCTAACTAAATCCGCTCACTTTATCCCGGTTCGTGAGGACTACACTACGGAAAAGTTGGCGCGGATATACATTCGTGAGATCGTTTCCCGTCATGGTGTGCCTAAGGGCATTACGTCTGATCGCGACAGCAGTTTTTCTTCCAGGTTCTGGAAATCTTTGCAAAAGGCCTTTGGGACAAGTGTGAAGCTTAGCTCTTCCTATCATCCAGAAACTGATGGGCAGAGCGAGAGGACCATACAAACCCTAGAGGACATGTTGAGAGCTTGTATCCTTGAATTCGGTAATAGTTGGGAAGCTCATCTGCCGCTGGCAGAATTTTCTTACAACAATAGTTACCACTCTTCTATTAAATGCGCGCCGTTTGAAGCTCTTTACGGTCGCAAGTGTCGCTCACCCTTGTGTTGGTCCGAGACCGGGGATTCACAGATCATCGGCCCGGAACTAATACAGGAAACAACCGATCAAATCGCTATCATTCAACAGCGACTCAAAGACGCCCGTTGTCGGCATAAGTACTACGCAGACAAACGACGCAAGCCACTCGAGTTTCAAGTTGGTGACCGTGTTCTGCTGAAAGTTTCCCCCTGGAAGGGCGTAGTCCGTTTCGGGAAGAAGGGAAAGTTCGCTCCTAGGTATGTTGGACCATTCAAAATCCTTGAAAGGATCGGACCAGTTGCCTATCGTCTTGAGCTGCCGCCGGAACTCGGTAGAGTTCACAATGTTTTTCATGTTTCGCAGTTAAAGAAGTGTCTTGTTGACGAGGCCCTTCTCATTCCCGTCGACGAGGTTCGAATTAACGACAATCTGCTTTTTGTTGAAGAACCCGTCGAAATCTTGGATCGCGAGGTCAAGAAGACCAAGCGTAGCCGCATACCGCTTGTGAATGTTCGATGGAATAACAAACGCGGACCCGAGTTTACATGGGAACGCGAAGATCAAATGAAGGAGAAATACCCTCATCTGTTCTCTTAGTCTCTATTCTTGTAATCTATTGTCTAGAAGTCAATATAACATTTGCAGCATGTATCAAATAATTGTGTTATTCAATGAATATCGTGTTGCCTTATTATGCTTATAAGTATTCTTTTATTTGCATCCACAAATTTGGCTACTCAGGGCTCATGCTGGGAGCACAAGTCATATCTACTCAATCATATGAATTTTGGGGAAATTTATACATTATTTAAGCCAAAAATTTGTCATTCATTCTTGCATTCATGGAGCATGGTTGTGTGTATGTGTGTGGTGTCGTGTCAAATTTTCTAGCCGCACACAATAGAGCTTATACATTGATACAAGGTGAGCTCGTAATTATAGTCCGGAATATAATTACATCAAGGTCACAGGTGTATACGTGTATAAGCAATATGCTATTGTGTAACTAGAAGTCGTGAACTCAAGGTTCGTGTAGAGAAATATTCGACAAAGGTTGAAGAAGTGGTGGGTTAGCCGCTGGTACACCCTATATATAAACCTCTTCGGCACGAGTTGAATATGTCTGAAGCGAAACCTGGAATTAGGGACTTATAGTTAGCGTGGCAGCTGTGAGACATTGAATTCAAGAATTACCGAGGGTAATATTCGCGGAAGATTGAAGGAGTGGTGGGTTAGCCGCTGGTACACCCTATATATAAACCCCTTCAATCCGAAATGAATATGTCTGATGTAAAGCTTGAGGATGATGCCTTGTAGTGGAAAATAGTGTGTCGTCCTGTGTGTCATTGATCTAATAGGAGTCGAAGGAAACACCCAAGTAAGGTTGAAGGAGTGGTGGGTTAGCCGCTGGTACACCCTATATATAAGCCCCTTCGGCTTGATTTGGGTGGTGCCTGAGACGAATATTAGAAGTGGTGGCGCATAGTGGTCATCATGGGATCATGTAATCTTAATCATCGATGCATCAAGTATACTAAAAAGCTAAATTTCGGGACGAAATTCCCCTAAGTTGGGGAGGATGTAACGCCCTGGAATTTGACTGGTAGACAAAAATCAAGGAATCATCGGAAACTATACACTTTGGGGTTCTGGACGATAAGTTCGGAACCCATATCATTGGAGAAATCTGCTTTTATCATTTGAAATGTTTATTTTATAAAACGACATTTACGCCTGGAAAATATTAATTTTTATGCTTTTGAAAAATAAAATGTTCTTATTTAAAAAAAAAAAAAAAAAAAAAAAAAAAAAAAGATTTTAAATAATTATTCGGAAAATGGTTTATAAAAGTTTTGCTGAAAAAGTTTTAGTTTGTTTAAAAACTTATGAACTCGACTAGTCTTGACCCGTCGGTAGCCTAAACCCGAACCCGAGTCACCCGAGTATTTAAGCGGAAAATCAAGTATTCTTACACCATCTCTTTCATTTCCACCAACACTTCCCACCCAAACACTCCCACTTCTAGAGAGAGAGTAGTGAGAGAAAGTCATCCAATCTAAGATTCGAGTCCACCAATCTGTTTATCGTTGTTGTCGGTAAGATCTTCTTGAAAATCATACGTTTTTACAACCAAAACCCGCCCCGAATCGAGCAAAAACTCCGACTTTTGTGTCAAGTGTGTTCTTGGTCAAAAACCGTCATTTTTGGTGTCAAAATGCAAGCTTTTGTGTTTAAAAGTACTAGGAATCGATACCCCTTTCAATCCCGAGCATTTCCATGTCAAAAACTTCGATTTTGGGTCAAAAATCTGGAAAATCTGGAAAACCCGTGGGTATCTCCGTCGCCCAGCTTGAAGGAGTCGAATCAGACTCATTCGATCGAACCAGTCGATCGAATCAGTCCAGTCGATCGAACCAGTCGATCGAATCAGTTCATTCGATCGAATGTGTCGATCGAACCAGTCCAGTCGACCGAATAGGAAAGCAACCGAATGGTCTCCAACTCATTCGACCGAATGAGCTTCGTATTCGATCGAACGTCTGTCTATTCGATCGAATGAGTGTCTATTCGATCGAATGTGTTTCTATTCGATCGAATGTGTGTCTATTCGATCGAATGTGTGTCTATTCGATCGAATGTGTTTCGATTCGATCGAATGTGTTCCTATTCGATCGAATCAGGTCAGAACCAAGCTGTTTCGTCTTTAAAACCTAGTTTTTTGCTCGAGATCGTGTAAGGCTTACACTCTTAGACTTAAACTGCGTTGTTAACTTATTATGTCCTTGTCTAGACTTAGAGGATCGACGTTTGACAGCACCCGACCGCCCTAGCAACCACACCTAGTCAACAAGGTGAGTTCATAGCCCCCATTTTTCTTTTAAAGCCTTTCAAATCATTGGGGGTGAAAACATAGTAAATGTACACGTTTTGACAAAACACATTTATTCAAACATTACTTATCATAAACACTTGACAAATCTTTTGCAAACAATGAACATTGGGAAAACAAGTAATCATGGCAGGTTACGCGTACCTTAACTTTCTCGGAAGTTGTGTATGCATAATCAAATATTCAGGAGTAAATATGGGAATCACTCAGCGTTTAGGGAACATTGGACGTTTGGAAATCAAAGTCATGTACCCGTTATACTTTATCATGAAAACACATTATTCATTGGTCAGTCTTGTGATCGTGTGAACAGTGGCAATATAGGTCACAATAGTGCATAGGTTTGATCTCCAAGTGGTCGATTGGTAGACAGGCCGTCACTAGATGTGGGATTCTAAAGTGATCGATTTAGAATACACGTGACCTATGGGGTTCTTAAGTGTTCGATTAAGAATCCGAAGGATCTCTTAAGTGTTCGATTAAGGATCCGAAGGATCTCCTAAGTGATCGATTAGGAAATCCAAGAGATACTAAAGTACGCTTTAGAATTCTCTCATGGTACCCAAAGTGATCGATTTGGGTTACCATCAAGGAAATCAAGTAGCATAGCGTGGTCTTGTGTGGGGTCGATGTCAGGTCTTGTGTGATCATTATGCATCATTATCATTTTTTCATCATGGCATGGTTACATATGATTCTTGGGTATCTTATACATATATCCTTGATACCGTTCCTCCTGCATGCATGGAAACAATAATTGGAATCTTTATACGAAACTCTTGCAGATTCAGTTGAGATGATAAGCATACCAAGCATAGTAGGATAAGTTGTAGGAGTGGTGGGTTAGCCGATGGTACACCCTATATATAAACCCCTACAACTTAGCCTAGTATGCTTGTGTAGGGCTTATCACTACAGTATTAGTTAACCTATGAATTCACTCATCTACTTTTTGTAGTTGACGTTTTATTACATGTTTTCAGGAAATGAAGCAGGAAGTAGCTAATAGCTGATAGAGGCCTTAGAGAGATGAAGGCTAGGCTAGGAGTTGTTTGGAAACTTGATATTTTGTATTAAAACAATTTGTTTCATGTTACCTGGATGATGTAATATTTGACAGTTTGGTTATGTTTATGCATTTAGACTTTTATACTATTGTGCTCAATCAATCACGACCTAGTCGCCACGCCTCGGTTTTCCGCCATTACGACCGGGGTGTGACAATAAGTTTCAAGCAACGTACCACAACCATTATCATATATATATATATATATATATATATCATTTAACCAACTTAAATAATATCATAAGATAATCTCTCTTAATAAATTATCCTTATAGTTTATGTGACCAAGGCGACAGTGCCAAAGAAAATTATCAATGGATGTATTATCATGAACCAATTCATAAATTCCATTAAACGCCATTGCTTTAAAATAAAAGACATCATTCATGAAAACATAAAACCCATTTTCTACAAACTTGAAATCATAACCACATTGTCTTAAAAGAGAAACGGAGATAATGTTCATAGTCAAACTAGGAGCATACAAAATGTTTTTCAAAACAACTTCCAAACCATTTGGAAGCTTCAAAACATAGTCTCCTTGGGCTCCGACATCAACCTTTGCTCCGTTGCCCATGAAGAGACTTGTATCTCCTTTCTTGAAATGTTTATTCCTTTTGAACTCCTGCAACAAATTGCAAATATGAGTTCCACATCCGGTATCCAATACCCATGTTCTAAAAGAAATAAATTAAGATCAATATGAATCATGAAAGTCGTACCCGAGGTTTGCCCCGCATCCCTCTTTGCTTTCAACTCTTTGAGATAGGTTGGACAATTCCTCATCTAATGTCCTTTCTCACCACAACAAAAGCACGGGTCCTCCGAGCTAACTTTTAGCTTCTTTTCCGTTGGTTTGGTTGGTTCCGCTTAAGCCTTTCCTTTGAATTTTCCCTTGAAGTGTCCCTTACCTTTGGCAACCTTTGCCATAGGTTCCGGGTGATGCCTCTTCTTATTGCCACCTTCATTGATCGTGAGAACTGGTAAAACCTTTTTACCCATTCCCGCTTCGGCCGTTTTGAGCATCGCGTGAAGCTCACCAATGCTCTTGTCCCATCCATTCATAATTCATAACAAAAGTCTCAAACATTTTAATTAGGCCATTAAGGATCAAATTCGTGGCTAACTCTTTTGAGACGGGACAATTAAGCCGTTCAAGCCAATCAATGTGGCATTTCATCTTAAGCACATAAGATGAAACCGATTGGGTTTCTTCCATATGACATGCATGGAGCGCTCAAACCGTTTCGAAGCGTTCCACCCTAGCTTGAGTAAGGAACATTTCCTTAAGTTGGGTGATCATGTCATATGCCCCATGATGTTCAAAATCTTTTTTAATCTCAGGAATCATAGTTCCCAACATGAGACAAGAAACTTGCACCGAATCCTCGGTGTATTTCAACCAATCGTTATAGGCATCTAAATCGTCAATGTTCGGTTCATCGGGAATAGGATCGTCCAATATGTAGGACCTTTTTTCTTGTTTGAGAACAATTCTAAAATTTCGATACCAATCCATAAAATTATTATGGTTAAGACGATCCTTATCAAGTATAGCTCTTAGTGATATGTTATGCACGGGTGAGATATTGCGTTAGGTGGATTGTTGATTGCGGACATCTACACAATTTAACAAAGTTCACTTTTAGTATTTTCGATATCAATAAATTTTAATCGTTAATACCCTTTAATGTCTTAAAGACAATTAATGATTAAAATCTAGAATCCAACGTTTCATTCAAATAGTAGTTAGGTGACCTTTATTCCACTATTCAAAATAACAAGATAGTCAACGTTTTACAATTGCAACCCTTTGAAACTTCTAGTTTTATGGGATCGGTTAAACATCATATGTTTTGTTGGCATGTTTAATCCCATCAACACCTTTGAATGCCATGTGTCGGTGACCCTATTTACATGGTTTCCAAATCAAGTCGTCCTACTTACACACACGTGTGAGTTTACACATACAAGTGGTTAGGTGACCCTCATCCCAAAAGTATTGTAAAACCACCTTAAGATCACAAGTTTTTCTTAAATGTGGTTAGGTGACCCTTAGCCCACATCAAGTCAACAAGTGACTTAAGTGTTGTATAAAAGGATGGTGTTTAACTTGTTTTTAAATGGGATTTAAGTTTTCTAAATTCTAGATTGGAAAACTATGTACCTTGCATTTTCATGCATTCAAATGTATGGTACTTTATTTGAAAACCCATTTTAAAAGTTCCTTTTAATAAAATCCATTTTATTTTGAGATCATTATCCTTTAATAAAACCAATTTTATTACCTAATGAATTCTAAGGAACCAATTTTATGCAAGTTGTTGATATTAAGTTTGTTAATTATCCTTATCCAAATAAGGTAAAACAAAATATATAAATCAACCATGCAAGCATAAATAAACAACCACAAGTTCATAACCATAGCCACCTAATTTTGGCCACACTTGTTAACTGAAACAAGTGTGCCAAAAGGTCTCTCCTAAAGGACGAGAAATGACACAAGGCATGTGTCGGTGAACTCCCACTAGATCCCGCATCCATATGCTTCAAGCGTCCACCTTGTGTTGTGACCTTTCCAATTTATTTGGGCTTCCAATTGGGCTCCAACTTCAGCTCCTTGCTTCCTTGGGCCTCCACGTTTGGGCTTTGGCCTTTGGGCTAAAATCCCATCTTCGACTATAAGGTCCATTAAGGCCCAAAACCAAAACCCTAACCTTGTTGCATCTCCTTTTACAAAAAATATATCCTAATACATTTTTCTCTAGTAAAAGAAATACAACTAATCTACTTATTATTACAAACCAATATGAATGAATAAATAGATTACAAACCCAAATAAAAGAATATTACAACCAAATTGAATATTGAATAAATCACAACAAAAACACATATCGAAACACAAGGTCATGGCTAGGTTATGAACATCCAAATGCACATCCAAATATGCAAGTATTACATGTCTAAAATGGTTCCCCTTGTGAACCTCAAACTTTGGGCCAAGGATAAGAAAAACTGAAAGTTTCGGGTTTTGTCCAAACAAAACAACCAATCATCCAAATGACTTAATTCTTCAAGATTATAACATGCATGTAAAGTATAACCTTGAAGAACCAAGGGGTAACCAAAAGCCCCAAAATTTCGGCCATATGGTGAACCACACCATAAAACCCGAAAATTTTTTAGATCTATTGATGCATTTATCCGTATAAGCGTCTCTTGATGCCATTGTTGGGTTATAACAAGATTATCAAAGCCATATAAACCCATTTATATGAAAAACGCAGCGGATTAAAAGTTTTAAATCTTGTTATATTGATTGATATAAAACTCGTTTCATATGTAAAACCCAAGCCCCGGATCCATATACGAATTACATGCATACCAAAACTATCAACCATAGGGTGTTTATGTAATACAACCTTTCAAGAGCCAAGAATATGAAGGAGATGACGGTCTGAATGGCTAGCCTTCAATGGAGAAGAGCCTCAAGCATGTATACCCTCCAAGCCTTCAACAAACTCCTTGCTTGATAGGATTTAATGACTCTTGCACTTGAAAGATAAAACCCTCTTGTGTTCTTCTTCCTTGAACTGATTTTGGAGAGAAGAGAGAGAGGAGAGAGTGATTACAATGTTGCATGTAATGTGGTTGGTTGTATTTTTGTTGTCCCAAGATGAATTAATAAGAAAAAAAATCATAAACAAATGGGTGGGAAGTTTCCCCCCAAAAGTGGGCTGGTCCTACCAGATATTATTTTCTCTTTCTTCCTGGAAACAGACTAATACCCCATGTACTAGTCTCAGGACTAATACTCCATGTATCAGTCGCAGGACTAATACTCCATGTATTAGTTCACAAGACTAATACTCCAAGTTTAACATTTTTAACATGCCATAAGTTTCATGCAACATACCACAACCATTATCATATATATATCATTTAACCAACTTAAATAATATCATAAGATAACCTCTCTTAGTGACAATCGTCAATTTCAGGTTAACTCCGTTAACTCAACTCCGTCAATTCAAACTTAAGATCATTGAATCTATAACGCACACTTCATTACATTTAAACTAGGGTTTAAATGACGCTTAACACTTACTACAGGTGTAGTCTTTCGGGAATTGCACCGAAACGCAAACGAGTTGACGCAAACGATTGATGAATAAACGAAAAACGTCAAAACAGTAATTATGTGATAATTATGTGTTAGACTTATGTGTTATGTGATAACATGGTTATAAACGTTAACTCAAGATGTAAACAAGTTAGTTAAGCTAGATAAGTAATACTTAGAAGTGGAGGGGCTAAAGTGTAACATAGTATTCTATAAATACTATGTTATAATAAACCCTAACTCTTATTTTTTTCTCCCAAAACCGATCAGCCACCCCCTCCATCCCTCTTGGCTGCCGTCACCTTCACACACACATAACACCAAGAAATCAAGCTTTTGATTGAAGAACTAGGTGCTAGGAAGGTATAATTGATTATCCTATACATCCTTGTTACTTGATTTTGATGTTTGTTGGGTTAATAATAAACCCTAAGCTGCCGATTTCTTGTATGGTGTGTGTTAACATGATTGTTGTTGAATTAATGATGATTGATAACTAGTATTGATGTTGTTACATGTTGATTGTTGTGTCTATGATTTGGGTTCAAACAAAAACCCTAATCATGTATTTAATGGGTAATTGATGTGCATGGATGGTGTTTATGGAGTCTAGAGTGTTATATGAATGCATGATAGTTCATAGATTGTTATTATGTTGAGTTTGGATGCAAACAGCTTCTGGACAGAATGTGTATTTGATGTTTAAGTGACTGTAACGAAGTGTAAAAATAACAATTGGTTTATATTATTAATACTACAGTAAACTAGGTTGAGTCTAGTTTCTAAAGAATATAAACTTGTAATTTTTGGACAAGTAGAAGTTTACTTTTATGATTTTACAAAAACGTTGTGCAAAGCTGAGCTGTTAGACCTGCTGTTAGGTTGTGTTGTAAATGCTATATCTCATGAACTACGAGACCAATTGGGTTGGTTCCACTTCTGGAAGTTGACTTATTGAGTTAGGAACCTAACCCAAGTGGTCTTGCATTTATTGGATCTTTCGTTTAACAGGAATTGCAAATAACATTCTGTTGCGCATGAATTTGACTGTTATGAGTTTTCTGTAATGATTTGATGATTTTGAGAAAACTATGTGGAATAAAAATATAATTAAATATGTTCTGGAAACCTAAGACATTTGTGCTTCTGTGATGATTTTTGGTAAATTAATTGAGATGCTATGATCGGTGAAATAGTACAATCTTTCTAGTAGGATTTCTGTCTCGGTGAAACTAGCTGCTGAGTTGTGTAAAAATGCATGAAACATGATACTGGCTAGTTAATTGTTATTTGTTGACCAAAATACCCTTGCGAGGAATAATTACTAATTGATTGCCATGATTTGACCAAATTGCCCTCATGGGGAATAATGGCTAGTTAATTGTTATTTGTCGACCAAAATGCCCTTACGGGGAATAATTGACAGTGATGTACTTTATGAATACATGACACGTATATGATTGCTTACACATGTAACGTGTCACAAATACACGGGTTAAAGTCACACACAATTCACAAATGAAACACGAAACATGTTATGTGCTTAGGTATTATGTGCCGGGTCTATAGACTCGATAATATTCCGACACTTAGAAAAATCTCTTTGTTGTTTTAGAACGCTAGAGAGAGTTTTTCTGTGACGCGCATCTTGGTGATTTAATTTGGGAAATTCCTCGCAAACAGTGAGTTTCACTTTCCCCTCTTTAAACTGTTTTCAAACGCTTTTCACTTGGGGGAGATAACATACTCCACAACGCATTTAAGATTTTGTTATAAATTATATATCACTTGTAAAGGCTAAGTGGCAACGAAACAATTGAAGTCCTACACATCGAACCGGTTAATATTTGGAATAGCGAGTCCCTGTTGAGTAGTACTACTGGGTTTGACAAACCCCACCCAACGCTAAACTCGACTGGAAGTCGAGCGGGTGTAATTTTGGCTAACACGTACCATGGTCTGGATGACCTGGTGACAAGGCACTTAATAAACGAGTCAGCTTCGGTGTCGAACACTTAGTAATACTTGTTGTATAGACTAGCTACCTATCGATATATAATTGACATAACACTATCTGTAACGCAAAACGCTGTAACGCAAAACGCTGTAACGCAAAACGCTGTGACGCTGTAACGCTGTAACGCAAAACGCTGAACGCAAACGCTAAACGATTTAATTTTATATAACTTGTGAACTCACCAACCTTGTGTTGACACTTTTAGTATGTTATTCTCAGGTAGCCGAGGCGGGCGCGCGGATTAGGAACATGCGTTGCTTGATAAACTTTTAACTATGCAAACTTACTTTTAACTGTTATCATTGGTTTTAAATCGTCCTGCGTGACGTCACATGTTCTCTATGGTTTTACGCTTCCGCACTTATTTTCATTTAAACGTTTTTATGGTTTGATTATAACTGATGATTCAGATCCTGTTAGTTCACACCCTCTGACGGTAAAACTCCGTTAGTGGATTTTGAGGGTGTGACAGATTGGTATCAGAGCCATTGGTTATAGCGAACTAGAAGCTGCATGCATACTAGACTATAACCACGACGACCCATTAGTTATAATGATACGCACTGCATAGGTTTGTGTAGTCTTGTAATCTTATCTCTTTACCTCTTTCACTCATACGCGCGCACATACCCGGCTTACCTGAAGGAATGTCGACGCCGCCAGCCTCATCATCATCCGATTCGATGACGCATGCTCACGGGAAGGAACCGCAGTTACCCACCGCATCGCCACCCCGTGTAGTCCCGGAACTCGAAGCTCCCGCACCGAAGAAGTATTGCCTATCCGAAGGCATATACGAAAACGACGTTAGCTGGGATTGGTACCCTAACATGATCAGGCGTATGGTCTATCGCGAACAAGTTCCCTCGTTACCTCACCCGAAACACCCTGCTTATCCCAACACCCTACCACCCATAACCGAACCTGTAGGTTCCCTGGACGGATCACACGAAATATCTCGGTCTACTCAGGTGCGGAATCCCTGCGTAGATCGTTACGAGCGTAGAAAGCAAATCAAACAAACACACACGAATAAACCGAAACACGTTATATATTAATAACTGAACTCACGTGATATGAATCACTGATACAGACTCTCGTCCTCACGTTACAATGAACTCAAACCAGCTTAGATCAACTCGATTATTATTTTCAACACTCAGCCGTAACCTAGTATAAATACACGACAACTTCGCCTGATATGTTCAGCTGAAGTTGTCCATAACTTCGCTTGTTCAACAAGTTCGCCTAGGCGAACTTGTTAACAACTTCTCTTAAACAAAAACATAAATAACATTACAGACTCGATTACAGACACTAGACTATGAACTACTGACATTTATGCACCAACAGAATCCCCCTTGGCAGTAGCTTCATATCTTTATCTTTAAGCACTTGTCTTGTAATCTTCACGCATGCACTCCTTCTCTAACACATACCGTGACTACTCGCTGATACTTCCTCGCTTCGTCTTTCCAAGCAGGAATATAGAATATCTTCTTTTCATTCAACACTTGCAGATCAGCTTTCGATAAGTTAACAAGATACATCGGATCATACACCCTCAGCACTTCTTGTTCGTCTTCGTCTTCCATCACGGCTTCAGCAGTCTGGCAATCAACATACCACCATTTAAGATTCTTCAACACATCTTGAGGCATAATCTTCATTGGAACCTCCTTAATGCATCGAATCGGTTTGTACTTCATTACCATCCATGGCTTGCCATCTGCTCTCATTCCCCTTTCTTTATCTTCCACTAGCTTTCCCTTCTGTGGCTTTAATAACTCAAACTTCTTCTCTTTTATGCTTTCTTTCCACACGATCTTCCCAATAACCCTTGCCATGTTGTCGTCGCTTCTATTGATCAGCCCCAATCTAGCCAAATCCTTCACCTCACATTCAGGAAATGTATTGAGAGATCTCAACGTTCTTT
The DNA here is from genome assembly GCF_021521415.1 of Bidens hawaiensis. Classification (NCBI taxonomy): domain Eukaryota; kingdom Viridiplantae; phylum Streptophyta; class Magnoliopsida; order Asterales; family Asteraceae; genus Bidens; species Bidens hawaiensis. Next base: position 190,633 of record NW_027493327.1, on the reverse strand, counting down.
TAAAATACTGAATCCCATCAAAACGTTTCACCACAAACAACTTTATCTGTTCATCCTATAGCAAACTAATAATTCCTTTCTTCGACTCAGCATAGCCTTTGATATTATAACTCTTCTTGAACATGGTTGGAACAGCAGGCTTCTTAGTTTTAATAAACCAATGAGCACAGCCTTCCTTCCACCTAGGCTGCTCCTCCCACTCAGTCTCATCATTTTCCATCTCAGTACCCATATCGGCTTTCTCAACATCTGGGATCTCGTGTTCAACATTCTCTTCAATTATTTCACCTTCCTCAACATCTTCTTCAATCACAATCTGCGCTCCAATCTTCTCAATCTCCTCAATTGGCAACACATCATCATCAAACATCACATCATCATCTAGCATATCATCATCTAGTTCTTTCAAAGCTTCAATCACATCATCTTCATCATCAACCATCACCACCTCATCACCACCAACTGCACCCGCAGACTCCCCCTGAGCTGTGGAAGTCCCAAGAGCTTGAGTAGTTATTGGCAACTCACCACCTGCACCTTTCGGTGCATTGGGATCATCGTCTCTGTCATTTCTCTTCTTTGTCCTTAACTCGTCGCCTCTACAGCCTGTCTCCCCCTGAGATGCCAAGAACTCCTTCATAGCATCTATAATTTTCCCATGTTCAACCAGGAGGGACGACTGTAGTTGATTCTCTGCTACAAGGCGCTGAATAGCCTGGGTCTGGATAAAGTTTATCCTCGATTGCTCTGCCACGACCCGTTCAAGTGCAGCTATTCTCTCCGAGTCTGAGAGGGTTGCATCGAAATCAAACCTCATGTTAGATGTGTCTTGAGTATACTCAGCAGGGATCTCGAATGTAACCGGGACATCAGAAGCAGTTGTTGACGTAACCGCAGGTGGTATCGTGACCAACAACCCTGCAGTTGCAACGACTGTAGACTCTACAAATTGTGCCACCACCTCTGAAGAAGTAAGCGTTGGAGGTGGTAAAGACACAATCTCCGGTGTCGTCAGCTGGATAGTAGTGATTGATGGGATGCCGACAGTTGATGTAGCCACCATGGGAACATCCGCGGCGCTCAAACCTGTGACCTGTAGTGATGTAGGAACAATCGACATACCTGAGAGTGCGGACGGAGCAAAACGTACAACTCTTGAAGTGCTCCCATACCTGCACCTGTCCTTTCACGTCTTGATCGTCTAATCAGCTTGTGAATATCCTCTTCTTCTTCCTCTGACTCAGTATCATCAACTGTCCTTTTTCTTTTCCCAATCGTCCTTTCTCGTGTCACCAACATCCTTCTCGCCTCATCCATAACATCATCAAGATCTGAGTCAGCCACCGTCGTAGCTGCTCTAGTAACATTCACTTCCCGAACCTGTGCAGCAGAAACCTGCACCTCTTCTTGTGGATCAAACGGTCCATGTCGAAGAATCCTTGGCCGCCAAATGCAGCATCAAGGTCTGCATCCTCCTCAGCAGACACCACAGGCACAGTAGGTACATCTCGAGTTGCTCCTGCCTGTTGTGGTTGAGGGTCTCTGAACTCATCCCCCCGAGCTGGCACATACCCCGGGTTTATTAAGAACCCAAAGAGTGGAGTATGCCTTGGACGACGTTCAGGCTTGCTCCTCGCACTCGAAGTACGGCATTGAGCAAAGATACGTTTGCTCACACTCTCCACGTATCGTATTGGGCGTCGTTGAGGCAAATTTGGAGCCACATGGTTCAAGATCATCTGGATGAATCTTGGATACATTATGAACCGCTCACGAGCCATCGCCCTCCTCTGTCTGTCGATCTCATAAAAGACCATCTGACTAAAGCTATAACGTTTGTTATAAGTCAGAGCAGTCATTGCTGACTGCATGGTCGCACCCATTCCGTCAGTACCCGCCTTCCTCCCTGACATGCAGACAATCATTACGTGCATGAGGAAGCGCCACTGATCGAGTAGGAAACCCTTCCTCCTCTGAGTATCACCTAATGGACCAGAATAGCCCATTCGGAGAAACGCTCCATCACGGAACGGAGCCACAAACTCTGTAGGGTCATCCCTAGTCTCCTCACCAAACCGTAAAGCCACCCGTATCTGTTCAAATGAGAACTGAACCTCTTGATTGTTGACGGTTGCTAGCATAACCGGGGGCTCAACACGGCAATCGTATTCCACAGTCTGCCAGAAATCCTCGATATTGGGTAAGGATATCGGCAGAGTCGTCGTGATAGCGTGGAATATCCTCGAGCGAAGGAGGAATGTGATTATCTCCCGGTAATCCTCCACACCACTCGCTTCCGGGTCTAAAGTGATGAACATGTTGTGACCTGGGAAGAATTGCCTCTGATTATCTCCATCGTCACCTCCAGCACCTCCAGCACCTGCTATTGCAGCCATATCTGAAACAAACGAACCAAGTTAGATAAACGTTAAGGCGTACCACAAGTTCGCTTGTTACCATGTGCGAATTTGTGATAAAATCTGTATAGGCGAAGTTAAAGTTGGGGCGAAGTTAGGAACAACTTCGCTTCATCTTTAAGTTTGGCTAATAATTAAAAAATTAAAAGGTCCAAGCGAAGTTAATGATAACTTCGCCTCACCACAACATCGCCTCAGGCGAAGTTTAGACTCAGGCAAAGTTACGGATAACTTCGCCTAAACCTTAAGTTCGCCTGAATCTGAATCGGCGACAGTAAGGATTTCCAACGACGTGCCGATGGCGAATTTAACGATTGTGGAGATTAAGGACTCTGAAACACAAGCTTTTAAGGATAACTAGACGACCAGGTTGTACATGACCACGTGAAAACAAGGTTTGAAATCGGGTTTAAGGATTGATCGGCCGAGGTTATTAACCGGTTATCGAAACAACCTTAGATTAACATCAAAGAACAGATAACACGATGTAATGACCCAACCAACCATTAAATCGGTTTGAAATCGAAGAAAGAAAATCAGATGATAATGAATTAAGTTCGCTGAGATAATCGAGATTAAGTTCGCTGATATTGAAAGTTATGAACAGTTTGACCTTAAAAATTCTTTATATAGGGTCAGAGATTATAAAGGCGAAGTTACGGTTAACTTCGCCTAGGCGAAGTTATTCATAAGTTCGCCTGTTTAACAACATCGCCTATATTTACAATATCAACCCTTATAATTTGAACATTTTGCAATTAAGTTCTAAAACTTTCCTTTAAGAATTAAATGACACGATCAAGTCCAAATAACCATTTATAAAAGCATACAACTACATAAAAAGAAAACTTTAACAATTAAAGTATAAGGGATCAAATTTCAGTCTCGATAGGGACTACTACGTTTTAGAAAAGATCCGAACAGGAATCATACTAATTACGTGACTGTCACATAGATCCGTGTTTAGCTGTATTATGACATATAGAGACAGGTTGTAAGCAGGTAAATAACTTAAGATGGTTTTCATCGTTTCTGTGATACGAGTTAAGTTCAGTTAAGCTCAAAAATTAAGTGGGCAACAACTCAGAGATTATGATGCCTCCTATCTATTCTCAAAGCGTATTTGGCTTTCCCAAAGTCACCCCGAATTGACTTCGACCCTTAGTGTCTGATTAAGTTGTAATTACTCTTCATCTGCTTCCCGTTCTCTTTCTTACTCCATGATTAAGAAGTCTTGATATTTTGAACTCTAGAATGTTTCAATAACTCATAAGTTTTTTTTTTTTTTTTTTTTTTTTTTTTTTTTTTTTTTTTCAAACATTCATATAGACTTCAGAGTAGTAAACAACTGCAAGTCCCGAATCTGGATCACTGCAGTTTCTTGAAACGCTATCTTCACCGGAATCAGAACACTTACGGGCTCGTGTATGACTGAATAATCGCTTTTCTGCCTATCATTCGGAAAGATATATATGAAGACATGCAAAACTCGTAAGGAGTTTCCACGTAAAATCAAGTAGATTTAGTTTGTATCACATCTACTTTTACGCACCATAAAAAGCTACCATGACATACAATAACTGTCCTAAAGCCTTTTAAGCCTAATAACTTCACTAGTTAAGCACACAGAATCAGTATATCTATCATTTTCCATGGTTGGATCAATTTTCTGTTAAACATAGCAAACGAACTTCTTACGAAGTAGCAGACTTGAAAAATAATTTCATTTCCCTTGAAAAATTTTAACATTAATCGCCCCGACCAAAACAAAATCTTCAGGTAAACGGCTATCCCGAAGATCCAATGGATCAGCTGGACCGACCACATACTAGTATGTGTCCTTCTAACTAAGTATGATCGACTAATTTTAAGCGAAAAAATGAAAACTCATCATAAACCGCCCGGTCACTTTCAGTCATCTGGTTAATGGCTATCCTCATATTCTACAAGTAGAATTGAGGACCAAACATATCCTAAGACATGTCCTTCAAACTGTGGTAACCGACATACTTTTAAGCGATAGTGATTTTTTTTTTTTTTAATATAACTTGAAAAGCATGGTTACTCGGGATTGATCATCCCATTCAACTCAATAAGGTTTTGAAATCTCGTTTTGTCAAACGCTTTAGTATATAAATCAGCGAAATTATCAAGTGTATCCACCTTTTTAAGCACAATCAGTTTCTTCTCAGCACAATCCCGTATAAAATGATGACGTATGTCAATATGTTTAGTTTTACTATGCTTCACGGGATTGTTAGTTACTGAGATAGCAGCTGTGTTATCAATGCAAATAGGTGTAAGTAAGAAATTCAGTCCATAGTCGCGCAACTGTTGTTGAATCCAAAGAACCTGGGAGCAGCAGTTGGATGCTGCCATGTATTCTGCTTCACAGGTTGAAATTGCGACTGAAGTCTGCTTCTTGCATTGCCACGACACCAATCTGCCACCAAGAAACTGACATCCTCCAGTTGTTGACTTCTGACTCTGATTGCACCCTCCATAATCAGAATCTGTGTAAGCGACTAGCTCCAAGTCTCCTCCTCTCGGGTACCACAACCCCAGCTTCGGTTTGCCCTTAAGATACCGCAAGATCCTCTTCACACCCTTCATGTGAGATTCCTTTGGGTTTGCCTGAAAACGAGCACAAAGACAAACAGCAAACATTATATCAGGCCTAGAAGCAGTTAAGTACATTAAAGAACCTATAATAGCCTGATACTGAGTTGGGTCCACATCTGCATCACCGTCTGACTCAGCACCCAATTTGTGATTGATGCAGATTGGAGTGTCGAATGGAGTGATGTCCTCCATTTTGAAGCGTTTGAGCACATCATGGACATACTTGGTCTGATGAATGAACATCCCATCCTTCTTCTGATCAACCTGCAATCCTAAAAAGAAAGTTAGTTCACCCATAGCACTCATTTCAAACCTCTTTTTCATGACGGCCTCAAAATCTTGACACATGGAGACTCTTGATGCAGCAAAGATAATGTCATCCATGTAGACTTGCACCAGCAGGAAGTCCTTCCATCTCTCTTGAAGAACAACGTGCTATCTATCTTCCCTCTTTCAAACCCATTTTCAAGCAAGTAATCTGATAAAGTTGATTACCAGGCACGAGGTGCCTGATGTAGTCCATACAATGCCTTGCTTAACTTGTACACGTGATCAGGAAAGTCTGGGTCAGGAAAACCCGGAGATTGCTAAACATACACTACCTCATCAACTTTCCCATTCAGAAACGCACTCTTCACATCCAACTGAAATACCTTCATCTTCTTATAAGCAGCGAATGCCAAAAACAATCTAATGGCTTCCAACCTTGCGACAGGAGCGAACACTTCATTATAATCAATCCTCTCTTGTTGATTAAAACCTTTAACGACTAGCCTCGCCTTGTTTCTTATGATAATCCCTTTCTCATCTCTCTTGCACTTAAACACCCATTTTTTGCCTATCGCATGCACATGCTTCGGTTTTTCAACCAAATCCCATACTTCCATTTTCTTGAACTGAGCCAACTCTTCTTGCATGGCTTCGACCCATGAGCTGTCCTTGAGAGCCATTTGATAATTCTTTGGTTCAATCTGGCTGATAAAGCAGGTGTACAAGCATTCGTTGATTATCCCTGTCTCATGCAAACTACGTCTTGTTTGTACACCGGAGGACACATCACCAATCACATTCTCCAAAGGGTGATCTTTATGAATTCTCGTGGTCGGAACAGAACCGACATGCAAATTGTCTTCCAAGTTAGAAGAGAGCTCGTCAATGGTTGTTTCATGCTGAGAGTGAAATGGATTGAAAAATTCTTCTTCAGTCGAGGCAGCAGGGGTATCGACAGCATTTGATGAGGAAGGTTGACATTTATTGATTAGCTGTCTTTGCAATAGGTTTTCTTCCTCATCAAGGATCATCTTCGTAGCAACTCTCTCTTCTTCTTCAGCAATATCCAAATACGGTATGTTAAAAGACTTAAAAAGTTTAACATAGTCGAAAAACTTAGCAGGTCCGTTGCTTGGTTTTGGCGGTTGGTAACTTGTGATATCGGTGTTACACACCACCTCAACCTTGCTGGTCGATGTATTGAAGACACGTCTGTTGGGAGTCCCAACAACATATCCGACTAAGATTCCTTCATCGGCTACTTCACCAAATTTAGAATTTGTCTTCAAAATCGAACAAGGGGACCCGAATGGTTCAAGACCACTCAGGTTGGGCTTTCTCCCATGCATAAGCTCATAACACGTTTTACCAAGTCTTTTAACAGTTAAGACTCTATTCAGAACATAACAGGCTGTACCAACAGCTTCAGCTCAACACACCACAGGAAGCTTTGAATCAGCCAGCATTGTTCTGGCTCCTTCAATTAATGTTCTGTTCTTCCTTTCAGCCACTCCATTCTGTTGCGGTGTATACGGAGCGCTGTATTGGTGTTCAATCCCTCTCTGAAGGCAGAAGATCTCCATCTCAAAATTCTTGAACTCCGTTCCATTGTCACTCCTGATGAACTTAACCCTTTTATCCATAACGTTCTCAACTTTGGTAATCAAATTCTTCACCATCTGAGCCGTTTCGTTTTTTGATTTCAGGAAATATACCCCCGATATCGTGAGTAGTCATCAGTGATCACCAAGCAATAAGAAGTACCTCCTATACTTTTTGCATTCACGGGACCGAAGAGATCCATGTGAAGCAATTCTAGAGTACTGGCAACTGAATTGACTTTCTTGGTGAGATGGGATTTCTTGTGCTGCTTTCCCTTCTTGCACGCTATACATTTATCTTCAAAATTGAAATTCTTCAAGGGAACGCCCAGCACAAGTCCATTCCTGACAATGTGGTTCATCTTTCGAAGATGAATGTGTCCCATTCTCCTATGCCACAATTCGGACTCTGATTCACTCGCTTTTGTCATAAGGCATGATTCTGCCGTGGCCATTTCAGTTGATCTCATATCCATAAGATATGTATTTCTTTCACGTGGAGCGTTCATCATAATCCACTCCTCTGGTATCTGAAAACCAGGTTTCAACACAATCGCCTCATTCTTTGTAAAATGAACGGTGTACTCCTTATCACAGATCTGCGACACACTCAGCAGATTGTGCTTCAATTCTTCTACAAAGTTAACTTTCTCCAATGTCATCTTTCCGTTCGACACCGTTCCCATTCCTGTAATCTTGCCACCACTTTCACCGGCAAAGCTCACTCTCCCTCCTTGAACAGGTTTCAAATCGTGTAACAAGTATTTGTTACCCGTCATGTGCCGGGAACAGCCGCTATCTACAACCCAAAGATTGTTGGCAGCCCTGTTCAACTGTTCCTGCACACAATAAACCAAAAGATTAGAATTTAGGGACCCAAGACCAATTGGTCTTGGATCTATACATCCCAAACTTTGGCTTTCCAAAGTTAGTATCTTGATAATTCCTGTAAGTCCTACTAGGATACCTCCTTGTAGATTGATTGTGAGGCCTACCAAACCTTAGTGAATTGAAAGAATTATAGTTTGTAGTTTGGTTATTAGCAGTGTAAAACTGAGATTTGTTTCTATGAAAACCTGAATTAGTCACATTTTTTAATTTTAAATGGTTTTCATTTTTAGCAGCATGATAATAACTATTAGGCTTATTCTCAGTTTTAGTAGGCCTCTCACCTCTGAATCACGGCTTCAGAGGGCAATCTGCAACTAGGTGCCCCATTTGATTACACCTAAAACAACACCTATGTTCAACCTTTTTATCAACCGGTGTTTTAGATGTCGAAGCTTTATTACCGCCCGTTCGTCTCACATATGGTGGGACGTACGGGTTTAGTGGAGTACTCTTTTTATTCGTCTTATCTTTCTCTCCACCATTGGGTAATACCACCTCCTCTTTTGCCTTACCAAACTCGGATGACTTATCCGAATCTGACGAGACTGAACTTTGATCAGAAATTTTAACACTTGAAACAGGCGAACTTGTTTCGCCTCCACTAACATTTGGTTCTTTACAAGTTATTTTAACTGGTACTGTCTGAGCAACCTCAAAATCAACAGATTTCTGAACACTAGGGTTAAAAATGTAATTGTGATTGTAAGGTGGTGGAACCTCATGATAACCGATTCCTCCTCTCTTAGCAGAGGAACCTTGATCACTAACAAGGTGATCAAGAATAGCAGAGGAATTTCTGAACTGCTCCAGTTTTCGATTCAGTTCCACCACTTTCACCTGATGGTCAGCAATCTGTTTTTCTTTCTCAGCAATTAGTTTGGTCTTTTCTTCCAAAACTTCATAGCTTAAATCAATCACTTCAATTTTTTCAGCAAGTTTTGTTTTTAGACTTTTAACATATTTATCACAAGCTTATATTTTAATTTTATAATTATTTTCTCTTGATTTAATAAAGTGATGATCTTCTTTTAAAGTTTTAAACTCAGCATCCAAACTAACATACTGATCAGTTATGGTTGCTAGTTGCTCAGACAAGTTCTCACATTTTGAACAAGTTGGTTTAGAACATACCTCGGAGAGCTGATCTTTAACATCTGCCATGAAAGCTTTTTCTTCTCCGGTAACCTTCTCACTTTCTTCAGTTTCAACCTTCGCCAAATTTGCCTGCTTAAAAGTTTCTTTAGACAGCAGGTTCCAGTTGTATTCACCATCTTCTCTGGACATCATCGCACTATAATCTTTAGAACCTCCACTTTGCTGTGTAGACCTGCCCTGACTTCGTTCTACACGCTCATTCCTGCATTCCTTTGCAAAGTGACCGTTTTGTTGACAATTGTAGCATCTCACCTTTGCATTGTCAAACCCCGGCTTTCCACCAACAAAATTTCTTCCCGTCTTTCTCATAAACCTTTTTACTCTTCTCACGATCATGGCCATTTGCCATTGTAAATCCATTTCTTCCATATCGTCAGCATCAATCTGATCGTAATCTTCATCCAACATAGCTGGATCAAAAATCTTCCCTTAATGTAGTTCTCATAGGAAGCAATGAAAGAAGCATAGAGACCAAACTGCTCTTCAGCAGACTTGACACTCATAGGCATCTTGGAGTAGTTGTTGCTGGGAGAACTTGGAGAGCAACTACTCTTGCTTACCTGGGGTTGAGAACCACTCGATCCAGCTGCTACATAGCAAATATCCCCATTTGTGTTAACTGACACATGCCCCTCATGTGATGAGTTGGGGCCCGACTCTCCCTTTGTGTAGTAGGCAGCAGATTCAGTCTTCGATCCTGAGCTAGTGTTGACTTTAGCTCCATACATACCTGGATCTTGAACCTGATCCATAGGTGTCTCTTTTCTGACCATGTTAAGCTCAAAGGTTCTGAGCTTGTTGACTGCCGTTTCAAGATCATATGTGGGAAAGTCCTTGTCTTCCCTCATCAGCACAGTGTACATCTCCCATTTTGGTGGGAGAGCATCTAGAAGCTTCTCAACTATTTCTTCTTCTCGGTAGGAAATAGAATAGTTGCTCAGTTCAGTCATCAGATGGTAATATCGAGTGATAATATCATCTAAGGATTCATTCTTCAAATACTTGAAGACTGAGAACAGGGTTTTGAGCAGTTTTATCTTTGAAGCCCGGATTCCTACATTCCCTTCAAATCTGTTCTCAAGAGCTTCCCACAGCTCTCTTGCTGATGTGTACTTTCTAAACGTATGAAGGATCTCTTGAGGAAGAGCCATAGTAATAGCAGCATGAGCCTTGCTCTCGGCCTCATACATCTTTTTCTCTTCTTCTTCCATTTTACTATACTTTTTAATTTGATCACGACCTTCATACTCCATAACTGGTGGAATATAACCATCCTGGATGCATACCCACATCTTCGCATCCTGGTATTTGACGTATTGTATGAACCGATCCTTCCATGCAACGAAATCGGTTCCCTTCAGCAATCTTGGGGCCTTGGTAGCTGACCCTGCTTCAACTTCCATCTTCACTAACTCAGAGATGTTGATCGACGACATCTTTCCCGAAAAGTAAGAAACCTGAAAAAATTAATTTTTTATTTTTTTTATATTAAAGTACTGTAGGCGAAGTTACGGATAACTTCGCTTGAAGTAGGCGAAGTTGTAGAGAACTTCGCTGAAGAACTTCGCTGATAACACTGCTGATTAACTTCGCTGATTCTTAACTTCGCTTGAGGTAAGCGAACTTAAGAGGTAGGCGAAGTTGTAGAGAACTTCGCTTGAGTTAGGCGAACTTGAGAAGGTAGGCGAAGTTGTGGACAACTTCGCTTAACCTTATATCTTCGCCGAAACCCTACGCACAGTGACGGCAACTTCACCTGATGAACACGGAAGATTTGCAGATCTGTAAAACGGATTTTAACGAGGTTTTTGACGGTGAAAAGGCTTGAACACGATGGTAGGAGGTAAGAATGATCAAAAACACAGAAAACACGTCCCGCGAATAGTCGAAACGGGACGATTTCTACACCCGCGTGAATATCCCGAACCACACAATCGAGCAAATGCTCTGATACCAATTGTAGGTTCCCTGGACGGATCACACGAGATATCTCGGTCTACTCAGGTGCGGAATCTCTGCGTAGATCGTTACGAGCGTAGAAAGCAAATCAAACAAACACACACGAATAAACCACAACACGTTATATATTAACTCAAACTCACGTGATATGAATCACTGATACAGACTCTCGTCCTCACGTTACAATGAACTCAAACCAGCTTAGATCAACTCGATTATTATTTTCAACACTAAGCAGTAACCTAGTATAAATACATGACAACTTCGCCTGATATGTTCAGGCGAAGTTGTCTATAACTTCGCTTGTTCAACAAGTTCGCCTAGGCGAACTTGTTAACAACTTCGCTTAAACAAAAACATAAATAACATTACAGACTCGATTACAGACACTAGACTATGAACTACTGACATTTATGCACCAACAGAACCTGTAGAGCGAGTTCTCGCAGCTGTTGTTTCATGTTTGGAGCGTGATGTGGGTTACATGCGCTATACGAGAGCGAACGTTTCTGGACTGTTAAAAGACGGAACCGAGACTAAGGAGGAGATTGCCCGCATGGCAGCGGCGATGAAGGAAATGCAAGAGGCTAATGATCAACAGATGAAGATTATGAGAAAAATGCAAGCCGAGATGATAGACTTGCTAGAGCAACTCCAAGTGGCAAGGACCCGAACAGAGATAGCTTTAGAGCGTTGCGATGTCTTACAAATGCAAATTGCTCAGAACGCAGCCGAACCTGAGGCAGAGCCTGAGGCAGATCCCGAAGAGGAGCCTGAGGAGGAACCTGAGGAAGATCCCGAGGAGGAACCCGAAGAGGAACCGGAGGAAGAACCGGCTGAGCCAGAGGCACACTCAGAGGTGTCCCCAGACGATGTGCAGATGTGCAAATTCTTGGATTGGAACTGGCTAATGCGATGAACTGGGAGGAGTTCAAGAACATGATGCGAGAGGAGTACTGTCCGAGAGAGGAGATGTCAAAGTTGGAGTCAGAATTTTGGTCACTGAAGATGGTGGGCTCGGAAATCGAAGCCTACACTACCCGTTCTCACGAGTTAGCGGTGATGTGTCTGCGGATGGTGGATCGCCGAGTAAGAGGATTGAAATGTACATTGATGGGTTAGCACCGCAGATTCAGGGCATGGTGACGTCTTCCAGACCAGCCACGATTCAACAAGCGATCCGTTTAGCTCACAAACTGACGGATCAGGCTGTGACCCAAGGTGCGTTACCACCTAGGGGTTCAACCACTAAGGCCCGTGACAACCCGAGTAATGACAACAACAGCAACAGCAACCCGAGCAGCGGAAAGAGGAAGTTTGACAACACTAGATCCTCATCCTCGAACCTCCCACCGCAACAACACTACCGTAAGCCCGAATTCACTCGGAGCTTTAACAATCAAAGTCACAACAACAATAAAAACGGTAGCGGGCAGGGTTCGAGCGGATATGCTGGGAAATATCCGAAGTGCAATAGGTGCAACTATCATCATATTGGCTCGTGTAACCGTGTCAAGTGTCAAAGATACGGAAATATGGGTCACCAGGCGAAGGAGTCTAGAGGAGACATTGCGGAAACGGGTGCTCCTAAACCACCTATGACGACGAAGGGATGTTACGAATGTGGGCAGGAAGGTCACTTCAGGAAGGATTGTCCCAAGCTGAAACAGAACGACAACAATGGGGGTAATAGAAGTGGCAGTAATGGTGGAAGCAATGGCAAGGGAAGAGCTTTTGTGATTGGGTCGGGTCAAGCCCGCAATGATCCGCACGTGGTGACTGGTAAGTTCCATGTGAACGATTGTTTTGCTTCTGTATTGTTTGACACTGGAGCTGATAGGAGTTTTGTGTCGAAAGCCTTTAGTCAACTCTTAGACTTAACTCCAACTCTGTTAGATGCTAAGTTTCCTGTTGAATTAGCTGACTGTAAGACTATAGTAACGACTCATGTACTAGCGGGATGTAAGTTAAAACTGTCAGGTCATATTTTTGATATCGACCTTATTCCTTTTACGCTTAGTAGTTTCGATGTCGTTGTCGGCATGGACTGGTTATCCGAGAACCGAGCGGAGATTATATGTTATGACAAGATAGTTCACGTTACTACCCCTTCCGACGAGATCATTTCGGTCCGAGGTGAGAGAAGCGGCATGACCACCAGCGTCATTACCCTCATGAAGGCGCAGAAGTACCTGCGAAAGGGTCATCCGGCAGTTTTGGCGCAGATTGTTGAGAAACCTGCGGAGGAGAAACGAATTGAAGATATACCGATTGTGCGAAATTTTCCTGAAGTTTTCCCGGAGGATTTGCCTGGACTCCCTCCTATTCGTCGAGTCGAATTCCAAATCGAGTTGACACCCGGTGCAGCACCCATAGCACGAGCCCCGTATCGGCTCGCACCGGCGGAACTTCAGGAGTTGTCCACTCAGTTGCAAGACTTGTTGGATAAGGGTTTTATCCGACCTAGCTCATCGCCATGGGGAGCCCCTGTCTTGTTTGTCCGAAAGAAGGACGGGACTTTCCGAATGTGTATCGACTACCGGGAGTTGAACAAGGTGACGGTCAAGAACCGTTATCCTTTACCCCGAATCGATGATTTGTTTGACCAGCTTCAAGGATCGAGTTATTACTCGAAGATCGATTTGCGATCTGGTTACCATCAGCTAAGAGTGCGCGAAGAAGATATCTCTAAGACGGCTTTCAGAACACGGTATGGTCACTACGAGTTTTCGGTTATGCCTTTTGGCCTAACCAACGCACCAGCCGTATTTATGGATCTCATGAATCGAGTATGCAAGGCGTACCTCGACAAGTTTGTGATTGTGTTCATTGACGATATTCTCGTCTACTCCAAGAACGAGGCTGACCACGAAGAACACTTAAGGGTAATTCTGGAATTGCTGAAGAAGGAACAACTGTATGCTAAACTCTCGAAATGTGAATTTTGGCTTCGCGAGGTTCACTTTTTAGGACATGTGATCAACGATAATGGTATCCATGTCGATCCCGGTAAGGTAGAGGCCATCAAAAACTGGGAAGCACCAAAGACTCCGACTGAGGTGCGGCAATTCCTAGGACTGGCCGGCTATTACCGGCGTTTCATCGAGGGATTTTCAAAGATTGCTCAACCCCTCACTGCTTTGACTCACTAAAGGCACTAAGTACAATTGGGGTGACGCGCAAGAATCCGCTTTTCAACTGTTGCAAACCAAACTCTGTAGCGCCCCCATTCTAGCCCTCCCCGAGGGAACGGAAAAATTTTAGGTACACTGTGACGCATCTATACAAGGTCTCGGTTTTGTGCTAATGCAACTCTAGAAGGTTATAGCCTACGCCTCTCGACAACTACGTGTTCACGAGAAGAACTACACGACCCATGATTTGGAACTCGGAGCTGTGGTGTTTGCTCTTAAGATATGGAGGCATTACTTGTACGGTACCAGGTTTACCATTTACACCAACCACAAGAGTCTCAAGCATATCTACGATCAAAAGGAGCTGAACATGCGACAGCGTCGTTGGGTCGAACTGCTTAAAGATTACGATTGTGCCATCAAGTACCACCCTGGCAAGGCCAATGTAGTGGCCGACGCCCTCAGCAGAAAAGAAACAGATAAACCCAGACGGGTGCGAGCATTTCTACTCACGATTCATGCTAGCTTACCCGATCAGATTCGCGATGCGCAACTTGAAGCTTTGAAAGATGATAATCTTCCATCGGAACTCATGCGGGGCATGAACAAGCAACTTGAAACCAGATCGGACGGGGTCCGATATTTTGAGAACCGGATTTGGGTTCCACGGTACGGAGAGTTGAGAACTCTGGTGATGGACGAAGCACACAAGTCCCGATATTCTATCCACCCTGGCTCAGATAAAATGTATCATGATTTAAAGGCACTTTACTGGTGGCCGAACATGAAAGCTGACATTGCCACCTACGTGAGCAAATGCTTGACTTGTGCCAGAGTCAAAATAGAATACCAGAAACCATCTGGTCTACAACAACCGGAACTCCCAATGTGGAAATGGGAACACATCTCAATGGATTTTATCACGGGTTTACCGAAGACACCGACGGGATGCGATACCATCTGGGTGATCGTTGACCGGTTGACTAAGTCTGCACACTTCTTAGCGATTAAGGAATCGGACAAAATGGAAAGACTAACTCGTTCTTACATGAAAGAAGTAGTGTCTAGACATGGAGTGCCTGTCTCAATCATTTCAGATCGAGGTTCTCGTTCCACTTCGCACTTTTGGAAGTCGCTGCAAAGCACACTAGGCACCCGTCTTGATATGAGCACAGCATACCATCCTCAGACGGATGGGCAAAGTGAACGAACTATTCAGACCCTGGAGGACATGTTGCGTGCATGCGTATTGGATTTCGGAAAAAGTTGGGAACCTCACTTACCTTTGGTAGAGTTTTCGTATAATAACAGCTACCACGCAAGTATTAAAGCAGCGCCGTTTGAAGCGTTGTACGGACGGAAGTGTCGATCACCACTCTGCTGGGCAGAGGTGGGTGACAGCCAAATCACTGATCCAGAATTGGTACTCGAAACTTCGGAAAAGATTGTTCAAATCCGAAATCGCATGGTAGCAGCACGAGATCGCCAAAAGAGTTACGCCGACAAGCGCCGAAAACCTCTCGAATTTCAAGTGAACGATCGAGTGTTACTCAAAGTCTCACCTTGGAAAGGTGTGGTTCGCTTTGGTAAGCGAAACAAACTCAACCCACGATATGTTGGTCCTTACCGGATAACTGAGCGCATTGGTCCGGTGGCGTACCGACTGGACCTACCAACGGAACTCAGTGGCGTACACAATGTATTCCACGTGTCCAATTTGAAGAAATGCCTATCTGATGAAACCCAAGTAGTCCCTTTGGAGGAACTGCAAGTTGATGAACAATTACGTTTCATTGAGGAAGCAGTCGAGGTTTTGGATTGGGAAACCAAAACGCTCAAGCACAGCAAAATTCCAATCGTTAAAGTTCGTTGGAACTCGAGACGTGGACCGGAGTTCACGTGGGAACGCGAGGATCAAATGATGAAAAAGTATCCTCACCTTTTTGAAGGGCTGACCAAACACAGAAAACCGCGAAACCCGGCAAACCGTCAGAAATCACCGGAGGTATGAATTAAATTTCGGGATGAAATTTCTTTCTACTAGGGGATGATATGACAAACTGAAAATTTTTCTTACTTTTTTCTGACACTCGTCACGACTTGACTCAAATTTTCGGGACGAAAATTCTTTAACATGGGAATGATGTGACAATCGTCAATTTCAGGTTAACTCCGTTAACTCAACTCCGTCAATTCAAACTTACGATCATTGAATCTATAACGCACACTTCATTACATTTAAACTAGAGTTTAAATGACGCTTAACACTTACTACAGGTGTAGTCTTTCGGGAATTGCACCGAAACGCAAACGAGTTGACGCAAACGATTGATGAATAAACGAAAAACGTCAAAACAGTAATTATGTGATAATTATGTGTTAGACTAATGTGTTATGTGATAACATGGTTATAAACGTTAACTCAAGATGTAAACAAGTTAGTTAAGCTAGATAAGTAATACTTAGAAGTGGAGGGGCTAAAGTGTAACATAGTATTCTATAAATACTATGTTATAATAAACCCTAACTCTTATTTTTTTCTCCCAAAACCGATCAGCCACCCCCTCCATCCCTCTTGGCTGCCATCACCTTCACACACACATAACACCAAGAAATCAAGCCTTTGATTGAAGAACTAGGTGCTAGGAAGGTATAATTGATTATCCTATACATCCTTGTTACTTGATTTTGATGTTTGTTGGGTTAATAACAAACCCTAAGCTGCCGATTTCTTGTATGGTGTGTGTTAACATGATTGTTGTTGAATTAATGACGATTGATAACTAGTATTGATGTTGTTACATGTTGATTGTTGTGTCTATGATTTGAGTTCAAACAAAAACCCTAATCATGTATGTAATGGGTAATTGATGTGCATGGATGGTGTTTATGGAGTCTAGAGTGTTATATGAATGCATGATAGTTCATAGATTGTTATTATGTTGAGTTTGGATGCAAACAGCTTCTGGACAGAAGGTGTATTTGATGTTTAAGTGACTGTAACGAAGTGTAAAAATAACAATTGGTTGAGATTATTAATACTACAGTAAACTAGGTTGAGTCTAGTTTCTAAAGAATATAAACTTGTAATTTTTGGACAAGTAGAAGTTTACTTTTATGATTTTACAAAAACGTTGTGCAAAGCTGAGCTGTTAGACCTGCTGTTAGGTTGTGTTGTAAATGCTATATCTCATGAACTACGAGACCAATTGGGTTGGTTCCACTTCTGGAAGTTGACTTATTGAGTTAGGAACCTAACCCAAGTGGTCTTGCATTTATTGGATCTTTCTTTTAACGGGAATTGCAAATAACATTCTGTTGCGCATGAATTTGACTGTTATGAGTTTGCTATAATGATTTGATGATTTTGAGAAAACTATGTGGAATAAAAATATAATTAAATATGTTCTGGAAACCTAAGACATATGTACTTCTTTGATGATTTTTGGTAAATTAATTGAGATGCTATGATCGGTGAAATAGTACAATCTTTCTAGTAGGATTTCTGTCTCGGTGAAACTAGCTGCTGAGTTGTGTAAAAATGCATGAAACATGATACTGGCTAGTTAATTGTTATTTGTTGACCAAAATACCCTTGCGAGGAATAATTACTAATTGATTGCCATGATTTGACCAAATTGCCCTCATGGGGAATAATGGCTAGTTAATTGTTATTTGTCGACCAAAATGCCCTTACGGGGAATAATTGACAGTGATGTACTTTATGAATACATGACACGTATATGATTGCTTACACATGTAATGTGTCACAAATACACGGGTTAAAGTCACACACAATTCACAAATGAAACACGAAACATGTTATGTGCTTAGGTATTATGTGCCGGGTCTATAGACTCGATAATATTCCGACACTTAGAAAAATCTCTTTGTTGTTTTAGAACGCTAGAGAGAGTTTTTCTGTGACGCGCATCTTGGTGATTTAATTTGGGAAATTCCTAGCAAACAGTGAGTTTCACTTTTCCCTCTTTAAACTGTTTTCAAACGCTTTTCACTTGGGGGAGATAACATACTCCACAACGCATTTAAGATTTTGTTATAAATTATATATCACTTGTAAAGGCTAAGTGGCAACGAAACAATTGAAGTCCTACACATCGAACCGGTTAATATTTGGAATTGCGAGTCCCTGTTGAGTAGTACTACTGGGTTTGACAAACCCCACCCAACGCTAAACTCGACTGGAAGTCGAGCGGGTGTAATTTTGGCTAACACGTACCATGGTCTGGATGACCTGGTGACAAGGCACTTAATAAACGAGTCAGCTTCGGTGTCGAACACTTAGTAATACTTGTTGTATAGACTAGCTACCTATCGATATATAATTGACATAACACTATCTGTAACGCAAAACGCTGTAACGCAAAACGCTGTAACGCAAAACGCTGTGACGCTGTAACGCTGTAACGCAAAACGCTGAACGCAAACGCTAAACGATTTAATTTTATATAACTTGTGAACTCACCAACCTTGTGTTGACACTTTTAGTATGTTATTCTCAGGTAGCCGAGGCGGGCGCGCGGTTTAGGAACATGCGTTGCTTGATAAACTTTTAACTATGCAAACTTACTTTTAACTGTTATCATTGGTTTTAAATCGTCCTGCGTGACGTCACATTGTTCTCTATGGTTTTACGCTTCCGCACTTATTTTCATTAAACGTTTTTATGGTTTGATTATAACTGATGATTCCGATCTTGTTAGTTCACACCCTCTGACGGTAAAACTCCGTTAGTGGATTTTGAGGGTGTGACACTCTTAATTAATTATCCTTATAATTTATCGATTCCTCAAGTGCAAATATTTAGAAACCCATTTTCTAAATATCATAAGTGCTAATATTTATTTGTTAGATCATATCTACAATAAATAAGATGGTTTTGTCTAGCTTGTTATTGAGTATGACCCGACTTGGATCATAACGTACTACCCACATCAACTGTAATATGTGTCTTGGGCAGACCAATTCCTACAGTAAGGAGGTGTGAGTTCATGTATGATACAATCTTTTTCACATAACTCAACAAAAGGTGTAACATATTCACCTCCTTGGTCACTCCTTACTCTTTTGAGTTTCCGATTTAGTAGATTCTCAACTTCGGCTTTAAATAAGATAAACTTATCAATAATCTCAACTTCGGCTTTAATCGGATTTAGTTTATTCTCAACGAGTAGGAATTGATTTTAGATTACACACATCGGTGTGAATCATCTCGAGGGGTTCAGTAAATCGGTCAATCTTTTTGAATGACGATCTCGTTTGTTTTGCTTCGACGCAAGTTTCACATTTATTATTTGAGTCGATATCGAATGTTGGTATACAATTATGTTTAATCAAACGCCGAATGGAATTAAAATTAACATGGCCTAGTCTACTATGCCAAACATTAGAAGACTCAAGCATATAAGCAGAACTAGTAGCATTATCATTCATTTCATTAAACACGGTTACATTCAACTTAAACATACCATTAAGGTCATAGCCCTTACCAACAAACAAACCATTTTTGGTCAACATGACCTTATCAGACTCAATCACCATTTTGAAACCAAACTTGTTCAACTGCCACCCCAACACAAGATTCGTACAAATTTCGGGAACATACAACACATTTGACAAAGTGAATTCCTTTCCCGAAGTCATCTTCAAAACAACATTCCCTCACCTTTTGACTTCGGCCGTAGCGGAGTTTCCCATAAACACCTTTTCTCCATTAGTCACCTCCTTGAAAGTGCTAAGAGACTTTTGTCATAGCACACATGAGGGGTAGCCCCCGTATCGACCCACATGACGGGTAGCCTGACGAACCATGTTCACTTGTCGAGCATTTTCTTTCTTTGAAGCTTGCATTCATTGGCCCTATGGCCTTGTTATCCACAATTATAACATGTTCCTTGGAACTTCTTTTTCTTCCCAACTCCCCCCTTAGGACCAAGGTTGAAGCTTTTCCCATGATTCTTCTTTCCACCGTTTTTATTATCCTTTGAAGATTGGCCATGTTCAACAACATTGGCGTTTGTTGTTCCGGGACCGTCAATTCTTATTAGTGCAATTTTGTTTTGTATTTGCGGTCCAAAGACTACCATAAATCTTTGACGGTCTTAGCCTTACAGTACACGTTATAAAGTGCATCCACCATGCCATTCAAGACATAATAATTCCAGCACAAGAATACAATATTGAGTGTTCTTTGATTCATATCATTGTAGTGACGATCTTATTGTGATTTCTAGAAGTTTGTGTTAGAAATCTTGTATAATAGAATCCGAAATAAGAAACAGAAATAAACAAAACAGTGTTTAACACAATTCCCTTAAACATATTCGTGGTCTGTTCCCAGGGTACTCTGGTTTGAAGCAGAAGCGTAGCACTGCCGAACTCGATCACTTGCCTGAAACAAAATCGTAACAATATTGTTGCAGCAAGGAGGAAGAGGAAGAAGTGTGTATATTGGTGTGTATAAACTGAAGAGCTGGTCCTGGTTATATAACCACACAATCATAATCAATACTGTTAATGACCATTAAATAATAATAATAATATCAAAGGCCATTAGAGCACATTACAAAACCGAAAATAATAATCATTCTCATAATGATTATAAATGGTTATGACCAAACCAGATTTTGAATCTCAAAAACAAATTCAAAAAATTGCCTCACGCGGGCTCGGGTTTTTGGAGCTGCATTTGTGTCCGTGGGACGTGCGGGCACGCACGAGTTCGAAGAATTTCTAGTCCAGATCCCAAATTTGCACCCCCCCTACGCGACTTGTGGTAAAACATGTCATAAAGATTCAAAGGAGTAGTAAAGGCTCTACCTTATATACCACTTTTTATTTTGTTCCCAATCCAATATGAGACAACTTTTACCGCTTCATTCTTAAGACTTCATTCACACACTTTAAAACTTCCAACAATCCCCCACACGAATGGAGGTCGAAACAACATTATTCCAATTAGATTTCAGTAGTTGAATCTTGCATACAATAGGTAGGTGTTATCCTTTGAACCTTTGTTAATAAAGCATACTTAGCTCAATTTACATCGGCCGTAGCTCACATCAAAAAGAAATAGTTTGGGTGGCTGCAGAGTTCGAAAGACCATAATAGAAAAGAATAGAGAAAGCATGCATCCTACCACGTCTAAAAGTCCATGAGAATTCGAATTAGAATTAAAGAAGCAAGCTAACACACAACTAAATTCACTTAAGATAGCAAAGTAGTAGCTAACTACTTTTGTTTCTTTTTTTGATGAACTGTATTATTTGTTTTATGTTTCTTCGTTTTTAAATACCAGTAGTTAAACATTATTGAGTTGCTTATGTTGATGAACTACATGTTTTTATATTTTGATTTTGGTGTTTGATTGAATACGAAGATTTATTCGTTTGTGTTTTATTATTAATTTAGAGATTGCTCTAGTGTTAATCGTTAATTAGTGGTTGTGAGTTGGTATAGGCATATAGAATTATCCCCTATATTCAATAGGATCATTTTAGTTCCTTAATAGTTAGGTTTTCGGTTTTGTTCTTGCGATTATGGTTAATACAAGTGAAATAATTATTTAAATCAATTAGCTAAATTGTGCTTTCTTACCTAATGACTAAGGTTAGGATTCGTGTTAGCAAGGTTTTTAGCAAGGATTGTCTGATAGTCGGGTGCCGAAGGTTCGGGTTCAGTAATTTTGTCGTTTCTAGGGTTCCGTAGGATTTCAACATGTAGGATATATTCAGCGTCTCGATTAGAAGGTTTAAGCTTATAAATGACTTTATATATGACAGTTGTGGTAGTATCGATTGATCGAGCCGGTTCTTTCTAGAACTTCTTCACTTGTCCCAATTTCAAGTGTGGTTTATCGTCTATGGATTAGAGGTTTACTAGGTTAGAGTTGGGCCTTCAGTCAATTTCCAAAGTTAGGATTTCATTACATGTGTCTAGGAATTCACGCCTAGGTGTTGATACATTGTTTTATTTGTTAGTATCGTACTTTGTACTGATATGATCAAGTTTGGATAGTTGAGGGGTTAAATATGCAATTTAGGTAAAGGATATAGACTCATATGCTTAGAGTCTTAGCGTATTAGGCGATACGCCTGTTTTGATAGCCCATACGCCTATATAGTTAGCGTATGGGGTGAGATTCGCTAGAATAGACGGTTCTGGAAGCGTATGAAGGGTCATTCGCTTATTGTGTTAAGAAAATGATCACATACACTATATATATATATATATATATATATATATATATATATATATATATATATATATATATATACTAATAGGTACCCGCGCGATGCGGCGAAGACGACAAATTACAATGTGATTATCGTTTATGTTTTAAATCACGCGTTACGGCTGGGTTTTTTACCTGTACATTTACAATCCATATTCATTGTTATTAAAAAATTTGCCATTAAGATACTTTACCCAAATGCAGCACTAAAATTTCATAATTTTTAATTACGCTTTAATTTCCACCTCATACAACTGGGTAACTACTGAAAAGGAGTAAAAAAAATGTTAAAGTTGGACACCAAGATTTAGTTCTTCATTGTTTACTGAAAAGGAGGAAACAAAATGTGACTTTTGTCACAGTTTCCTTCAACTAAAAAAATGACTACTTGATAAAAATGTTAGTACGTAAAGAAATGTGAGATACATTTTTTTGTTGCACATATAAAGTTTATCAAGTTGTACAAAAAGTTGGCATCTCCGATCTCACATGTGTAAGGATCGAGTATTTGGCTATCACTTTTGACCCCTTGTTCATATTTCCTTTTGTCCATATTTCCTCTAATGATAGGTGAAAATCAGGTTTAGATAACAGACTTTCTTTCTCAGTCTTTGGGTAGTATTTAAACAATTCTCAAATGAAAATCAGTATTTATAAATTTTGTACCTCAGCCAAGTATAAAAATAACAATTTCTGGTCTAAATAATAAAATGAGTGCAAATTGTCCATTGAAGAACACATAACACGTGGGACACATCTATAACATATACACATTCATATAATGCAGTAAAATAAATTTATAGTGAATATATTTTAAAATAATCACATAACACACAAATGAAATGGATGCGAGATTAGATAGTGGTTTCAGTTGGACTTGTGTCCCCAGTAATCTCAGTAAATAGATTCGAAGTCTTTATGGTACCAAAATTTTGTTGGTTTCTTCTCACATTACACGTGCCCTAATAAATAAAATGAAGAAACAAGTTTATTACTTTATTATATAAACATGCTAAAAAAGGATGGGGATCAATGACAGTGTAGAGAAACATTATACTTTTCATATTTCTTTGGGTCTTCAAGTAAATCAATCATATGCTTTAGTCTTTTTAATTGGTTCAGCATAGTTTATCATTCAAGTAAATTCCATATTGGCTTCTATTACACGATAGCTTGTTGGTGTCAGTATCAAACCTCAAAAGAAACTACGAATAAATATGTTATTTAAAATGGCAAATATTGTTATAATAATTTTTAACCTGGGAACGTTGAGCATCACCAACAGCAGCAGATCCATTTGGCTTTGTTGCATAATTGATGGCATGATCAATCTCCTGCAAACAAATTGCTAAATGATATTATTTCTATTTGTTAACAAGGACAGAAAAGTAAAATAGGATATTATTTCAATTTGATAACAAAGACAGAAAGGTAAAATAGGAATTCTAAATTAAGATTTGTAACCTACATATAGAAGTTGAATGCCATGAACTAGATCACGGGCCTCAAACCATGATATGCAAAATCGACTACAATCCCAACAAACTCAGCCTGAAAAATATAAACAAATATTTATATTCTAGAAAGTGGTTAAAACTTAAAATATATAGTAAAACTGACCGGAATAATATCAAATGAATCAAAGTCCCTCCCTGGACCATACTTGTCCAATAATGCCTTGGTTATTGTTAGGCCACGATTTTCATACTGAGGATCCTTTATCCTTGACTGCCTTATGGATAGTTTATCCTTGAAATATACATAAGGATATAAAGGATCGATGATCCTCGGTATTTTTTGTTTACTAATGATTGTGTTTAGTATGGTGATGTGTTAGACAGGTATATCTACTTTAAGGCGAACTTGCATCAATTATCCTCGCGGGACATCCTGTAGCTGGAACGTGGATCTAGGATCCTAATTCAACGGTATCTAGACCTGGTCTACCGTTTTATTCTCTAGTGAGTGGCTATCAGCACGTGGTCAAAGGGCACGTTGATGAAGAATGGAAGACTAGCGGATTTTTAGGATGAAGTAGTTAAGTTTGTTAATTACTTTTTCCTTATATATTTGAGTGTGATCGAGTAGGAATAGACACATGTAACTTACACACACACTAGAGCAGAAGCAAATATTCTCTCTACACACTTAGTTATTCTTTGTAATCTCTGTCACATACTCCACAAACATTTGTAATCACCTTTTGTTCATCAATAAACTCGACGGTGATAGTTTTCACCGTTCGGGGGTTTTTTGTGCCGGAGACCGAGATAACCATATACTCATCGACCAAAGGTTACCTTGTTGATCATTGACTAAAGTACTTCGACCAAAGATTATTTTATTAATTATTGACCGGAGCTCTTTTACCAACGATTGCCCTGATAAGTTTTGACCGAAGTAAGACTATCTTGGTTAAGGGTTTTTTCCCTCGTGATCAAATCATCGTGTTCATCAATATCACGCTCATACACTCGTTATCATCGAATTCGCACCTTACCTCACATAACAGATTTGGATACTTGATCCTTAGCTGGTTTTTGTCCAAAACAATTTGGCGCCCACCGTGGGGCAATTGGTGCTATAATCCATATTATTCTCATCAAGCTTAATTTTTCCAAAACCTAAACACTCACAATGGCCTCTCAATCCACCTCTGCTTCGTCAACCATGCCCTCATAAATTCCTCTCTCATCAAGGACCTTTCCACCGATGCCTCCGCCAATCACGGAAGCACAACGAACTGCTACTACTGGAAGCAGAACGCAACTACCAATCTTCCAGAGCTCGAAAACCACTGCTGCTGCCCCGGCGGTTAATACTAACAGTGATGTTTCATCTATGTTTTCGCAGGTTAAAGCGTATATGGAGCAACAGAACAAGACTAACCAGAGGATCCTTCGTGAGATAGAAGATCTCAGGAAGAATAAGAGGCCGGCAGAAGATCTCACTCCCGTGGTGCCCAGGATGCTGGATTTCACCAGTCCAGTATACATGGCTCAGCTTTCGCAAGGATCTTCACTGTTTCAGCCAGGCTCCTCTATCCTACAACCGGGGTCCATGGGTCAATAGGCTCAAGGATCCTCAGTGTTTCAGCTAGGATCATCTATCTTGCACCAAGGGTCCATGGGTCAACAGGCTCAAGGATCCTCAATCTTTCAGCCAAGATCCTATATCCTGCAACTGGGGTCCATGGGTCAACAGGCTCAAGGATCCTCAGTGTTTCAGCAAAGATCATCTATCCTGCACCAAGGGTCCATGGGTCAACAGGCTCAAGGATATTCAATCTTTCAGCCTGTATCATTCATCCTTCACCAAGGGCCCATGGGTCAGCAGGATCAAGGATCCTCACTCTTTCAGTCAGGATAACATATCCTTCAACAATCCGTGGGTCTACAGGCTCAAGGATCTTCGCAATTTCAGCAGGGGTCATCAATCCTTCCGCCTGGATCATCTGGGTTATATGCTCAAGGCTCCTATGGTTACCAACCTCAATGATCCTTTGTTCAGGATCAAGGATCCTCAAGAATTCAGCACAAACAGTCTTCCGAAGTCCATGATGGGGACATAATCCCCATGCAGACGATAGCTTCAGGAGGACCCACTCCTATTGCCGACTCCTCTTTTCCCAGATACTCGTTTGGAATACCAAACACCACCCAGCAGAGAGATAACTGGTACGATCCTACATCTTAAGGTACTAACCATGTTCCCATGCAGGATTCAGGCATCAACCAGGCCTTGGCTAGGGAGTTACAAAAGATAAAGGATATGATATCCAGTGTCCCGGGGGTGATACGTCCAATTCCTAAGATACCGCATGGAAGTCACAAGTTATCCAGATTCGCTCCGCCCATATGTGATGCTGAAATTCCGAAGCGGTTCCAAACTCCCAACATGAAGACGTATTATGGGAGCACCGATCCAGAGGAACATGTTGCCCAATATAGGGAAAGGATGGAAATTAATCCTATTCCTGAAAGACTCAAAGAGGCTTGCCTTTGTAAACGATTTGGAGCCACACTGACGGGAGCTGCACTAATGTGACACTCGTCAATTTCAGGTTAACTCCGTTAAACCAACCTCCGTCAATTCAAACATAAGATCACTAGAACTATAACGCACATTTCATTACAATTAAACTAGGGTTTTAAATGACGCTCGGCAATCACTACACATGTAGTCTTTCGGGATTACACCGAAACGCAAACGAGTTGACTCAAACCATTGGTGAACAAAGGACAAATATCAAACGATAAATACTTGATAATTATGTGTTAACCTATATGTTACTTGATATGTATGTGAAATATTAAACGCAAGAGACAAGAGTTATTGTTTTACACTAGAGTTTGAACAACTAGAAGTAAAGGGACCATTGTGTAACATTATTAATATTAAATAATAACAATACCCTAAACCCCTACCCCCTCCCCATAACCGATCGGCCTTCACCCCCTCTCCCTCTCCTTTGGCAGCCGTGAGCACACACACATACATACAACTTTGTTTGAAGTTTTGTTGAAGAATTAAGGTGCTAGGAATGTAATTAACAACTACTCTATGCATTCTATGTGTTTAATTTTAATATTGAATGGGTTAATCAAAACCCTAATTCTCGAAATTGATAATTAAGATGAGTTAGGGTTTGATTGCATGTTTGATGATAATTTGCAAGTGAATTGATAATTAGTTGTGTTACAATTGCTTGTTAATTACTTGTTCTTTGATTTTAAACTTTCAAGTAAAACCCTAACTATGTGTGTAACGTAAAATTGATATGCATGGTTGGTAAATCTTGTGTCTAGAGTGTTATATGCATGGATTATGGTTCATAGATTGTTGTTATGTTGAGTTTTGATGTAAACTGGTACTGGACAGATTGTTAAATTGATGTTTAGACGACTGAAACTGGATATTAATTTGGTAATTGGTCGAAATTATTAACACTACAGTGTACTAGGTTGAGTCTAGTTTCTAAAGAGTCCAAATTTGTAATTTTTGGACGTGTAAAAGTTAACTTTTATTATTTTACAAAACTGTAGTGCAAGTCTGAATTGTGAGGTCTGCTGTTAAGCTGTTTTGAAATTATCATATCTCATAAACTACAAGACCAAATGGGTTGTTCCACTTCTGGAAGTTAAAATTTTGAGTTAAGAATCTAACCTAATTGGTCTTGAATTAATTTAATTTACCATTTAACGGGAATAACAAATATCATTCCGTTGCGTATGATTTTGACTGCTGTGAGTTTACTGTAATGTTTTGATTATTGTGAGAAATCTATGTGGAATAAAAATACAATAAAAGTAGTTCTGGAAACCTAGCTCATGTGTGCTTCTGTGACGATTTTTGGTAAACCAATTGATATGTTATGATCTGTTGAATTGAGTAATCTTTCCAAGTAGAATTCTGTCTTGATAAAACTAGCTGCTGAACTATGTGAAAATACATGAAACGTGTTTGTTGATCGATATTTGCTGTGTTTTAGACTAAATTGCCCTTGTGGGGAATAATTACTAGTAATGTACAATGTTAGTACTTGATACTTATGTAGTTGTTTAAACATGAAACGTGTCTCCAATGTGTTTGTCGAGTCTCACATAATTCACAAACAAAACACGAAACGTATCTAATGCATAGGTATTATGTGCCGAGTCTAGAGACTCAATAATAGTTTCAATACTTAGAAAATATCATTCTTGTTTTAGAGCGCTAGTGAGGATTTTCTGTGACGCGCATCTCTCAGTTGACTTGTTTTTGAATTCTTCGCAAACAGTGAGTTTCACGTTCCCCTTTTACTCTTTTAAACGTTTTTTACTTGAGGGAGATAACATACTCCAAACACTTTAGATTTTGTTATTGGTTATATATCACTTGTAAGGCTAAGTGTCAAACAAACCAACTAAAGTCCTTCATAACATCGAACCGTTTAGTATTTTTATAATATCGAGTCACTGTTGAGTAGTACTACTGGTTTGAAAAACCCCATCCAACTCTAAACTCGACGGCAGGTCGAGTGGGTGTAATCTTGGCTAACTAATTTTCCATGGTCGTGGTAGACATAGTGGCAAGGCAATTGATAAACAGTCAGCTTCGGTGTCGAACACTTAGTAATACTTATTTTATAGGCTAGCTACCTATCGATATATAATTAACTTAACATTATATGGTAACGCAAACACTTAAATGTAAACGTTTTCATTTATTTATATATGTGAACTCACCAATCTTGTGTTGACACTTTTAGTATGTTATTCTCATGTAGCCGAGGCGGGCGCGCGGTATAGGGACATGCATTTCATTGAACACTATCGTTTTGAAAACTTGCTTTTAAACTTTAATTTGGTTTTAAGTCATCCTGCGTGACGCAACACTTGGCTTATGATTTACGCTTCCGCATCCATTAAACTTTAATATTTGTGGTTTAAAAACTTTGAATATGATGTTTGATTATAACTAATGATTCCGATCATGTTTGTTCACACCCTCTGACGGTAAACTCCGTTAGTGGATTTTGAGGGTGTGACAGATTGGTATCAAAGCAATTGGTTATAGCGAACTA
Organism: Bidens hawaiensis; assembly: GCF_021521415.1. NCBI lineage: Eukaryota > Viridiplantae > Streptophyta > Magnoliopsida > Asterales > Asteraceae > Bidens > Bidens hawaiensis. The sequence continues at coordinate 161,765 of NW_027493327.1, read as the reverse complement.
GAATTTGCATGCATAATAGACTATAACCGCAACGACCCATTAGTTATAATTTTTACGCAGTGCATATATATATATTATATTTAGACTTTCGTTATCTTTATCTCTTTACCTTATTCACTAATACGCGCGCATACACGACTTATCCTGTAGGGATGTCGACGCCAACATTATCATCATCCGACCAGGTGACTCAGGCAGATGGAAAGGAACGGCAACTACTTACCTCATCGCCACCCCGAGTAGCCCCGGAACTAGAAGCCCCTGCACCGAAGAGGCATCGCCTATCTGGAGGCATGTACGACGATGAAATTAGCGTGGAGTGGTACAAGAGTCTGATCAGGCGTATGGTTTACCGTGAGCTAGTTCCCCCACTACCTCACCCGAGCCGTCCTGCATACCCCAAAACCTTACCACCCACAACCGAAAAGATAGAGCATGTTCTCGCAGCTGTTGTTTCCTGTCTAGAGCGTGACGTGGATTTTATTCGCTCGGCGAAAGTGAACGTTCCCGAATTATTAAGAGATGGAACCGAGACTAGGAAAGAAATTTTCCGCCTGAAGGAAGCTGTGAGGGAAGCGTAGGAGGCTAACGATCAACAAATGAAGATAATGAGAAAAATGCAAAAAGAGATGATAGATTTGCAAGAGCAACTCTTTGTGGCGATATCCCGGACAGAGATAGCTCTAGAGCGTTGTGATATCTTACAGAAACAAATTGCCCAGAATGCAGCAGAACCCGAGGAAGAACCTGAGGAAGAACCCGAGGAAGACCCCGAAGAGGAACCGGAGGAAGAGCCAGCTGAGCCGGAGGCACACTCAGAGGTGTCCTCATACGATGACATCCAAGAATGATAGCACCTAGATGGAGGGGTTGTCTCCATCCAAACTATTATTTTCTATGATTTTAAGGATTGGTTTTAAATACTTTGTAGCGAATACAATGGTTTTAATCATGATTATTATTTGGATTATTATATGGTTGTGATGTGATGTTTGCTTCTTTTATTTTTCTTTCTTACCTACCTTTTATTACATGTATGGTGTGTTGCATATGAAACCGAGAATTCATGTCTAACATTTTATGCTGTGATTCTAGGAGATGGCTCGAAGAAACGCTGGGCATGGTCGCGGTAACATCAACCTAACCGAAGCAGAACTCCAAACCCTATTGAATGACCATGCGGCGGCAGCTTTAGCTGCACATGATCAGAATCAAGCAGGAGGCCCATCCGGAGCCTGTACTTTCAAGAACTACCTGGATTGCAAGCCCAACTCGTTTAAGGGCACTGAGGGAGCCGTATGTTTCTTGCGTTGGGCTGAGAAGGCAGAGTCAGCTTTCAAGATGTGTAACTTTCCACCCGCCAGCAGGGTTAAGTTCGCTGCTGGGACACTGGAGGATTCTGCCCTTACTTGGTGGAACTCCAATGTGCAAATTCTTGGGTTGGATTTGGCGAACGCTATGAACTGGGAAGAGTTCAAGAATATGATGCAAGAATAGTACTGCCCTAGATAAGAAATCGCGAAGTCGGAATCTGAATTTTGGACGTTGAAAATGGTGGGTTCCGAGATTGAAGCCTACACCACCCGTTCCCATGAGCTAGCAGTAATGTGTCCACGGATGGTTGACCCGCCGAGTAAGAGAATCGATATGTATATCGATGGGTTGGTACCACAAATTCAGGGTATGGTGACGTCTTCCAAACCGGCCACAATTCAACAAGCGATCCGATTAGCCCACAAACTAACGGACCAGGCAGTGGCTCAAGGTGCGTTACCACCTAGAGATTCCACCTCTAAAACCCGAGACAACTCAAGCACTGACAACAACAACAACAACCCGAGCAATGGAAAGAGGAAATTTGACAACACCAGGTCCTCATCATCGAACCCCCACAGCAACAACACTACTGTAAGCCCGAACTCGCTCGGAGCTTCAATAATCAGGGTTCCAACAATAACAACAACAATGGCGGGCAGGGTTCGAGTGGCTATGCTGGAAAGTACCCGAAATGCAACAAGTGCAACATTCACCATGCTGGCTCATGCGACCGTATCAAGTGTCTGAGATGCGGTAAAATGGGTCATCAGGCCAAAGACTGTAGGGGAGACTTAGTGGCTAAGGGTGATCCTAAACAGCCTACGGCGACTAAAGGGTGCTTCGAGTGTGGTCAAGAGGGTCACTTCAGGAAGGATTTCCCCAAACTGAAGCAGAATGAGAACAATGGAGGCAACAACAGTGGCGGAAGCAGTGTTAAGGGTAGAGCTTTCGTCATTGGGTCGGGCCAGGCCCGCAACGATCCGAATGTGATTACCGGTAAGTTTCCTGTGAACGATTGTTTTGCTTCTGTTTTGTTTGACACTGGAGTTGATAGGAGTTTTATATCGGAAGCCTTTAGTAACTCTTAGACTTAAATCCAACCCCGTTAGATGCTAAGTTTCCTGTTGAATTAGCCGACGGTAAGTCTATAGAAACAACTCATGTACTAGCGGGAGGTAAGCTGAAACTGTCGGGTCATACTTTTGATATCGACCTCATACCTTTTACACTTGGTAGTTTCGATGTCGTTGTCGGTACGGACTGGCTATCCGAGAACCGAGCGGAGATTATATGTCACGACAAGATAGTCCACATCACTACCCCTTCCGGCGAAATCATTTCGATCCAGGGCGAGAAGAGCAGCATAACCACCAGCATCATCACCCTCATGAAGGCGCAGAAATATTTACGTAAGGGTCATCCAGCAATTTTAGCCCATATTGTCGAGAAAACCGCGGAGGAGAAGTGAATCGAAGACATACCGATTGTGCGAGATTTTCCTGAAGTCTTCACGGAGGATTTGCCTGGACTCCCACCTATTCGACAAGTCGTGTTCCAAATCGAATTGGCCCCCGGTGCAGCACCCATAGCACGAGCCCCGTATCGGCTCGCACCCTTCAAGAGTTGTCCACTCAATTACAAGATTTGTTGGATAAAGGTTTTGTTCGACCCAGCTCACCACCATGGGGAGCTCCTGTCTTATTTGTTCGAAAAAAGGGCGGGACTTTCCGCATGTGCATCGACTACCGAGAACTGGACAGGGTGACGGTAAAGAACCGTTATCCCTTACCCCGAATTGATGATCTCTTCGACCAGCTGCAAGGATCGAGTTACTACTCGAAGATCGATATGAGATTTGGATACCATCAATTAAGAGTACGCGAAGAAGACATTTCAAAGATGGCTTTTAGAACTCGGAACGGTCACTACGAGTTTTCAGTTATGCCTTTTGGCATAACCAACGCACCAGCCGTATTCATGGATCTCATGAACAGAGTATGCAAGGCGTACCTCGACAGGTTTGTGATTGTTTTTATTGATGATATCCTCGTCTACTCCGAGAACAAGACCGACCCCGAAGAACACCTGAGGTTGATCTTAGAATTGCTGAAGAAGGAACAACTGTACGCTAAACTCTCGAAATGCGAATTTTGGCTTCGCGAGGTTCACTTCTTAGGACATGTGATCAATGAGAATGGAATCCATGTCGATCCCGGCAAGGTAGAGGCCATCAAAAACTGGGAAGCACCTAAGACTCCGACTGAGGTGCGACAATTCCTAGGACTGGCCGGCTACTACCGGCATTTTATTGAGGGATTTTCAAAGATTGCTCAACCACTCACAGCATTGACACATAAGGGTACTAAGTACAATTGGGGTGACGCACAAGAATCCGCCTTCCAACAGTTAAAACCCAAACTCTATAGCGCCCCTTTCCTAGCCCTCCCCGAGGGAACGGAGAATTTTGAGGTGCATTGTGACGCCTCGATACAGGGTCTCGGTTGAGTGTTGATGCAACTCGAGAAGGTTATAGCCTATGCCTCTCGACAACTACGGATCCATGAGAAGAACTACACGACCCATGACCTGGAACTCGGAGCTGTGGTGTTTGCTCTTAAGATATGGAGGCATTACTTATACGGTACCAAGTTTACCATTTACACCAACCACAAGAGTCTCCAGCATATCCTCGATCAGAAGGAGCTGAACATGCGACAGCGTCGTTGGGTCGAGCTACTTAAGGATTATGACTGTGCCATCAAGTACCACCCTGGCAGGGCCAATGTAGTGGCCGATGCTCTCAGCAGAAAAGAAACCGATAAACCTAGACGAGTGCGAGCATCACAACTCACGATTCACGCCAACTTACCCGATCAGATTCGTGATGCTCAACTCGAAGCCTTGAAAGACGATAATATCCCATCAGAACTCATGCGAGGCATGAACAAGAAACTTGAAACCAAATCGGACGGGGTCCGATATTTCGAAAACCGGATTTGGGTCCCTCGATACGGAGAGTTGAGAACCCTAGTGATGGACGACTTAGATTTGTCCTTGAATACGGTAGTCTTTTCATTCTTTCAGTGCCACCTTGCTTTTTCTCCCAGATCTTTCATGGCACAGATCAAGCCATGGGTGTCCACAGAGAAACAATAGTCTGAGATGCAAGGATAGTCTTCATCGTCGTCTTCTTCTTCAACCGCTCGTACGTTCGGATTGTTGAATTTGTTGTATTGCTTTGAATTGTTGTTCCTATTCCAAGATCCTTTATTCTTTTCGGGAATTTATTGTTTCGTTTGTCCCCTGAGACGATCTTGGATCTTTTTATCTTCTTCTAACCGGATGTATCTTAATGCCCTGTTTCTGACTTCATCTAATGTCCGACACGGAGTCATCACTAAATCATCATAAAAAGGGGTGCTCTTTTGAATTCCCATCTTGAATGCTTCAACAAAAGTAGTCATATCAAGGTTTGGGATTTCTAGAGCTTCCTTGCCGAACCTGGTAACGAAATCCCTAAGGGATTCATCATTAGGCTGGATAACACGATATAAATCACTGGTTAACCTCTCTAATTTTCGACTAAAGAAAAATTGAGTGTTAAACAAATTAGCTAAATGAGAGAAAGATGTAACCGAGAAAGGGGGGAGACTTAGCAGCCATTTCAGTGCAGCTCCCGTTAGTGTGGCTCCAAATCCTTTGCAAAAGCAAGCCTCCTTGAATCTTTCAGGAACAGGATTAATTTCCATCATTTCCCTATATTGGGCAACGTGTTCCTCAGGATCAGTGCTTCCGTCATAAGTCTTCATGTTGGGAGTTTGGAACCGCTTCGATATTTCTGCATCACAGATTGGTGGAGCGAATCTTGATGCCATTGTTGGGTTATAACAAGATTATCAAAGCCATATAAACCCATTTATATGAAAAACGCAGCGGATTAAAAGTTTTAAATCTTGTTATATTGATTGATATAAAATTCGTTTCATATGTAAAACCCAAGCCCCGGATCCATATACGAATTACATGCATACCAAAACTATCAACCATAGGGGGTTTATGTAATACAACCTTTCAAGAGCCAAGAATATGAAGGAGATGACGGTTTGAATGGCTAGCCTTCAATGGAGAAGAGCCTCAAGCATGTATACCCTCCAAGCCTTCAACAAACTCCTTGCTTGATAGGATTTAATGACCCTTTCACTTGAAAGATAAAACCCTCTTGTGTTCTTCTTCCTTGAACTGATTTTGGAGAGAAGAGAGAGAGGAGAGAGTGATTACAATGTTGCATGTAATGTGGTTGGTTGTATTTTTGTTGTGTCCCAAGATGTATTAATAAGAAAAAATATCATAAACAAATGGGTGGGAAATTTCCCCCCAAAAGTGGGCTGGTCCTACCAGATATTATTTTCTCTTTCTTCCTGGAAACAGACGAATACCCTATGTACTAGTCTCAGGACTAATACTCCATGTATCAGTCGCAGGACTAATACTCCATGTATTATTTCACAAGACTAATACTCCAAGTATTAGTTACAGGTCTATTTATACATTGTGGCATTTAACATTTTTAACATGCCATAAGTTTCATGCAACATACCACAACCATTATCATATATATATCATTTAACCAACTTAAAAAATATCATAAGATAATCTCTCTTAATTAATTATCCTTATAATTTATCGATTCCTCAAGTACAAATATTTAGAAACCCATTTTCTAAATATCATAAGTGCTAATATTTATTTGTTAGATCATATCTACAATAAATAAGATGGTTTTGTCTAGCTTGTTATTGAGTATGACCCGACTTGGATCATAACGTACTACCCACAACAACTGTAATATGTGTCTTGGGCAGACCAATTCCTCTAGTAAGGAGGTGTGAGTTCATGTATGATACAATCTTTTTCACACAACTCAACAAAAGGTGTAACATATTCACCTCCTCGGTCACTCCTTACTCTTTTGATTTTCCGATTTAGTTGATTCTCAACTTCGGCTTTAAATAAGATAAACTTATCAATAGCCTCAAATTCGGCTTTAATCAGATTTAGTTGATTCTCAACGAGTAGGAATTGATTTTAGATTACACACATCTGTGTGAATCATCTCGAGGGGTTCGGTAAATCAGTCAATCTTTTTGAATGACGATCTCGTTTGTTTTGCTTCGACGCAAGTTTCACATTTATTATTTGAGTCGATATCGATTGTTGGTATACAAATAAGTTTAATCAAACGCCAAATGGAATTAAAATTAACATGGCCTAGTCTACTATGCCAAACATTAGAAGACTCAAGCATATAAGCAGAACTAGTAGCATTATCATTCATTTCATTAAACACGGTTACATTCAACTTAAACATACCATTAAGGTCATAGCCCTTACCAACAAACAAACCATTTTTGGTCAACATGACCTTATCAGACTCAATCACCATTTTGAAACCAAACTTGTTCAACTGCCACCCCGACACAAGATTCGTACAAATTTCGGGAACATACAACACATTTGACAAAGTGAATTCCTTTCCCGAAGTCATCTTCAAAACCACATTCCCTCACCTTTTGACTTCGGCCGTAGCGGAGTTTCCCATAAACACCTTTTCTCCATTAGTCACCTCCTTGAAAGTGCTAAGAGACTTTTGTCATAGCACACATGAGGGTTAGCCCCCGTATCGACCCACATGACGGGTAGCCTCACGAACCATGTTCACTTGTCGAGCATTTTCTTTCTTTGAAGCTTGCATTCATTGGCCCTATGGCCTTGTTATCCACAATTATAACATGTTCCTTGGAACTTCTTTTTCTTCCCAACTCCCCCCTTAGGACCAAGGTTGAAACTTTTCCCATGATTCTTCTTTCCACCGTTTTTATTATCCTTTGAAGATTGGCCATGTTCAACAACATTGGCCTTTGTTGTTCCGGGACCGTCAATTCTTATTAGTGCAATTTTGTTTTGTATTTGCGGTCCAAAGACTACCATAAATCTTTGACGGTCTTGGCCTTACAGTACACGTTATAAAGTGCATCCACCATGCCATTCAAGACATAATAATTCCAGCACAAGAATACAATATTGAGTGTTCTTTGATTCATATCATTGTAGTGACGAAACAAAACAGTGTTTAACACAATTCCCTTAAACATATTTTTGGTCTGTTCCCAGGGTACTCTGGTTCGAAGCAGAAGCGTAGCACTGCCGAACTCGATCACTTGCCTGAAACGAAATCGTAACAATATTGTTGCAGCAAGGAGGAAGAGGAAGAAGTGTGTATATTGGTGTGTATAAACTGAAGAGCTGGTCCTGGTTATATAACCACACAATCATAATCAATACTGTTAATGACCATTAAATAATAATAATATCAAATAATGGCCATTAGAGCACATTACAAAACCGAAAATAATAATCATTCTCATAATGATTATTAATGGTTATGACCAAACCAGATTTTGAATCTCAAAAACAAATTCAAAAAATTGCCTCACGCGGGATCGGGTTTTTGGAGCTGCATTCGTGTCCGTGGGACGTGCGGGCACGCACGAGTTTGATGAATTTCTAGTCCAGATCCCAAATTTGCACCCCCCCCCCTACGCGACTTGTGGTAAAACATGTCATAAAGATTCAAAGGAGTAGTAAAGGCTCTACCTTATTTACCATTCTTTATTTTGTTCCCAATCCAATATGAGACAACTTTTACCGCTTCATTCTTAAGACTTCATTCACACACTTTAAAACTTCCAACAATCCCCCACACGAATGGAGGTCGAAACAACATTATTCCAATTAGATTTCAGTAGTTGAATCTTGCATACAATATGTAGGTGTTATCCTTTGAACCTTTGTTAATAAAGCATACTTAGCTCAATTTACATCGGCCGTAGCTCACATCAAAAAGAAATAGTTTGGGTGACTGCAGAGTTCGAAAGACCATAATAGAAAAGAATAGAGAAAGCAGGCATCCTACCACGTCTAAAAGTCCATGAGAATTCGAATTAGAATTAAAGAAGCAAGCTAACACACAACTGAATTCACTTAAGATAGCAAAGTAGTAGCTAACTACTTTTGTTTCTTTTTTTGATGAACTGTATTATTTGTTTTATGTTTCTTCGTTTTTAAATACCAGTAGTTAAACGTTATTGAGTTGCTTATGTTGATGAACTACATGTTTTTATATTTTGATTTTGGTGTTTGATTGAATACGAAGATTTATTCGTTTGTGTTTTATTATTAATTTAGAGATTGTTCTAGTGTTAATCGTTAATTAGTGGTTGTGAGTTGGTCTAGGCATATAGAATTATCCCCTATATTCAATAGGATCATTTTCGTTCCTTAATAGTTAGGTTTTCGGTTTTGTTCTTGCGATTACGGTTAATACAAGTGAAATAATTATTTAAATCAATTAACAAAATTGTGCTTTCTTACCTGATGACTAAGGTTAGGATTCGTGTTAGCAAGGTTTTTAGCAAGGATTGTCTGATAGTAGTTTGCCGAAGGTTCGGGTTAAGTAATTTAGTCGTTTCTAGGGTTCCGTAGGATTTCAACGTGTAGGATATATTCAGTGTCTCGATTAGAAGGTTTAAGCTTATAAATGACTTTATATATGACAGTTGTGGTAGTATCGATTGATCAAGCCGGTTCTTTCTAGAACTTCTTCACTTGTCCCAATTTCAAGTGTGGTTTATCGTCTATGGATTAGAGGTTTACTAGGTTAGAGTTGGGCCTTCAGTCAATTTCCAAAGTTAGGATTTCATTACATGTGTCTAGGAATTCACGCCTAGGTGTTGATACATTGTTTTATTTGTTGGTATCGTACTTTGTACTGATATGATCAAGTTTGGATAGTTCAGGGGTTAAATATGTAATTTAGGTAAAGGATATAGACTCATATGCTTAGAGTCTAAGCGTATTAGGCGATACGCCTGTTTTGATAGCCCATACGCCTATATAGTTAGCGTATGGGGTGAGATTCGCTAGAATAGACGGTTCTGGAAGCGTATGAAGGGTCATTCGCTTATTGTGTTAAGAAAATGATCACATACACTATATATATATATATACTAATAGGTACCCGTGCGATGCGGCGAAGACGACAAATTACAATGTGATTATCGTTTATGTTTAAAATCACGCGTTACGGCTGGGTTTTTTACCTGTACATTTACAATCCATATTCATTGTTATTAAAAAATTTGCCATTAAGATACTTTACCCAAATGCAGCACTAAAATTTCATAATTTTTAATTACGCTTTAATTTCCACCTCATACAACTGGGTAACTACTGAAAAGGAGTAAAAAAAATGTTAAAGTTGGACATCAAGATTTAGTTCTTCATTGTTTACTGAAAAGGAGGAAACAAAATGTGACTTTTGTCACAGTTTCCTTCAACTAAAAAAATGACTACTTGATAAAAATGTTAGTACGTAAAGAAATGTGAGATACATTTTTTTGTTGCACATATAAAGTTTATCAAGTTGTACAAAAAGTTGGTATCTCCGATCTCACATGTGTAAGGATCGCGTATTTGGCTATCACTTTTGACCCCTTGTTCATATTTCCTTTTGTCCATATTTCCTCTAATGATAGGTGAAAATCAAGTTTAGATAACAGACTTTCTTTCTCAGTCTTTGGGTAGTATTTAAACAATTCTCAAATGAAAATCAGTATTTATAAATTTTGTACCTCAGCCAAGTATAAAAATAACAATTTCTGGTCTAACTAAAAAAATGAGTGCAAATTGTCCATTGAAGAACACATAACACATGGGACACATCTATAACATATACACATTCATATAATGCAGTAAAATAAATTTATAGTGAATATATTTTAAAATAATCACATAACACACAAATGAAATGGATGCGAGATTAGATAGTGGTTTCAGTTGGACTTGTGTCCCCAATAATCTCAGTAAATAGATTCGAAGTCTTTATGGTACCAAAATTCTGTTGGTTTCTTCTCACATTACACGTGCCCTAATAAATAAAAAGAAGAAACAAGTTTATTACTTTATTATATAAACATGCTAAAAAAGGATGGGGATCAATGACAGTGTAGAGAAACATTATACTTTTAATATTTCTTTGGGTCTTCAAGTAAATCAGTCATATGCTTTAGTCTTTTTAATTGGTTCAGCATAGTTTATCATTCAAGTAAATTCCATATTGGCTTCTATTACACGAAAGCTTGTTGGTGTCAGTATCAAACCTCAAAAGAAACTACGAATAAATATGTTATTTAAAATGGCAAATATTGTTATAATAATTTTTAACCTGTGAACGTTGAGCATCACCAACAGCAGCAGATCCATTTGGCTTTGTTGCATAATTGATGGCATGATCAATCTCCTGCAAACAAATTGCTAAATGATATTATTTCTATTTGTTAACAAGGACAGAAAAGTAAAATAGGATATTATTTCTATTTGATAACAAAGACAGAAAGGTAAAATAGGAATTCTAAAGAGAATTTAGATTTGTAACCTACATATAGAAGTTGAATGCCATGAACTAGATCACGGGCCTCAAACCATGATATGCAAAGTCGACTACAATCCCAGCAAACTTAGCCTTAAAAATATAAACAATATTTATATTCTAGAAAGTGGTTAAAACTTAAAATATATAGTAAAACTGACCGGAATAATATCAAATGAATCAACGTCCCTCCCCGGACCATACTTGAACATACATGAACATAATATCAAATGAATCAACGCCTTGGTTATCTAGAAAAATAGATTAAATAAAAATAGTGAGGACAGAACACATGAACATACACAAACACAAACACGATCATTTTCTAAACGAATGAACATGAACAAGAAAATTTGTTCACTTAATTGTTCGTGTTCGTGTTCAGTTAAAGTTAAATGAACGAACACGAACACGACCTTGTTCATGTTTGTTCAGTCTTTTAAAGGCCTAAAAATAATAATATTAACATTCACTAAAAGGTCAGTTCCACAAAACAGGAAAAAAAAAACTTTATATGTAAGTTACCACTCCATCACGGTTTGTAAGGTGGCGAGAAATTTTCTAAAAGTGTCTGATTATGTGTAGAAGTCTATGACTGGTGATCGTGTGGTACGGTTAAAGATCTTGTTTTGCCAAATCTTTGCTTATTTCCCTCTCCATCATCTTATATAAATCCAAAAACCTTTATTCGATCAACTCAAAAATCAAAACTAAAAAAGAGATATACACATGACCCATAATAATTACAGATTAGTTAAATACAAACCATCATGGGCATCATTATTAAAATCTTCAAACATAATGTGTGTCTACCATATCAGAAGCAGTAGCCTTATGGTCCTCTTATATTTTGATTACTAAAAAACATGCATCAGAATTTCACGCACGTTTTGACAGACCATCCAATCAACCCGGCTTAACCAAAACCAATACCCTTTTAAAACCACTGATGTTGACAAGAAAGAAACCAACACCTTTTTAAAATGTCCCATTTTGATCCAAACCAAACCGATTCGTTTTTAAAACAGTCGGTTTTGACACGAACCATATCGATACTTTTTCAAACGGCATGTTTTAACGCGAACCAAACCAACACCTTTTAATATGTAAGTTTTAAACCATAAAATTCAGTGATGTTGGTTCGTTTACTATATGTGTATATTGTTAAGATTAAAACTCCCATACGCCTATACTATCTAATTCTCTTACACCATATTTGTTTCAACCCTTATTGCCAAAGCCTTATACGTTGGATTCAACTCATTCGCTTACTCAGTGTCTATTTAAGCGAATGAATCATTACATGTTTCAATTTTGATAGATTAAAACCTTATACTTTTTAGTTCTTATTTGTAACCCTAAACTTTAATATTTGACCCTTAAATTTCAAATTTTCACTTATCACCCATGACTTTCATCATATTTCATATTCTTATCCAAAACTTTCAAGATGTCTAATTACCAGGAACTAGCTTCTCAAATTGCCACAATGCAAGCAATGTTGAATCTTGATTCTGAAAATGGCACACATGCTAAAGTTATAAAATTAACGACTTTTGATGATTTTTTGAAGTGAAGTAAAGGAATTGAAGCTCATTTGGGAGTGATTAGTCAAAATTGTATGATCCCTTTAAGAGATGGATATAATGCTCCTAAATTTCAAACTCTTATCATACAAGAAGTTGCTCTAGCCAAATCGGTATCTCAACTAAAAGCGGATCAAAATCTTTAACATTACTAGCATGTCAAAGCTTACTCTATTTTGACTATGGCATTACTAAAAATTGCCTTTCATCAATTTCACAAGCATACAACATCAAATAGATTGTATGAAGCTTTCATAAAAAAGTGTATTGTGAATGTAGAGTGACTTAGAGTAGATTCAACGTGTTGAAGTAATAGATCATCTGTTAGCAGAATTGGATAGGCACGATCTACATAAAGATGATGGTGATATAATATATACTTTGGTGTCTTCATTGCCTATTTACTATTCATATTTCATAATGATTCTTAATTAGAATGATACGTTCGAAGAGGTTAACATGTGATAAATTCATACAGCAGATACAACAAGGAAACATGAATTGAGGTGTGAAAGTATGTCCCGATCTACTCAAGATCCCTCTCTGTATGGTGCTACGGGGCCAATCACAAAAAGTGTTTCCACACCAATTTCAACAATTTATTCTAATCATAATCAGGGTTCATCGTCTAGTAGTTCTTCATCTTGTGATTATTCACAAAATGCTCCTTAAGGAAATAGTCATTCCTCGACTGTGTTTTTTTCTACAAGTCAGGTTTCACCAAACTTTCAACAAATACAACCAAATGCAAACATGAAAAACACAAAACAAGACTTTTCTTTCATGTGTGCATTTATGCAATCAAAAGAAAAATGGGTTTGAAGTAAGGTTGCAACATGTGATCATACAAGTGAAGATTATGACCAGATCGATCTAGATGATTTTGAACTTATGGATCTAAATTGTAACATGACAATGATAGTGATCAAAAGTCAAGAACTGTATGGAAAGAATAGGAAATGATCTTTCACGTACGAATAAGAGGGTTGGCTTGAAAAGAGGTTGGATGCTATAATTGTTAGGAGAACGCCAATTTTGCTAGGGGATTGTGATAAGCCGAAAAGCCATACTCTCCTAACAGTAAAAAACAACAAAGAGTACAATCCTTTAAGGAAGCTCATCAACAACAATAACAAAGTCCGAGATACAAGAGAAACCTATAGTTAGAAACAAAAGGAAGTTGTGAAGGGATCATACTCTAAAGCATTGGATACTCAGTATGATGAAGGTTTTGATTGGTTAGACAAGTTCAAGACTATTAGTCAAATTCAAGTTCATTTGGCCGAGATTATCTTTGGTAAGTTGATTGTTGATGAAGATGAAGGTTTTGTGAATAATGAGGATCCAAAATTTTGTTAGTGCACGTTTTGTCGTCTCGAGTCTTTAAAATCGTTATGTAATTTATTAATACTTTAATGTAAAGGGTAATTTAGTAATTATAAGTCCCATACATTATGTTATGGCTCATTCGTTAAGGATGTTTAACGAATGAGGCAATCGTATTTATTATTGTTCATTCCATAAGGATGTTTAACGAATGAACCTTAATCGTTATTATTATATATCCATTCGTTAAGGATGTTTAACGAATGAACCTTAGTCGTTATTTATTGTATCCATTCGTCATGGAATGTTGACGAATGGGTTATAGCGAATGAGTCATTCGCTATACTACGTTGGTTACTTATGTAATGAAGACGAATGAAGGTCATTCATTACAGAATGTGTAACGAATGGCATTCGTCTTCTATATATAGGATGTTTAGCCAAAGAGTAATTTAAGTGTTTATAAAGTTATTATTGGTGTGTCGTTACTCTACCCAATTGTTCTCCCAAGACTTCGTTAATCTTAATCATGTCTCATATACATAAACACATGTCAATTAACTAGATCCTGTGTTTCAATTGGCGTGACGAAATTGATCAGTTGAAGCTCGATTGTGTTCTCAAGTGGTATCAGAGCTCATCCAGGGTTAGATTGCGTTTATCGTTAATGTATTAATCATGAATTGATTGATTATATATAGTTCGATTTGATAATTATAGATCCGATATGTTGTTCATCAATTTTCATTCAATTAGCAAGATGAAATGATAATTTGATGTTGAACTGACTGTAATTGGGTTCAGATTTGGTTTTGTGACGTTCGTCGTGATTGAATTGGATAATTGTTTGAGTTTGGGATGGTTTCGTGTTGAGTTTGGGTGTTAAATGGGACAGAGGAGTCTGTTTCGTGGTTTATTGGATTTTTGACTAGTTTAAGTTAGTAATTGTATGTTCGGATTTGTCTGCGGGATGAATACGAATTGTTTGAGCTATAGTTTGTGAAAATTGAACGAGTTTTGAGTTAGAAATCCGTGGATTTGTGATTGTCCGTTTTGTTGTTTGAATCTGGAAAATTTCCAGATCTGGAAATCTGCTTGAAGATTTGAAAATACATATGATCATTCGTCATAATGGATCTGTTCATTCGTTATACGTTTTATTCTCATTCGCTATTAAAGTATAACTGATTCGTTCCACGTGCCAAGTTTGTTACAACGGAATAACAAACTCATTCGTTACTGTAGCTGATTCGTTACCAGCTATTCGTTATTGAAAGTTCATTCTTCTTCACTTATTCATCATCCAATTAAAATTCATTCGTCAACTCATTCATCAACCACTCGTCAACCCATTCGTCAACCATTCTTCACCCCGTTCATCAACCATTCATTAACCATTTGTCAACCATTCGTTAGTTATTCGTTATGTTATTCGTGTTCATCATTCGTCACTATTCTTCTATCATAATCATTCGTTACAATTCATCATTGTCACCAATCATACTCATTCGTCTAGACATTCATCAATGTTCATTACAGAATTTTCATTTTAATCCCTTTAGTTTGAATTTTGTTAAATTTAAACTTTTAATTGTTTAAGATGGTTGGTTATTATGCACTAGCTTCTTAGAACGTGTTGAAGCAGCAAATGTTACATGTCGATGCTGAAATTGGATCTCGTTCAAAATTTCCTCGTTTAATTAAGTTTAGCGATTTTGTTGAATGGGAACCACGTTTCAGAGCACATCTAGGTTCCGCACACCCTAATTGTTCGCATTGTCTTGACGAGGTGTAAACTATGCCTATGGTTGGTAATGAGACTACTAGTTTTACACTGAAAACTTATACTTAATATTCTCAAGGGGAGAAGAAAGATTTAGAGATTGAGACTAAGGCTTGAATCACTTTGACTATGGCAGAATTAAAATTTGTGCATCCTTGTTTCAACACAGCAGAATAAGAAGTATGGGTAATATTGGAGAAAGTAAAAAGGTGATGTTGAAGTTTCAATTCAGAAACTTTAATCTATTAAAACGTGAGACTGTTGAGGAAATGTTGACTCGATTTTTGATTGTCGAAATGAATAAGTTAAAGATGGAACCAAATGAAAGTGATAAGATTGATACTGTAAAAAATGCTCTTCCAAGTTCTTACTAGATGTTTCTCATGGTACTTAAAGAAAATAATTTCTTTAAGAATGAAGATATTACGGCAATGGAATTAATCCAAAAGATTGAAGATAGAGAGTATGACTTGAAATGCCAAAAGTCATCAAAAGAAACTCAAGATCCGACTCTATATGGAGGTTGTTTGCCTTTGAGTACTTATGCAGCTCCAATTACTGCATCTTCCTATAATGATCCAAATGTATGTTTCATGGCTTCTGGGTTTAATGTTAATTCTGGTGGTTCAACTACAAATGGTTTCACTGCACCAACTAATGTCAATATGAAGTAAGCTGAACAAAATTTTGCTTTCCTTAATGCTTTCATGACATCATATGGAAACTTGGCGGGTAGCAAGATTGCTAAAAGTGAATTGACTGATGAAGACTGTGATCAGATTAATCCTGATGATATGGAATTAATGGATCTCAAATGGAATATGGCCATGATTGTAAGGAAGGTGAAAAAGTTTATGCAACGAACTGGTAAAGACTTACCATCTCTCAACAAACGAGTTGGTTTTGATAAATTGAAGGTCAAATATTACAATTGCAAAGAATTTGGTCATTTTGCCAAAGAATGTGACAAGTCAAAGAAAAAGAATAATGGAACTCGAAATCAAGAAAGAAATTCTAGAAAGAAGGTCAATGATTATTGTGAAAAGACTTCTGGAGGTAGTTCTTTTAAAGCTTCAAGGTCACAAGCTCTTCTCACTGCTGAAGGAACTGACTTGACTCAAAGACAGCTGTGTATGATAATTAAGCAAATCTGGTAATGTTCGAGCTAACTGAAAGTTTTCAAGATGCTAGTGGGAACGAATTGTCCTCTAACAATGAGACGTAATCGGATTTAGATGATTATTGTAACATGCAACCAACTTCTTTTGCGTGCACGGGAAATATTGACAAGGTTAATCCTTCTGTTAAATTATCTGACAATGTGTCATGTTCTAAGTGTGAAACTATTAAGTCTAGAATTGATTTAGTTAATGCACATAATGATTCACTAATGAAAGAATTTGCTTCAGTCAAGGATACATATAGACAATCACTAGAATCATAAATAAGATCTAAGGAAAAAAAAATTGAGGACTTGTCTATAAGTAATCATGATTTGGAAGTAGAATTATCAGTAAAACTGACCATTAATGATAAGCAATTCCAAGAAAATTCTTAAACATAGAACTAAGATAACTGAACTTGAAAATGAGGTTCTAAATTTGAAAAGTAAATTAGACAAGTTTCGAAATTCTTCATTTTAGTTAAATGAAGTCATTGAAGTGTCTGGTAAACAAAAAGGTTCAACGAATGGTTTGGGTTTTGTTTAAGTTCCTCCACCATTTCATGATGACTATTCTTCAAATACGTTTGCTAGAAAGGAAGAAATTGTTTTGTTAAGGATGTTTAACGAATGAACCTTAATCGTTATTGTTATATGTCCATTCGTTAAGAATGTTTAACGAATGGACCATAGTAACCATTATTTATTGTATCCCTTCGTCATGGAAAGTTGACGAATGGGGTATAACTAATAAGTCATTTGCTATACCACTTTGGTTACTTTTGTAATGAAGACGAGTAAAGGCTATTCGTTACGGAATGTGTAACGAATGACATTCGTCTTCTATATATAGGTTGTTCAGCCAAAGAATAATTTAAGTGTCTATAAAGTTATTTCTGGTGTATCGTTACTCTGCCCAATTGTTCTCCCAAGCACTTCGTTAATCTTAATCAAATCTCATATACATAAACACATATTAATTGAATTGACATGACGAAATAGATCAATTGAAGCTCGATTGTGTTCTCAAATTTATAGATGATGAAATTTTGAATATTCAAGTTCTTTTTTCTCATAATTCAAAAGATGATATGTTTGCACTTATGGTAAAAATTAAGAGACATAAATTCTTCTAATTCATCTGAGTCATTTTTAACTTCAAAAAATTCATAATCATCTAATTCTGAAAGATCTGTTCTTCATGTGAACATTTCTCAAAAAATATTTCAATGCTTGATCAATATTGTGAACGTAACTTTTGTTTAATCATAGATTTATTCAAGTTGAGAGATAACTGCAAACCTATGATTGATCATGATCAAATTTTATACGGACAAGATTTATTCCTTGATTAAGGATGTTGAAGAGTTAAATATAGAGCTTTTTAAATAAGCAAGATACCTTGAACATTTAGTTTAATGTAATTGACAAACGCAATAAGGAATTTGAAGCTAAAAGTAAGATTTTAAACTTACGTAGAAAGTTTGATAATTTCAACAGTTAATCTTTTATTCATAATCATATAAATGAAATTTATGTTGTTCATGGGTGTTAATATATGGTTTTGCGTCTCGGTCTTTTCTTTAACATATTTTGTCATTAGATTAATGTATACGGGGTATTTTAGTAAATGTAAGTCTCACTTTTTAATGTTATAATCACAAATGAGACCCATGTGTTTTAGACTACATTCGTTAAGCATGTTAAACGAATGAGTGTTAAAGTATAGAGTCATTCATTATGGTCCACATAATGAATGGATTTAATGTATTGATAGCGAATGAGGCTCATTCGTTAGGAAGTGTCTAATGAACCGTATACATCTTTCATTCATGTGTGCTTTCATGACGTCATTTATATACCCTGTGATTATCATTTATTTATAACATTTATTATTTACATCTTCCATACTGTTACTTTGCCCAAATATCCTTTCAATACACACATTACACACACTAAAGTGGTCAAACCTAATAGTATTCATATCTAAGACTAGATCCTTAACGTAATGAACCGTATAGATCAGATCATGGTTTTACAAGTGATATCACAAGTGGTATCTAATTGAATATTATTTAGGATTGAATTCCGATCAAATTCAATAGTAATTGGACTATTAATTGTGTTTAATATTATTGAAATTTATATAGGGACTGTTTGTTCTTAAAATTTATCAATTAAGGTACCAAATCATGATTATTGGACATGATTTGGAATTAGGATTGTTTGCTATGATTCAATTATCACATGGAGAAGTTTAATTGTATTGTTATTCAGTAATTCGTTGAAATCAGCTTACATGGAAAACTAGTCGTTAAGTTAAATGTGTTTTGTTCAATTTCTATGGATATAAGTGGTTTGTGGTGTTCAAAATGGTTTGTTGAGGTTTGGATATGTTATGAGTTAATTGAGTGGTTGTTTGTGTGAATTGGTGGTGAATTGAACGTGTGTGGATTAGATTACAATGTTTGGAATTGGTTTGAATCTGGAAATCATGAACACGATGAATGTTCATTCGTTAAATTCTTGAGCACATTTGTTCTTTTCAAGCTTCATTCGTTAGACGGTTATTAAGTTTTTGTAATCGTTTCTAACAACTGTTTAACAATATGTTTGTTACATTATTCCTCATTCGTTCATTGTAACCATCATTCGCTACACACTCATCCGTGACTGTTCATACGCTTGAACAGTGTCATTCGTTCATTCATTCGTATTGTTACATTTGTTTCAACAGTACCACTTTAATTACTCATTCATACTCGTCATTCGTGTGAGAAACATCAGTTATGATTGCTCATTTGTTACACAAACACTTCTCATTTGACGTTACTAAAGAATCTCTTATTCATAATTAATAAATTTCACATATTGTAATCTTACACCCTAAAATTTCAAAATGGACAGCTATCACATTTAAACTTTCATTATGTCAAAATGAACGCTCACAAATGTTGAATTTAGGATTAGTGATCGGTCTCACACAAAATGCCTGAGGCTCATGAACTTATGTGATTTTCTTAAATGGGAACCGAGGCTTAGAGCACATTTTGGATCTATCCATCCAGACTATATGAAAAGTTTAGATATTGTTTATAAATCATTGCTGGCTGGTGATGATTCTACTGGTACACTGAAAAAACATTTATAAACATGACAACTGAAGAAAATAATATCTTATTCTACTTTTACCATGGCATTACCAGAAAATATTTTCCACAAAGTCAGCAGTATTAAAGTTTGTGCTTTTTTATTTCAAGATTTGAAAATTAGGAGTATGGAAAATATAAAGGAGATATAGAAATCTATGTTGAAGTTTCAGCTTAGAACTTTTTTTCTCTTGAAAGGGGAGACAATGACTGAGATGGTGACAAGATTTGGCCATTTTATCTCTGAAATGAACAATATCTCTATCCCTCCAAATCAAAGTGAATACACTGATTATTTTTAAGAATGATGAATTCACTGCAATGGGATTTGTGCAGAAGTTGGAGTAAAGAGAGTATGATTTGAAATGTCAAAATTCATCAAAAGACAATCAAGATCCAACTCTATATGGTGGAACCCTTCCTTTTATTATTAAATCTGTTCCAATCACTAATTTTTATTCACAGACTAACCATGAGATTCCACAAGGTGTTGAATATGGTCCTAATGTATCTTCATGTCATCTAGATTTGGTGCTTCTTTTGGTAAAATTCATGTAACTTCACAACAACCAAATGTAAACATGAAGGAGGCTGAGCAACAATTTTCCTTCATGTGTTCTTTCATGAAATCATATGAGCAATTGGTGGGTAGTAAGATCGCTATAAGTGATTTAACCGATGAAGATTATGATCATATTGATTTGGATGATCTTGAATTGATGGATCTAAAATGGAGTATGGCAGTGATTGTGAGGAAGGTTAGAAGGTTTATGCAAAGGACGGGAAAACACTTGCCTGCCATGAACAAGAGAATTGGTTTTTATAAGTTGAAAGTCAAATGCCACAATTGTCAAGAGTTTGGTCATTTCGCCAACGAATGTGACAACCGAAGAAGGAATATTCTAGTGCTCGGAGTCAAGATAGAAGCTCTAACAAGAAGTATAATAACTTTGAGTTCAAGGAGAAGCCAAAAGGATTTGAATCAGTCAAACGAGGAGTGTCACAAGGTTTGGTTGATCACGAAGAAATTGATTGGTCTCAAAGGTTGTTGGGTAATACATCTAATGGGGTGCAATCAAGCGAATCTGGCATTGTTTGAACAAATTGAGCAATTTGTATATGCAAGGGGAAAAAAGCTTATAGACGAGTGTGATGAATCTGAAACAAATTCAGACGATTAAAGTGTAGAACATCAAGGAACTTTTGCTTGCATGGGAAAATAGAAGAGGTTAGTTCTAACTCTTTTAAATTTGTTTCAGTTGAATCTGATTATGTAAGTTCATCTGTTTTTAATGAACAAGAATGTGTTCATTTCGTGGTGAATTTAAGTATAAATTTGAGTTATTACGTCACCACAATGATCAACTTATTTGTGACTTGACAATTACTCGTGATAACTACCGACAAAAGTTGAGATAGAGGAAAAATCGAAAGAAAAGATTAATGCTTTTGTCGGTTAGTAATCATGACCTAAAAGCAAAGATTCTGTAAAGTTAATCATGGTTGAGAATCAATTTCAACAAATTCTAAAACTGATACCAAATGTGACTAAGTATGAAAATGAGATATTGGATTTGAAAAATAAACTTGGCAAATTCAGGGATTCTTGTTTTCTGTTAAATGAAATCATTGAAGTAAACAATAATCAATAAAAGAATGGCAAAGAAGGCTAGGATTTGTAGAAATTCCTCCTCTTTTCCATAATGATTATACAAGTATTCCAGACACAAGAGATCTTAAGAAAATTGATACTGATGGTCCGTTGATTTGTAATCCTCTTGTAACTGAGAATAATGTAATCAATGAGGAGAAATATAAACCTGTAAAACCTATGAAATTTGATAGTGAAAAATCAATTCCAATATCTCAAGTTCATAGCAATGTCTTTTTCACTGAAAATGAATGTGATGGTTTAATTGAAGAAGTTGATGAACCACATGTTATTCATAAAGATTAGAATATTTCTCGTGAAAATCATATTCTTTGTGAACCACATGATTTTGAACAAACTGTTTATGGTTCAAAATTTTCTTGTGTGAAAGAAAAATCAACAGAAAAGCCCATGATTTTTATAAGGATTTGATGAAATTTATAATCTAGTTAAGAGTGGTAAAGTATCAAGTGGATGGGTTTATAAATTAAAAGGGGTTAATAAAGTGTTTAATGAAAAAGATATCTATTTGAGTTTAGTTAAACCTCAACGATAGAGATTGTGTTTCAAGATGTTGTCAACTCCGAAAAAAGCCTTTGAAAATTCAAAACAAGATTGGATACACTTCCTAGTGTTACAAAATGTTCCAATCTAGATTTTTATAAAAATAAAAAGGCAAACAACATGGCAAGTTCATGTTCTAACATAAAGGTTGTATCTTTTCAACCTGAGGTTTCACACACTCCTATTGTGTCAGCACACGTATTTTTGGATACGAAAATGTTTTTCTCATGTGGTGAACGCGGGCATGTTGCAAAACACTGTGGATCTAAGGTGAGTTCAAATATGAAACCCTTAAACAAGGGACAACTTCCTATGGTTAAGAGTAGCTTGAAAAGACAACCTTCACAGGTCAAGCTTGATGATTCACAAATAATGTTTTGTGATATTAACCCTAGGAAGGTGGTTAGGTTAACTTTCAAGAATCTAATGTATAATGAAAAACAGTTAGGCTTGTTAAACCGATTTGTAAAACCATAGGTTTGGGTGTGATTCGTGATAAGTATCTTAAACGAAAGTCAAAGAAAGTTCCTCAACCCACTTGCCTTTCCTGGATCCTAGCTATTTCATCAAGTTGTTGATGATAACTTTGTTGCTTGATTCTGCTTGACCATTGGCTTGAGGATGCATTGGTGTAGAATTGATCATCTTGATGCCCCAACTATCACAAACGTTAGTAGTTATTTTCCCAATAAACTGGGATCCATTATCACAAACAATTTCAGATGGGATACAAAATCTAGTTATAATATTTCTTTTAATGAAGGATATAACTTCCCTTTCACAGACTTGAACGAATGCTTCTGTTTCAATCCATTTTGAGAAGTAATCTGTCATAGCAAGCATAAAGACCTTTCCACATGGTGCCTTGGGTAACTTGCCTACAATATCCATTCCCCATTCCACGAAAGGCCATGGAGAGGATATAGGATACATAGGTTCTGCTTGTTGATGAAGAATATTTCCATGTCTTTGGAAAGCATCACACTTATTTGAATACTCCATAGCGTCCATCTTCATTGTTGGCCAGAAGTTACCTGTCCTAAGTATCCGGAAGAATAGTGCTCTGCCCCTTGTATGGTTACCACAATCACCTTCGTGGAAGTCTTGAAGCACCTCTTGAATCTCTGGATCCTCAATGCATCTCAAGTAGGGACCTGCAAGAGATTTTCTGTATACAGTATTTTGTAAAATAATGACTTCCACAAAGGTGCTTCAAGACTTCCATGAATTGTGATACCTTTATTCTGAAAGCTTTAGGATTTTCTGCTGTAAGGATTTCTCCATCTTGGAGGAATTTCTTGATTGGAAGGACCAACATCCTGCCTTTGGAGAGGATGAAGGACCCGTAAGTTGTCACACCCCGACTAGGTAGTTGTGGAAGCGTAATACGGGAATGTAACAGATAACACTAGTATCAACCACATTGTTTATAAAGAAATTCAACAAACTAATTTACATCATATTACATGGTTTGGTACTAAGTTTACAAACTAGATGAAAATCACATAACCAGTTCACGGGCTTCTTATTCATTACTATGTATTTGCATCTACTCACAGCTATTCAACTTTGCTTCTAACACCAAGCACGTAAGCAATTCATTCCAACTTCGGCTTACTTGAAAAGCATGTTAAAACGGGTCAACTACGTCTAGTTGGTGAGTTTCAAGTTTAACGAGTACGAACAAAGTCATTATACGAGTTCGCTAAGTTCATAGTACGTATGTATATTTGTATGTGTATGATGTATTATACTAAGCCACAAGTGAAACCG
Source organism: Bidens hawaiensis (assembly GCF_021521415.1). Lineage (NCBI taxonomy): Eukaryota > Viridiplantae > Streptophyta > Magnoliopsida > Asterales > Asteraceae > Bidens > Bidens hawaiensis. The sequence goes on along the minus strand of NW_027493327.1, from coordinate 137,967 downwards.
AAATGAGCTAAAACACATGGCCACCCTTGCCCATGCACTCCTGTTGGCATTTAACAGCCACTTTGCCCCAAGTATGTACTATGTCTAACCCCACATAGCAGTATGTAATAAGTTTAAATGACAATGTGCAACTGGGTTAACATGTTCCGGCATACCCAACCGGCTATGTCAGTTAGGTTTATCAAACCGATAGTACTATTCACACATCACCGGCACGAAGATAATCACTTGTGTTTGTGGGGACTTTCAAGTGTTAGTACTTAGATAATTCATATCATCACACGTTTTCAAGTATATAAGTATATGTAAACATGCTTTCCACCCCAAAAGTTCTTAAAACAGTTTAGAAAGTGGGTTCGTGAAACTCACCTTTGCGTAGTTCAAGCTGGTAATACGTATCAGTAAGTAATGTGTCTCGATTATAGCTTGAATCCTATAACCGGTATCGTACTGTTAATACTAGTACAGTGTTTAAGCTAAATCGGGCTGTATAACTAGTCTGGGTATAGATGTTAGGCCCAGAACATGACCATAGTCTTAGATTGTGACGTTGTATACTATGAAATGTTGAAAACCAGATTTGGCTGAGTTTCACCGTTTTCCGAGCATAGCCGAGTTGATCGTCTATGCGTTTCGATATTAGGTATGATCACATAAACTTAATTAAACATATTGATTGTATAAATGATTTGATTTATGAAAGAATTTTGAAGTTTCGGTATCTGGATTGATCGCAGGGTTTGTTTCCGTTTCCACACGGGTTTGATCATACAAAACGCGTACAATCCACCCAATTTGTCCGGAATTCTTGTAAAAAGGTCGTTTTTATCAAATTCATTCGAAACTATGGTATTTGACCACTTTTGATATTTTGACATACCAGTCAGTTCGTTAAACATAAAACTGCTGGTTTCGTTAAAACAATATATAGTTTAAATCTTTGATTAATCATAACTAATTATGCAATTATATATAAATTATGGAAAGTTTTGTACAAATAATTAAAATATGGAGAATTTTATAAATTAATTTCAAAAATTTTAAGATTAATTATCTATTTATAAAAATTCATTAAATGTGTTATAATTAAGTAATAAATAGCCCGTTTATAACAAACGACATCCGAAAAATCCGATAAATTTTCCAAGAGGTCACAATACTATGATATAGCTCCTGAAAAATCTCCAGAATCTAACTCTTTGGCCAAAATGCCTTTTTGCGCGTTTTTTGGCTATTAAAACTAGATTAAAACACAATTGCACAAAAAATACTTAGACATCTTCAAATGTTCTAAAATTCTTCCAGTGATCTTAAAATAAAATTTATGGGTTCCAAACCAAAATTCATAATTTTTTATGAAGTTTACCTATTTTTCCCTGAATAAACGCCAATAAACGGTAATAAATTCGCCAAATATTCTCCGTTTATCGAAAAATTACCGAATTTGAACAAGGACTCATTTACATGATCCCTAATGTGCCTAAAAAGTTTCACGAGCTAAAAAAAAGCACATCACAACCTAATACTAAATAGCCCCTAAACGAGTAATACGGTATTACCTTGTCGGTTTTCGTTGGTTTTTCGATAGTTTAAACGACTCTCCGTGTCTTGGGTTTCAAACTCTGTGTATCTACATATCATATAACATCAAACCAAGCATAAATCAACCATTGAACAGCTTTGTTAACTAGGATTTCGGTTTTGGTTTCAAACCGAATTTTCGAACCGTAAAAACGTCGTATTCATGTTCTAATCCGTGTTTTTGGTCAAAAACTATATGTTTCTAATTTGTAAACATGTTTAAGATCAAAAAAATGTTTTTGGGTCATTTCAAGGGTTTTTACATAGTTAGTTATGATTTTCACTAATCAAAACATAAGTTTTTATATTTAAATATGATTAACAAGCCTTAAAAATATAAATTTGCTTATTACCTCAAGGGTTTTGGTTCTACGATGAAGATAGTATATTGTTCCAGATGTTGTGATAAGTTTAATGGCAAAAATATCTTTGTAGCATACTTTATAATTTAGAAAACTTAGGGTGGGGGTTTACCCCTTTGTTTTGGCGGCCGGAATTATTTTGGGGGCCCCATGGGTCATTTACTTGGCTTACTTACCTCATTTAGCATGTCAATGTTTGGTTTTGGTCCAAAGTTTAGTTTGTGTCTGGTTTTTTCGCAAGAAAACCAGTTCGGGTGCGAGAAATAGCGTGGAAATTGACATTTTTCGACTCATTTTTGCAAGATAATAAAAACATTTTAAACGGTTGTAAAGATCCAAAATATTTTCACGGATTGCTTAAAATATTTCATATAAGTGTTTTATAAATCTTTTTCGGCTTAACGGATGCTACAATGCTCGTTTTGATGTTAACGATTGCGTTTAAACTTATATCGTAACAATAAACGAAACCTTTTTCGTTTAAATGGTTTTAAACGTACTGGTGCCTAAATATCAATATGTTAGCCACTATAATATATATAACTCGTATATGACCCCTCAGTATATATACGGGTCATAATCTGTATCAGTTGGTTACTCGTTTAAGCACTACGTATTAACCGATTTATCGTTTACTCGCTACGTAGTGGGATATAGTATATCTCATTTTGTCACGAATGTCACATTCTCCCCCCGTTAAGAAATTTCGTCCCCGAAATTTAATGTGTCATCAGTTTTCCTTTTAGGGAACATGTGTGGGTATTTCTTTCGGAATTCGTTCATTCGTTCCCAAGTATATTCGGGTCCTTGTTTTGAATTCCACCGAACTTTTACCAATGAGATTTGTGTCGTAACTGTTTGGTTTTCCCGTCAACAATTTCTACCGGTTCCTCTACGAAGTTGAGCTTTTCATTGATCTGAACATCTTCCAGTGGTACTATTTCCGTCTCATTAGTCAAACACTCTTTCATATTCGATACATGAAACACAACATGAATTAAGGGTAGTTTTAATCGGTAGGCCACGGGACCAATTTTTGCAACAATCTCTAAAGGTCCAATGTATCTCGGGGCTAACATACCAGTCTTTACAAACCTTATAACACCTTTCCATGGCGATACTTTCAGAAATACCTTGTCGCCTATTTCAAAAGATAACGGTTTTCTACGAATATCGGCATAACTCTTTTGTTGGTCCCGGGCTGCTTTCAATTTTTGTTTAATCTTGTGCATCTTATCGGTTGTTTCTTGAATCAATTCGGATCTTGAAATTTGAGTATCACCCACTTCTGTCCAACAAAGTGGCGATCTACATTTTCGCCCGTATAAGGCTTCATAAGGTGCCGCTTGTATGTTGTTGTGGTAACTTTTATTGTAAGAAAACTCAATGAGCGGGAGGTGTTGATCCCAGTTCCCTTTGAAATCCAGTACACAAGCACGAAGTAAATCTTCTAAGGTTTGGATAGCTCGTTCGGATTGACCATCTGTTTGGGGATGGTATGCGGTACTCAGGTCTATTTCGGTTCCCAGAGCTTCTTGAACTGCTTGCCAAAGATGTGAAGTAAAGTGACTGTCTCGATCCGAGATAATCGAAAGAGGTACTCCGTGTCTAGATACAATTTTATCAATATAAATTTGGGCGAGTTTTTCGGTAGAGTAATTGTTACAGATTGGGATGAAATGTGCGGATTTGGTTAATCGGTCCATAATTACCCAAATTGCATTATGTCCTCGGGAGGTTTTGGGAAGATGTGTCACGAAATCCATGGTAATTTGTTCCCATTTCCACTGTGGGATTTCGGGTTGTTGTAACATTCCTGAAGATTTTTAATATTCAGCCTTAACCCTTGCACACGTTGCACATTTACTTACATACACGGCTATATCCTTTTTCATACCAGGCCACCAGTAAAAGTTTCTTAACATCTTTATACATCTTATCAGTACCTGGATGAATAGAATATTTGGATTTGTGTGCTTCATCAAGAATCAGTTCGCGGAGTTTATGAAGTGCTTGAATCCCGCGGAGTTTATGTAGTGTTGGAATCCACACCCGGTTTTTATAATAGAATATTTCATCAATTTCTTCTTAAAATTCTTTTCGTTCCCATGTAGTTCTTCCTTTTCTAACTGATATGCTTTTAAGGCTTCGTCTTGTGCAACACAAACTTGTTCGATTAGGCTACTTTGGACAATCATTCCAAGTGCTCGTACCCTCAACGGTTTAACTCTATCTTTTCGGCTTAAAGCATCAGCTACTATATTGGCCTTACCCGGATTGTATTTAATTTCACAATCATAATCATTTAACAGTTCTACCCATCTTCTTTGTCTCATGTTCAGCTCCTTCTGATCAAATATGTGTTGTAGGCTTTTGTGATCAGTATAGATGGTACATTTGGTGCCATACAAGTAATGTCTCCAAATCTTCATTGCAAAAATAACTGCTCTCAATTCCAAGTCGTGGGTTGTGTAATTCTTCTCGTGTACCTTTAATTGTCGGGAGGCATACGCTATTACTTTCTTTCGTTGCATCAGTACGCATCCCAAACCTTTACGAGACGCGTCACAATAGACCACCAATTCGTCAGTTCCATCTGGGAGACTTAATATTGGAGCTTCACATAACTTTTGTTTTAACGTTTGGAAGGCCATTTCTTGTTCTTCTCCCCAATCATACGTTCGATCTTTCTGAGTTAGGAGGGTTAAAGGTTGAGAAATACTTGAAAAGTTTTTAATAAATCGTCGGTAATACCCGGCTAATCCCAAAAATTGGCGAATTTCTTTCGGCGATTTAGGTACTTGCCAATTCTTAATGGCCTCAATTTTACCGGGGTCTACTTGGATTCCTTGTTGATTCACAATGTGTCCTAAAAATTGTACTTCTTGTAACCAGAATTCACATTTGAAAAACTTGGCATATAACTTTTCTTGCCTCAATACTTCCAAGATTAATCGCAGATGTTATTCGTGTTCTTCTTTATTTTTCGAATATATCAAAATGTCGTCGATAAACACTATCACGAATTTATCAAGGTTTGCAAACTCGGTTCATTAGATCCATAAATACTTCAGGCGCATTGGTCAACCCAAACGGCATAACCAAAAATTCATAGTGATCGTACCGAGTTCGGAATGCTGTTTTGGGAATATCTTATTCCTGAATTCTTACTTGAAGATAACCCGATCTAAGATCAATTTTCGAAAAATACTTCGCACCCTGGAGCTGATCAAACAAGTCATCAATTCGTGGTAAGGGTTATCTATTCTTTATAGTCACTTTATTCAATTCCCGATAATCAATACACATTCGAAAACTTCCATCTTTCTTTTTCACAAATAACACTGGTGCTCCCCACGGCGAGTAACTAGGTCGGATAAAACCCTGTCTAGTAACTCTTGTAACTGGTTGGACAGTTCTTTCATTTCAGAAGGTGCAAGTCGGTAAGGTGACTTAGCAATGGGTGCTGCTCCCGGTATCGAGTCAATACGGAATTCAACTTGTCGGGTCGGTGGTAAACCAGGCAACTCATCGGGAAATACATCTGAATAATCGTGTGCCACTGGGATGTCTTCTATTCGATCTTCATCGGGTTCCCTAACTGTTACGATCACCAAGTATAATGCCTTAAGTTGGGATACGAGAGGCAACATAGTACCAGATTTCTCGCCTTTAACAACCATTGCCTCATCATTCGAACGAGGTGTCCTAACAGTCTTATCTTTATAGACAATTTTTTAGCTTTATACTTAGATAGCCAGTCCATACTGACTATGACATCAAAACTTCCTGTTACTACATGTGGGCCTTGTCGCGCTTCGCCCGATCCATTTACGGAAGCGCATTCCCTAGCCGGATAGGAAGTTGATGTTTGCCCTTGATTTTGTCGTTTTACTACATCGGGATTCAATTTGGGGCAGTGTCTCCTAAAGTATTTCGTACTACCGCACTTATAGCATGTCTGGAGGCTTATTGAAGATGGGGTTTGTTGATTAGATTTTTGTCGAATTGGTTGGGGACTAGGTGTTTGTGGACAACGAGGTTGGGTTGTTTGAGACTGTCGGCTTGAAGTATTCATTATAGTTCTACAACTTGGGGCATAATGCCCGATATTTCCACATCTTTGACATATGGCCGTTAGACATTCACCGTATGATGCAACTTACACTTTCCACACTTTGGCAATGACCCTTTGTATGTATCTTATTTCATGACGGAACTGGTCATAGCATAGTTTTGAGTTGTAGGGCAGATTCGTTTATTCGGAGTTTTCATTTGTGTTCTAGAGGTATAACTAGTTCGTTTTAAACCAGAAGATTCTCCTGGTACTCTTAATACACCATTTCTTGTAAGGTCAAAGGTAACAACGCTGGCTTGTGACACAACACTTTCTAAAGTTGGGTGGGTTGTGGAATTGACTATACTTCTCACAGCTAGGATCAGTGCCCAAATATAACGCTCAATGCGCTTGGATTCCGAAATAATTGACCATGGTACTAAATGAGTCAATTCATTGAAATGATTTGTGTAACTTAAATGATCAGCGTCTCTCATTTCCAAATTCCAAAGTTCGTGTTCTAATTTCAGTATCTCATTTCTTGGGTAAAAATGTTCTAATACTTTAAGTTCGGTCCAGGACATATGGTTTATAGCATCTTGTGCCCTTAATTGTATCACAGTGTTCCACCACATCAAGGCATGATCCAAAAACATAGTAGTGGCGAATTTGCCTATACGGTCCGGTGGACATTCACTAATGTTGATTACAAACTCTATTTTCTCAATCCATTTCACCAATCCGCTAGGTTATCAGTACCACTGAAATTTATAGGTCTGCACGACATAAAGTTTTCATACGAACATTCTCGACGCGAGGAATTCGTGTTACCAGAAATATTAGTTTACAGTGGGGGAGTTATATTCGTGACATTATTTGTATTCAACGAGGAAATAGTATTCGTAGTTGCATTAGTGTTCGACGGTTGGTTAACTGTTGTATTTGCACGTATGCCAGCAGTGACTTGCGCTACAATAGTCAGTATCACTGCTTGTAGGTGGCGAGCAATCATTTCGCCCACCTCCTCCTCAAATATAGTATTAGTTTTTTTCCGGTGCCATTCAATTACCATAATCATAAACACACAACTATGCTAAAGAACACATTTGTATTACACATAACTGTTACTATACGTATGTAATCCAAACCCAACGCATGGACTTAACCTGGAATAGGCCAGCTCTTAAATAGATATACTAAAATTTGTCACTATATAGAGGCTTAACCCGGTAAGGGTCAGTGCTTGTAACAAGAGTAGATTAAAAACATCCTCCATGTCAGCGCAATATGCTACTACTAGTTCTGCATGGGGTATCAAAAGACTACGTACAATAAACCATACTACTTTTATTTATATTTATCCATTTGTATATAATACAATAACCACACACAAACAACCAATTTAGGCTGCAACAATTTCTTGGCATCCGCATAACTTGGTTGTCACTCTGTCCAAGAGCCGTCAATAATGAGTATCGGATCAATGTAAGTTCATCACTACCTGTTGTATATCCAGCATGTAATCATATAGCTCATGTCTTCTCTATATGTTGGTGGTTATAGCTATTAAGTGCTTTAGTATCTGATTAGTCATAACAGCTAACCAGTCTGGGTCTGCTAAATGGGGAGGTTCTTGATTGGGTATAGGTATACTCCGTGTAGGGAAAGTTAACCAGGATACGAAAGGTTCTTCCTCTATGATAAGTCAATCTGGGTGGGGAAGGCATACTATCAGGTGGTGGTACTCTCGTACATTCAGTCTGACTAGCTATATGAATTGATGTAGTCACCGGGGTATGATGTGATGATGGTGTGGGAGATCTAGGAGTTTTAGTGGTAAGTACTGGTGAATCCAGCCTCATGCTTAGGTGATGTTCTAGGGGAATAACTGTCTCATCTATAACCTGATAAGTAAGGCTTATCAATGGCGCCTCATATAGAATCACCTCATTTCTCTCATTTCCATCTGTTTCTACATATATGTTCTCCTCTGAGTCTTTTTCTGGTTCTTCCTTCTCAAGAGATAGTGTTGGTACTTGATTAGTTGCATCATATTTGGTTCTCGGCATCCCTCTGTACAGAGGTTATTATAATAATAACAATTCTTGATAACATTAATTATAATAATGTATAATATTAATTACAGTTTAGTACTTACATGTAACGATTCCGGCAAATTCAGGTATACCCTAGCCGGAATATACTATTTACGTGTTATGTAATATTGATTATATGAGTTATAGCACGTTTATACGAATATATATGGTTCACAGTATGAATCATACCCAATTATATAGTGAATCATATTGGAATTACAATTAACCAATGAACGATTATTGAAACCCGAACGAATCGGGAATTACATTATAGACGAAGTATATAATGTTTAGTGATATTTACGAAGTATTAATGCTTCGGGATAAGTAAATTATAGCACAGAAAAAGGATTTCGATTTAATGGTACGTCGGTACGCTAAACGAAACCTTTAACACCAAACCAAGCAAGAGACGATCAATCAAGCCGAAAAAGATGCGTAATTATTAATAATATGATGTTTTAATGTCATGAGTTAAGTTTTTAAAGTTTTTAAATCAGTTTTATGTAAATTTTACTTTAACCCGAAAAACGACTATTTTAATTTCGTTTCAAGCCGAATTACGAGTTTAAACGAGAAACGAACTGAACCAGATTATCCAAAACATTATCCAGATTACGAAAATCTGAGTGTGTGGCCTAGAATGGATGTGTGGGCCCCACCCCACACATAATGTAGGCCGATCGGCCTTGTTTATGCACACACACATTTCATTTTTTCTTTTTCCATCAAAAACTCTCCCAAAATCCTTTCATATCTTTCAAGTATACAACCAAGATCATCATTTTTAACCAAGATCTTCAAGGTATATACATAATTTGAGGCTTGAATCTTGTTTTAATTTCATAATTCTTGAGAACAAAAGGTTCCAAGTGAGATATGGGTGAAAACCCGAGATGGAACCGGTTCTCGTATGATCAAGGGATGTATACAATTTATACAAAGGATCTTGATCCAAGTAATTAGTTAAAAGTGTTTAGAATGAATTTTTACGGTTGAAATCTTGTCAAATGAATTTTCCATGTGAAAAACGGGTGAAAATCCGAGATGCAATCGACTCTTGCATGACCAAGAGATGTATACAAGTTATACAAGGGATCTTGGTCCAAGAAATGAGTAAAAAGAGTCGAGAACGGATTTTTACGGTTAAAACCTTTGTTTTTACTTAAAAACCGACACTTTGAAAGAAATGGTTTGATTGTTGGTATAGTTTGCTTGGTATAGTGTTATGGTGCTTGTAAGTGTTGTATCTAGCGGCTAGCAAAGGCTAGAAACCGAGATCCTTGCGATCTAAAGCTAGAAAACACAAGATAGTTCGGTTTTCGTGTGTTTATGAAATTTGGACAGATTTTCGTGTGCTTAGAGTCGGGTCACGAAATTTCACAGAGATGATCTACACATGAAAATATGAGATCTGTGAATTTTTGGTAATTTTTGGATAAAAGATGAATATTTGGTGAATTTAATGCTCGGTTTTGGCCAAAAATAGTGAAAAATAGCTAAACTTGATGAAAAATTCTGGAAAATTTAAGATAAGCTTTTTATAACATATAAAAGTCACCCACAAAATTTGAGCTCAGTTGGAAAAGTCTAAGTAGGCTTTTCGGTGAAACGAGTTCTAGGGCTTTCTAGCTCGGTTTTGGGTGAAAATGGCTTGAAAAATAAGTTTTAAATTCTGGAAAAATTCCAGGAAGTTATGAGGATGATAGAGATCATCCCAGAAAAATTTGGGATTTTTCTAAAGTGTTTTGGTATTTTTGACATATTTAGTGTTTTAATAAGATTTAAAAATAGATAAATAAATGTAAGTATAGGAAAATAAATCTGGAAAAATTCCAGGAAGTTATGAGGATGACAGAGATCATCTCAGAAAAATTTGGGATTTTTCTAAAGTGTTTTGGTATTTTTGACATATTTAGTGTTTTAATAAGATTTAAAAATAGATAAATAAATGTAAATATAGGAAAATAAATCTGGAAAAATTCCAGGAAGTTATGAGGATGACAAGGATCATCCCAGAAAAATTTGGGATTTTTCTAAAGTGTTTTGGTATTTTTGATATATTTAGTGTTTTAATAAGATTTAAAAATAGATAAATAAATGTAAATATAAGAAAATAAATCTGGAAAATTTTTACAAAATTCCTTACTGTCAAATTTAGTTTTGTGCAAAATTTCAAGACCCGAGACTAATCTGGTAATTATTTGTGCTAAAAAGAACATAAAAACAAGTTTTTAAAGCTTAAAACGTGTAAACCGGCAAAGTTCGCATAAGCGAGCTGACTGGTACACGAAAACTTTAAAAATGGACTATTTTCATAAATCTAAGTAAATTAAGTAAAAATAAATCATCCGAAAATAATTCGGATGATTTGGGTAATTTTACCCGATTTTACCGTTTCCGGCACCAAAATACCGGAAACGGGCCCCACGGCCAAACGGGGTGTCAAACCGAGCTATAATTTCATCACCTTAACTAAATTGACTGTCAAACTCAAAGCAATGTCACAATCTGAGTCCTTAGAAGTGTCACGGGGTTAACATTGTCCCCGAATCGAGTACAGTACTGGGTTAACAATGTTCCCAGATGTACCGATTGATACGTATTTAAGTTATGGGAATTATATAGTAACGACTAGATATTATATTACAGATCCAGGCACGTAGCTGTTCCTTATATTACTCACCGACTCACAAAAAGGTGAGTTTTCACGAGCCCCTTTTAATGAATTATTTTAATTATATTTTCCCGGGCCGGAAAACATGTCTTATTTAAAGTATTTAAGTACATACCGATCGTATGGAAATACTTGTACATTTATATATATATGGTCTGATGCACAGAATATATAAAATGTTTATCATGTGTTATTGTTCTGGGGTAACATAGTTCCCAGGGGTTATTATTGTTCTGGGGTAACATAGTTCCCAGGGGTTGTTATTGTTCTGGGGTAACATAGTTCCCAGGGGTTGTTATTGTTCTGGGTAACATAGTTCCCAGGGGTTGTTATTGTTCTGGGGTAACATAGTTCCCAGGGGTATTTATTGTTCTGGGGTAACATAGTTCCCAGGGGTTATTATTGTTCTGGGGTAACATAGTTCCCAGGAAGTTAATGGAAATGTTCTGGGGTAACATAGTTCCCAGCATGATTATATTGTTAATAAATGATTATTAAAATGATTTGTCAGTGTTTATTTAAATTAGTGAAACTCACCAACTATTCGTAGTTGACCCGTTTTCTTTACATGTTTTCTAGGTATGCCCAAGTTGGAATGATTGATATGTGCTTAACTATCTGTGCTACCTGTTGGAAGCTTGCTGCTCTATGTTTTGTAATGAATTTATTAATATCTTATCGGTAAAATATGTGTGTAACACCTAGACAGTAATGAAACTCGCAACAATGTAATATGTTATAAATTAATGTAGTGGTATTTTTCCTTTTAAGCAATGCTGTTGATATCAGATGTGTCTGTGGCATCCCGTGTACGTTTCCGCTGCGGTTACGGGGTGTTACATTACACGTATTCGTACACATTCGCACATATAATCCTTTATTATATGTTGCTGTTTTTTTACCTATTAGATTGTTCAACGACTCCTTCTCGAATTCTCTCGTATAAACAAGTACGTTATTACGTTCCGGACCATAACAACCCACTTGTCCATTCGCGTTCATCACGAGAATCGTCAGTATATATTATTTAATATTATTTTATTCCCAGAGCTAATCGAGCCTAAGGTTATATTAGGGTATCCTAAGTGACATCCTAATTCTTTATAACCAATGGCTCTGATACCAACTTCTGTCACACCCCGACTTGGTAGTTGCGGAAGCGTAATACGGGAATGTAACAGAAAACACTAGTATCAACCACATTGTTTATAAAGAAATTCAACAAACTAAATTACATCATATTACATGGTTTGGTACTAAGTTTACAAACTAGATGAAAATCACATAACCAGTTCACGGGCTTCTTTTTCATTACTATGTATTTGCATCTACTCACAGCTATTCAACTTTGCTTCTAACACCAAGCACGTAAGCAATTCATTCCAACTTCGGCTTACTTGAAAAGCATGTTAAAACGGGTCAACTACGTCTAGTTGGTGAGTTTCAAGTTTCACGAGTACGAACAAAGTCATTATACGAGTTCGTAAAGTTCATAGTACGTATGTATATTTGTATGTGTATGATGTATTATACTAAGCCACAAGTGAAACCGAAACGAGCTAAAACACATGGCCACCCTTGCCCATGCACTCCTGTTGACATTTAACAGCCACTTTGCCCCAAGTATGTACTATGTCTAACACCACATAGCAATATGTAATAAGTTTAAATGACAATGTGCAACTGGGTTAACATGTTCCGGCATACCCAACCGACTATGTCAGTTGGGTTTATCAAACCGATAGTACTATTCACACATCACCGGCACGAAGATAATCACTTGTGTTTGTGGGGACTTTCAAGTGTTAGTACTTAGATAATTCATATCATCACACGTTTTCAAGTATATAAGTATATGTAAACATGCTTTCCACCCCAAAAGTTCTTAAAACAGTTTAGAAAGTGGGGTCGTGAAACTCACCTTTGCGTAGTTCAAGCTGGTAATACGTATCAGTAAGTAATGTGTCTCGATTATAGCTTGAATCATATAACCGGTATCGTACTGTTAATACTAGTACAGTGTTTAAGTTAAATCGGGTTGTATAACTAGTCTGGGTATAGCTGTTAGGCCCAAAACATGACCATAGTCTTAGATTGTGACGTTGTATACTCTGAAATGTTGAAAACCAGATTCGGCTAAGTTTCACCGTTTTCCAAGAATAGCCAAGTTGATCGTTTATGCGTTTCGGGATTAGGTATGATCAAATAAAATTAAGTATACATATTGATTGTATAAATGATTTGATATATGAAAGAATTTTGAAGTTTCGGTATCTGGATTGATCGCAGGGTTTGTTTCCGTTTCCACACGGGTTTTGATCATACAAAACGCGTACAATCCACCCAATTTGTCCGGAATTCTCGTAAAAAGGTCGTTTTTATCAAATTCATTCGAAACTATGATATTTGACCACTTTTGATATTTTGACATACCAGTCAGTTCGTTAAACATTAAATTGCCGGTTTCGTTAAAACAATATATAGTTTAAATCTTTGATTAATCATAACTAATTATGAAATTATATATAAATTATGGAAATTTTTGTACAAATAAAATAAAATATGTAGAATTTTATAAAAATAATTTCAAAAATTTTAAGATTAATTATCTATTTATAAAAATTCATTAAATGTGTTATAATTAAGTAATAAATAGCCCGTTTATATCAAACGACATCCAAAAAATCCGATAAATTTTCCAAGAGGTCACAATACTATGACATAGCTCCTGAAAAATCTCCAGAATCTAAAGCTTTGGCCAAAATGCCTTTTTGCGCGTTTTTCGGCTATTAAAACTAGATTAAAACACAATTGCACAAAAAATATTTAGACATCTCCAAATGTTCTAAAATTTTTCTAGTGATCTTAAAATAAAATTTCTGGTTTCCAAACCAAAATTCATAATTTGTTATGAAGTTCACCTATTTTTTCCCGAATAAACGCCAATAAACGGTAATACATTCGCCAAATATTCTCCGTTTATCGAAAAATTACCAAATTTGAACAGGGACTCATTTACATGATCCCTAATGTCCCTGAAAAGTTTCACAAGCTAACAACAAGCACGTCACAACTTAATACTAAGCAGCCCCTAAACGAGTAATACAGTATTACCTTGTCGGTTTTCGTTGGTTTTTCGATAGTTTAAACGACTCTCCGGGTCTTGGGTTTCAAACTCAGTGTATCTACATATCATATAACATCAAACCAAGCATAAATAATCCATTGAACAGCCATGTTAACTAGTATTTCGGTTTTGGTTTCAAACCGAATTTTCTAACCGTAAAAACGTCGTCTTCATGTTCTAATCCGTGTTTTTGGTCAAAAATCTATATGTTTCTGATTTGTAAACAAGTTTAAGATCAAAAAATTTTTTTTGGATCATTTCAAGGGTTCTTAAATAGTTACTTATTATTTTCACTAATCAAAAAATAAGTTTTTATGTTTAAATATGATTAACAAGCCTTAAAAATATATATTACCTCAAGGGTTTTGGTTTTACGATGAAGATATTATATTTCTCCAAATGTTGTGATAACTTTAATGGAAAAAATATCTTTGTAGCATACTTTTTAATTTAGAAAACTTAGGGTGGGGGTTTACCCCTTTGTTTTGGCGGCCGGAATTTTTTTGGGGGCCCCATGGGTCATTTACTTGGCTTACTTACCTCATTTAGCATGTCAATGTTTGATTTTGGTCCAAATTTTAGTTCGTGTCTGGTTTATTCGCAAGAAAACCAGTTCGAGTGCGAGAAATAGCGTGGAAATTGACTTTTTTCGACTCATTTTTGCAAGATAATAAAAACATTTTAAACGGTTGTAAAGATCCAAAATATTTTCACGGATTGCTTAAAATATGTCATATAAGTGTTTTATAAATCTTTTTCGGCTTAACGGATGCTACAATGCTCGTTTTGATGTTAACGATTGCGTTTAAACTTATAGCGTATCAATAAACGAAACCTTTTTCGTTTAAATGGTTTTAAACTTACTGGTGCCTAAATATCAATATGTTAGCCACTATAATATATATTTATATAACTCGTATATGACCCCTCAGTATATATACGGGTCATAATCTGTATCAGTTGGTTACTCGTTTAAGCACTACGAAATAACCGATTTATCGTTTACTCGCTACGTAGTGAATATAGTATACCTCGTTTTGTCACGAATGTCACATAAGTTCTTCTGAAAAATCGTTTGTTACCTCCATTGCTTTTGTTCCCTAATTTTTGGAAACGATATGTGAAAGATAGGTATCTTTATATCTTCCAGGATCTTCAAGGATGATGCTAAGTTTGCTAAGGCGTCTGCCCTAGCATTTTCTTCTCTCGGTACCTGAATAATACTAAACAATTCGAAGGTTTTTGCTAATTTCTTCAAAATATCTAAATAAGTTCTTCGTACTCTGCCTCGTTATTGGTGGCTTGGAATTCACATGCTATGGACTGGGGTATTATGTCCCCCCTGTGGTGATTTCAGTAGTATGCCCAATCTTGTTCCTCTTACATTGGATGCTCCATCTGTGAAAAGGATCCAAGGATCCTTTGTCTCTTCTAGTTGCTGGACCTCTAGATCAGCTTCCTTTTGCATGTCACTACTAAAATCAGCCACAAAGTCTGCAAGCGTTTGTGATTTAATGGCTGTTATAGGCCCACACTGAATATCATATTCACTCAGCTTCACAGTCCACTTGGCCATCCTACATGACATTTTTTGTTTTCTAAGCACATTCTTAACAGGATAGTTAGTCGTTACATTAAGAGTATGTGTTTCAAAATAATTTCTCAACTTGGTTGAGGCCATAACTAAAGCAAGAATTAATTTCTCAAGGTGTGAAAACCTGACCTCTGCGTCTAAGAGGCTTTTACTTACATAATATACTATACTTAAAGCTATTGACCTTCATGATCCTTGGCTAAAACAACACTGGCCACATTACCTGAAATGGCTAAGTATAGGGACAACTATACACCATCTATTGGCTTCATCAAGGCTGGTGCTGAGGATAGATAATCCTTAAGATCCTTTAGCGCATCCTCATGCTTTTGAGTCCATTAAACATCTAATTCTTCCTTATGATATCATAGAAGTCTTTGCACTTCTCCAAAGATATGGAAATGAATCTGTTCAGAGCAAATATCCTTCCCGTCGGTCTTTGGACATCTTTGGCATTCACAGGTTACTTCAAATTGATGATGGCTTTAATCTGGTCAGGGCATGCTTCTATTCCCCTCTTAGGTACCATATATCCTAAGAACTTCCCAGCCTTGACGCCAAAATGGCCCTTTGATGGTATTAGTTTCATGTTCTACTGATCCAGGATGTTGAATGCTTCTTCAACATCTTTGAGATGATCCTCAGCTTTCTTTGACTTCACTACCAAGTAATCTATATGTCATAGTCTTTCCTAGCTGATCCTTGAACATCATGTTGACTAATCTTTGTTAGGTTGCCCCTGCATTTCTTAGTCCGAACTGCATAGCAATATAATGATATATATGCCGGTAGGAGTCATGAATGTTGTATCCTCTTGATAAGATGGTTCCATCGGAATTTATTGAATTACAAAGAAATCATCCATAAAAGTGAGCATATCATGTATTGTCATAGCATCCCCCATAATGTGTGGTAATGGGAAAGGATCCTTGGGACATGCCTTGTTTAACTTAATAAAATTGACACATACCCTCCACTTTCCATTTTTCTTAGAAACTACCACTACATTGGCTAACCATCTTGGATACTTTGCCTCTCTTATCATACATGCTTTGAGAAGTTTTTCGACTTCTTCATGGATAATGATATTTCTTTTTGGCGCAAATTTCTTCCATTTCTGGTGGACAAGCCTGATAGAAGTATCTCTCCCTAATTTATGTGTATTAATTTTTTTAGATATACCTGTCATAACAAAGTGTTTGAAGGAAAATGTTTGAGGAAGGATACCATATCCTCTTCAATGTTGCTGAGGATATTGAATCCTATATACACTTTTACATCTGGATCCTTGGGGTCCAATGATACTTCTTTTAAATTTTTTTCCTGGACTTCCAGCACCTCTCTTGAATTGTGCATTGATTGCTATGCGATGGTCTGCTTCGTAGCTGGCTTCATAGAGGAAGTATAATAGTTCCTTGCCTCTGCTTGGTCACTGGCAATCTTCACAACTCCCCATGTGGTTGGAATCTTGATACATTGATGGTTGGTAGAGGCTACTGCTTTCATCTCAAGTATTCAGAGCCTTCCAAGAATTACGTTACAACACGACAAGTTATCAATAACACAAAACTTTTGGAAAGAATTGACTCCCTCAATGTATATAGGAAGCTTGATGTCCCCTGTTTTGGATAAAAATCTGCTAAGGATCAAGTATTCAAATTTGTAAATGTGAGGTAAGGTGCTAACTCGATAATAACTAGTGTATAAGTGAAATCTTGTTTAGCTCTGCGACGTGATTATGAGGGAAAAGACCTTATCCAGATAGTCTTACTTCGGTCAAAACTTATCAAGGTAATATTTGGTCGAATCACTTCGTTCAAGGATCAACAAGGTAACCTTTGGTCGATGAGTATGTGATTATCGTGATCTCCGGCACAAAAAACCCCCGGACGGTGAAAACTATCACCGTCGTTTATATTAGATAAAAAGGGTGTTACAATCGTTGTGGAGTAAATGATCGAGATTACAAAGTAAGCTAGTGAATAGAGAGAATACTTGTTTCTGCTCTAGTGTGTGTGATAATACATATGTTCTTCCTACTCAATCATAGCTCAATTAAATAAGAAAATATCACTAATAATATTCCCTAACTATCCGGAAGTCTTCCACTAGTCGCTCCACGATCTTTGACCATGCGCCAATAGCCGTCTAGTAGCGAGATAAGCGGGAGAACAAGTCTTGTAGCCGTTGTTGATTTTTAAACATTCATCTTACATGAGTTCGTCCATTAACAGCTATGTTGAACTAGGATCCTGGATCCATGCTCCAGCAATAGAGTACTCTGTAAGGATAATTGATGCAAGTACATCTTAAAGTTGCCATACCTGTCTAACACATCACCATACTAAACACAATCATTAGTAAACAGGTAATACCGAGGATCGTCGATCCTTTATATCCTGATACATATTTCAAGGATAAACTATCCATAAGATAGTCAAGGATAAAGGATCCTCAGTATAAAATTCATGCCCTAACAATTGCCCCCAAAATGGCGGGTGATTGTGCAAAACAGCTGTCATTTTGAATTTCAAATCCCTGCAAAAAAGAAGGTGATTAGACGTGTGTCAGGCGGTTTAATATCAACAAACCATAATTACACGCCGCCTATATATGCGATAATTATAATCTTCTTATAATCATAGATCCAGGCGTCTCTCAGGTATCCTTCTTTCTCTTTGTTTATTTTCTTTTAACATGTCGACCACTCCTGTACCCTCTTCGTCTTCTTCTTTCAATCATATTGACCCGGATGATCTTTATCCACAAGGTATGCTCCAAGCCCCCTCATCCGAGATCTCTAAATTCACAGACCCGGAAATCGATGAAATCCGATCACACTTCCCAGCCGATACAGTTTTCCGACCCTTTGATTCTATAGCCCGTAGCGATAGTATCTCAAAAAACTGGGTTTGCTTTCCGGCCCAACCGTTTCTGGTAGGTTACAAGTATCCTTTTCCCGATTTCACCCAAAGGTTCTTCACCCTTACGGGATCAGTTATATACAGGCCATGCCGATGTTACGGAGAACCCTTCATACCATAGAGAGGGTAACCGAAGAGGAAGGAGTCGAGTTCGGCCTAGCAGAACTAGCATATCTGTACAATCTTGTTACCCATGGTTCCAAACGCTTCCTTCTTCAAATCAAAAGCTCACCAAGAAATTCCCATTTTCAAAGTCACCCTTAATGGTACCCTCTGGAAAAAACCAATTTTTCTTTGTAAGGCGAGATTCCATTCCAGGTGGAACTATCCTTCCCAAAAAGTGGATACCAAAGGGTAGGATCTAGGATCCTTAGGTAACCTAGATATGATACTTTATTCTTATGCTAATA
Organism: Bidens hawaiensis; assembly: GCF_021521415.1. Lineage (NCBI taxonomy): Eukaryota > Viridiplantae > Streptophyta > Magnoliopsida > Asterales > Asteraceae > Bidens > Bidens hawaiensis. Next base: position 119,139 of record NW_027493327.1, on the reverse strand, counting down.
ATTTTTATTGCCTGTGTAGTTGAAAATATCAATTTGCTGGCTGTCTACCGGGAGTTGAAGACAGAGTGAAGAAGTTTTTATCACTGGATCCTGCAGTCAGGACTTTTCAAGCAAAGTTTATTGAAGCTTTTCAAGGATCAAATTTAGAATCAATCATGTCAAGTAAGAGTAATAATTTTCATTATTGAAAAGTGTTAAGAGTTGAAAACTTATCTGTCATTTGTTGTTTACAGGTGCTCCAAAAACAAGAAAGTCTTCTCTCAAGTTCTCTCTAGATGACATTGACTGTATGGTTACTTCTCCTGCTGTCAAGAACGAGGCTTCAAAGGCAGGCACTAGCTCCGAGCCCAAGACTGCAACGACCAGGGCCAAATCTTCAGCTTCCAAGAGGAAAAGATCCTCTGATCCTGAGACCCATTATGACATTGTCAATTCTGTAAGTATACTGTATTCTGTCATTTCGTATTTTAGGATCCAATATTGTCCCAATTCTAATATGAAATTTATTGATAGGCTGTGACCGCTATGAGGGATCACAATGAAAAGATTATCCATCAGATGAGCGAGAAAATGTCAGGGTTAGGGAAAGTTATGGTTTTTAAGGACAAGGCTATCATCCAGCTCTCCAAGGAGAAGAAACAGTTGGAGGATCAGCTATCCTTGGCCGAAGCCCAATGTCAAGAGGCAGTGGAGCAGGCTACTGATGAAGCCAAAGTGTGGGCTGCCAAGTCGGTATTCCAGGCGCGGATTAAGATGGCGAAGGAGGCCGGTGATCCCGCTTTTGACAAGTCGGCCTGGGATGTGGAGAAATGGAAGGCTGCTCTTGACGATCTTGGTGGTGAGGATGGCGAGGAGATGGGTGAAAACATCGAGACTGGGACCAGTGGCGTTAAGAAGGCGGTTGAAGCTGGAAGGGGAGAAGGTGATGCTGCGGTTGAGGATGCAGCTTAAGTGGGCAATGAAGGATATCAAAGACAAGGCCCGAGCCCACTTTTTTATTTAGTGTTGACGTTTTTATAACAATTTCTATGGTGTGTAATAAACAATAGTATTTTGGATAAAGGATCCATGATCCTTAAGACAATGGGCGGGGGTGACAAAGGTTGAGGGATCCTCTGTTTGTGGGGATGAAGCCTTTGTTGCCCCTGTTTTTAATTTTCCTGCACTTATGAACTGTTAATAACTCTCATTTAACCCGGATGGATGGTCCATCTTTTGCATGGTGAAGTCCGGGTTAAGAATTCTGGATAAGTCCTTGCGGCTTATTTTAATTAATATTTAAATCTTTTGACTATTTACTTGTTTATTTTCAAATATTTATTAGATATAACTTTAGCATATTACTAGTTTTGAAAAATAATTTCAAGTAAAAAATTTACAGGATAAAAGATCCTTAAGAAAATAACTCAGGATAAGATATCCTTAAATAATAAATATTAGGATAAAATATCTTTAATAGTTAATAAAATTATATAAGAGAATTCCCTCAAAGGGCAAATTTTAGGATAAAGTATCCTTAAAATAGATAAAGATTTTAGTAATCAAATAACTTTAAGAGAATAGCTTTTTTAAACTGAAATACCCAAAAATATTGCAACAAATATCATACATAAGTTAACTAACAGAGATCATACCAGAAGGTCTAAAATAGACCTAAGTTACCAAAAGTATTGAACTCTTAATGATCCTTAAACGAAAAGCTTTAGGATCCGGGATCCTTAGTTTCTTGACCTACAGAAAGAGCTGCAAATAATTCGTAATATTAACTGGGATCAAACCCATTAAACTGGGGACAAGCCCAAATAATATACTGGGAACAAGCCCGCGCAACTGGGGACAAGCCCGTGTAATCTGGGGACAAGCCCGTGTAATCTGGGGACAAGCCCGTGCAACTGGGGACAAGCCCAAATACGGATGTTAACTGGGGACTTGCCCAAACCGGGATTTAGCCCAAACGTGAGATAACGTAAAAACGTTATAAACCGGTGGTATGGTACGTCTACCATAAATCGTAGGATCCTCTATATAACCGAAGACAACGAAATTGTCAGCCACTAAGCGTGTACTGGTCCCACTGCCCCGGACTATATGTTGTATAGCGTGCACTACAAGCGATCGTGAGAAAGGTGAAAACCTTTAAACCGTAGGGGATATGACCATCGGGGGTCATATCCAAACGTGGGCTAGGCCAAGAGAAATAAGATAATACCTCAAATGCAAAGGAGAGGTGGCCAACCTCTTGAACATCAATTGAATCATTATAATCCTGCATGGTTATTCAAAACTTGGAAAAGTGTTAAGAATATATTATCCTTAAATTAACAGTAATAATTCTAAAAGAATAACTGATCAGAAAGATGTTACCGATTTAAGGATCCTAAATCCTTTTTTGGATAATATATCCTCTCAGGATAGTGGATCCTAATCAGAAAAAGTATTTCTTGAGGTGGATGGCATTCAATGCTCTTGGTAACCTGTTGCCTTCCATTATGAGCAAATGATATGCCCCCTTTCCTGCTTCCGACTCAATCTGATAAGGTCCTTCCCATTTGGGCGCTAGATTCCCATCAGCCGGATTTGTTGTGTTTTGGAAGGCTTTCCTTAATACTAGATCTCCTTCTTGAAATCTTCTGATTCTGATATTTTTGTTGTACGCTCCAGCTATCCTTTGTTGATAGGTTGCCATCCTGATCTTGGCCAGGTCTCTGAGTTCTTCTACAGTATCCAAGTCTTCAAGAAGGATTTCTTCGTTGGCTTTAGGATCACGGATGCTTGTTCTTGCCGTAGGAACCACCATTTCTATGGGAATTACTGCTTCTGATCCAAACACCAATGAGAATGGTGTTTGACCTGTTGCGTTTTTAGGCGTAGTCCTGTCTGCCCAAAGAACATAAGGAAGTTCTTCAGCCCATTTTCCTTTCTTGGATCCTAGCTTCTTCTTTAGATTGTTGATGATGAACTTGTTGCTAGACTCTGCTTGACCATTGGCTTGAGGATGAACCGGAGTGGAAGTAATCATTTTGATGCCCCAACTGTCACAAAAGTTAGTGGTTCTATTCTCGATAAACTGGGAACCATTGTCACAAACAATTTCAGCGGGAATACCAAATCTAGTTATAATATTTCGTTTAATAAAAGATATTACTTCCCTTTCTCGGACCTGTACAAATGCTTCTGCCTCAATCCATTTGGAGAAGTAGTAAATCATAGCAAGCATAAAGGCCTTTCCACCTGGTGCTTTTGGTAGCTTTCCTACAATACCATACCCCATTTCATGAAAGGCCATGAGGAGGATATAAGATATAGAGGCTCCGCTGGCTGATGAAGGATGTTCGCGTGTCATTGACAAGCATCACATTTCCTTGAATACTCCACTGCATCCTTCTTCATTGTTGGCCAGAAGTTTCAGTTCTAAGTATCCTGGAAAATAATGCTCTTCCACCTGTGTGATTGCCGCAATCTCCTTCATGAAAATCCTTGAGTATTTCTTGGATCTCAGGATCCTCAATGCATCTCAAATATGGACCTGCAAGAGATTTTCTATATACCATATAATTTAACAAAATATATTGGGATTCCTTGAGTTTGAAGGACTTGGGATTTTCGGTGGCTGGAATTTCTCCAGTTTGAATATAGTTCTTGATAGGATGGATCCATGATCCTTTGTTATTTAAGGATAAATGATCCCAGAGCACGATTTCTTTATCATTCGTTATCTTTCCAACTTCCTGTTCTCCTATTGCTGGCGAGAGAATGTGGATTATTGGGATTTTCAAATCCTCAGGAATCTTCAGAGATGAGGCTAAGTTTGCCAAGACGTCTGCCCCAGCGTTTTCTTCCCTCGGTACCTGTGTAATACTAAATATTTCAAAGGATTTCGACAACTCCTTCATAACATCTAAATATTTCATTAGTTTCTCATATTTAACAGCATACGAGCCATTAAAGTGGTTAGTTATCAATAAAGAATCTACATAAACTTGAAGATACCAGATCCTCATGCTTTTGGCTAATTGCAAACCTGCGATTAGAGCCTCGTACTCTGCTTCACCGGCCTCCTTCGCCATCTTAAGCTATGGACTGGGGTACTATGTCCATAAGTGGCGATTTCAGTAGGATCCCCAATCTTGTTCCTCTCCGTTGGATGCTCCATCTGTGAAGAGTATCCAAGGATCCTTGGTCTTTTCCAGTTGTTGGACCTCCAAGTCAGCTTCTTTTTGTAGATTACTAGTGATATCAGCCACATAGTCCGCTAATGCTTGAGACTTGATTGCTGTTCTTGGCTCGTATTGGATATCATATGCGCTCAGCTTTACAGACCATTTGGCCATTCTCCATGATAGCTCTGGTTTTCTGAGTACATTCTTAACAGGGTAATTAGTTCTTAAGATAATAGCGTGAGTTTCAAAATAATGCCTTAATTTAGTGGAGGCCATAATTAGTGCAAGAATTAATTTCTCTAAATGGGAGTACATGGATTCTGCATCCAAAAGACTCTTACTTACATAATACACATGGTGTTGTTCACTAGCATGGTCCTTTACCAAGACGGCACTTACTGCATTACCTGACACTGCGAGGTAGAGAAATAAAGGTTCTCCATCTATAGGCTTCATCAAGGCAGGTGCTGAGGATAAGTAATCCTTCAAGGCCTTGAGTGCAGCCTCATGCCTTTCAGTCCACTCAAATTTCTTGTTCTTTCTAAGAATATCATAGAAGTCTTTGCACTTCTCGGAGAATCTTGAAATGAATCTATTCAAATCCGCTATTATTTCAGTGAGCCTCTAGACACCTTTGGCATTTGTAGGAGATTTCAGATTGATAATGGCTTCGATCTGCTCCGGGCTTACTTCAATTCCTCTCTTTGTGACCATATATCCCGGGAACTTTCCAGCCTTAACACCAAAGTGGCATTTGGATGGATTCAGTTTCATGTTATATTGGTTAAGGATATTGAATGCTTCCTCGAGATCTCTGAGGTGATCCTCAGCTTTCTTCGACTTTCACCACCATATCATCTATGTATACCTCCATTGTCTTGACCAATTGTTCCTTGAACATCATGATGACTAGTCTTTGGTACGTTGCTCCTGCATTTCTTTGTCCAAAAGGCATAGCAATATAACAGTATATGCCGGTAGGGGTCATTAATTTTGTATCCTCTTGGTCGGATGTTTCCATCTGAATTTGTTGAAATCCAGAAGAAGCATCCATAAAGGTGAGCATCTCATGCCCTGCCGTGGAATCCACCATGGAGTCTATATGTGGTAATGGGAAAGGATCCTTAGGGCATGCCTTATTTAAATCCGTAAAGTCGATACACACCCTCCACTTTCCATTCTTTTTTGAAACAACAACCACATTAGCCGACCATCGAGAATATTTAACCTCTCTGATCATACCGGCCTTAAGAATTTTTTCAACTTCTTCTTGTATGATCGCGTTCCTCTCAGGAGCGAATTTTCTTCGCTTCTGATGGACGGGTTTGATTGACAAGTCAAGGCGAAATTTATGAGTGATTACCTCCTTTGAAATACCTGTCATATCTGAGTGCTTGAAGGTAAAGGTAGATTTTCTTCGTTGTAAGAAGGATATTAGATCCTCCTCGATCTTGCTGGGGATACTGGATCCTAAGAACACCTTTATCTCTGGATCCTCGAGGTCCAATGATACTTCTTTGAGGTCTTTCTCCTGAGCTTCCAGCACATCCCTAGGATGTTGTTGTAGTTGCTATGCTATAGTTTGCTTGGTTGTTGGCTTCATTGATGTAGAATAATATTTCTTGGCCTCCGATTGGTCACCAACTATCTTTACAACTCCTCAAGGAGTAGGTAGCTTGATGCATTGGTGATAATTTGAAGCTACTGCCTTCATCCCATGGAGCCAGGGCCTACCTAAAATAAGAGTGCAACAGGAAAGGTTATCTATAACACAAAATTTTTTGTACGAATTTAACCCTTCGATATAAATTGGGAGGTTGATGTCCACCAATGTCTTCTTGGTTTCTCCACTGAAACCGACTAGCACCGAAGTTCTAGGAATGATTTCTGAATCCGGGATGTTCATCTTCTTGTGGAAATCGTGCTGGATAATGTTGACCGAGCTGCCACCGTCCACTTGGATCCTGCGTACATAATGGTTAGAAATAAACAAAGTAATAATCAAACCGTCGTGAGGAGGATCCTGAATGTTCATCTTGTTTTCCTCATCGAAGAAGATTCTCTTGTCTGTTTTTAAGGTGGTTGACACTATTGGTCGATCTCCGTTATCCATCTTTATCTCTTTGGCGAGTCTTTTTGCTGCAGAGAAAGAAGTTCCACATATGTCTGAACCTCTAGAGATGAAATTGTCCGCTTGCACATCCAGCTTGTCCTGATGAGGATCCTGGATCCTTGAATTGAAAAAGATTCTCTGATCAGTCACTTGAGTAGTGGGGATGAGCGGTCTTCCCTCATTATCCAACTCGAATTCTTCTACGAAACTTTCTTCTATGGCACAAGAATCTTTAAATAACTCGTAGTCTCTGGAGAAGAAGTTGATCACATGAGCATCTGGCAGTGGTGGTGTTGCTTTCTGTGGAAGATCTTCAGGATCCTGGATCTTGGATTTCTTCCTTCCCAAGAGTTCTTTAAAGTGACCTTGCTCAGGAGGTATCCAATTTCCTTCCTTAAGCCGATGAACTCGTCTGTCGCGTGGCCAAAGTCTTCGTGGAAGACGCATTTTTCGATTACCAAACGACATGTCAACGATAGCAAACGCCATGTCAACGATAGCAAATTAGCAAGGTTAGTAAAACATTAAGGAAAATTTTTCGATTACCAAACGCCATGTAAACGATAGCAAATCTACAATCAATGATTACATGGGAAACGTTCTAAAACGGTCGACCCAAAGCCTCAGAATCAAGGTTTTCAGAGAAACAACAATCAAAAACTTCAAACTGTTCGAGACAACACTATTCCAGCCAACCAAAATCAGATCAGAAATCAAGGAAAAGTTGCTGTAACAACACAGCATGAGGGTAACTTTGATTGGAGCAATCATGAAGAAGACATTGCAGATGATATCAAGAAAGCAAATGTGGCATTCATGGCCATAATTAAAAAAGAAACTGGATTATCATCTCAGGTACACTCTGCTCCTACTATTGATTTACATGAAGTTATCAATGATTTGAAAATGAAAGTAGGCAAGCTGGAAAGTGAGTGTTTTAAGAAACAAAGTATTATCAATGCATATGAGGCAAGTGAACTATAATTGAAGAAAGAATGAAAAGTTTGGAAGAAGATTGTTTAAACAGTTACAAAGCTCAGAAAAGGTTCACAACTGAAATACATGGGTTGAAGAAAATGATTATAGAAGAGAAGGTGCAAAACACAAAACTGCAAACTGATAATGTATTCTTGAAGAACTTGGTCTCCACTGGAAACATCTGTGGAATTCTAAACCAAGTAAAGGAAGAAGAGAAGTACAAAGCAGTACCACCATTCAACAACAATTTTATGTCAAAAGTTGATAAAGAGAAAAGGAATGCATATCTACAACAATTCAAAGATGTTTTTCAAGACAAAGAAGAATTTATGGATTTGTATAAGAATGTTGAGGTGAGTGAAGAAGGAGAATTTGTAGTGAAGAAATAAGTAAAAGAAGAAAAGTCAATTTGAGTTCAAGTCTCTGAAGATGACTTTGATTCAATTTATTTAAATCAAGATGACTTGAGTGATTTGAGTGATCAAATCACTGATGAGGAAATCAAAGATGCTGAAAGAGGAAGAAAATACAAGAAACCAGAATCTATTGACAAACTTCCAATGTATCCACCTGTCACATCAAGAATGAAGAAACATAATGAAAGAATAAAGAGAGAGCATGTGTCCTTTGACATATGTGAAAAGAAGAAGGTAAATTACAATGCTATAAGGCCTCCAAGCCAAGCAGTATTGGAAAAGATAAAGCAGAACAACAAGAAAAGAGCAAAAGAAAATGTGGATGTTAAGAACTTTATCCCTATTTATCCTATTTTCTCTAATCATGAAGTTCTTGATATTGGAGAAGTGGAAACCATGGAAGAATATGAGAAGAGACAATCAAGACATAGAGAAGGTCAAGATGAAGAACAACTGAATATGCAGAAAATTGTATTTGTAAAGAGCAAGATTGAAAGACAAGACATCAAGATTGAGGAGTTTGTTCCTTTCTCAATCAACTTTGATAGTCTAAAGAATCAGAAGACCATTGGAGTCAAAGGACCCAGACCAAGTGAAAGATTCAAGAAAGAAAAAAAACATGAGAAATACAAAGGAAAGGTTTGGTGTAAGAAGTGTGATGAGTATGGTCATCATACAGATTCTTGTAATGAAAGACTCAAATTCAAGCCTTTTCATGTCCCAGATGAAACAAAGTATGGACAAGACTTTGTTGTGTACAAGCAAAAGTATGATGAATACCTGGGAAAGGGAAAAGTTTGTGAAAAGAAACATTTGAAGAAGGAAAGCCAAAAGCCTTCAATGAAAGCCAAGAAACATGTGGCTAAGCATTCTCAAAGGAGTAAATCTCCTGTAAAGCATGAGAGAAATGTCAAACATAACTCTCAACCCTTGAGAATCATCCATAAAAATGATACTCAATCTGTCAAATCTGATAGTTCTCTAGGATCACCAAACAGTGAAAAGACAAGTATCAAAGGTGCATTTCCTAGAAGGAAACCAACTAAACTCATTGGTGATGAAAAGTTTCTAATGAAACATGGGTTTGAACCTGAAGGATTCCTTTGGAAACCTAAGGCTGAAACTAAGGTTGAGACATTTGCTGATGTAAGAGACTACTCTGAAAAGAAAGACTATGTGGTGAAGGAGTGTGACACTGCATCAGAAGACTGTCTAAGCTCAACCTCAGTTGTTAAAACCCCAAGAGAGTGTGGTTATGAAACAGATAAGTCAGACAATATAGAAGTCACTCATGAAGATCCTTAACCAACAACACTCACTTCCCAAGCTGCCTCTGAAACTGAATCTGTTGAGCTGCAAGTTGATATAGCTTGCACTTCATCACTCAACTGATCAAACTCTTTCTTTTGTGCAGGAACAGTCCACTCCTTTGAATGACATATGGTATATGGATAGTGGTTGTTCTAGGCACATAACTTGTGATAAGAGATCACTTGTCAATTATGAAGAAAAGTTTGAAGGTCCTGTAGCATTTGGGAGTGATGAAAATGGTGGAAAGATTGTTGGGAAAGGAATCTTAACAAATGGAAAAGTTTCTTTTGATAATTTGTTTCATGTTGAAGGTATTCAGTATAATCTACTGAGTATCTCACAAATGTGTGATAAGGGTTACAAATTCAGTTTTGATGATTCCCACTGTTTCATCCTAAAACCTGAGTTTGTGATTCCACCTGAAATGATTATGATGATGGCACCAAGAAATGGCAACTTATATGAATTGAATATGAAAGAAGCTGTTTCTAGCGGAGGTGCATGTTTTGTGTCCAAAGCCACTGAAAAATGAGTCAAAATTGTGGCATAGGAAACTTTGTCATGTGAACTTAAAGAACATGAATAGACTTGTTAAAGGTGAGCATGTAATAGGCTTACCTACAAGAGAGTTCAAATTGGAAGATCATTGTAGTTCATGCCAAAAAGGAAAAAAACACAAATCTACTCATAAGCCAAAGCTCATCAACTCAATTGATCAAGTACTTGAATTACTTCACATGGATCTCTTTGGTCCTGTGAGTGTGCCAAGTATAGGGAAGAAAAGATATTGTCTTGTGATCATTGATGACTATTCAAAATATACTTGGGTTTATTTTCTAAGTACCAAGGATGAGACTGCAGAGTTGATTAAGGGTTGTGTAACAATGATTGAGAACAAATTGAATAATAATGTTCAAATGAAAAGAAGTGAAAATGGTACTGAGTTCAAAAATGGAGTTATGCAAGAGTTTTGTGCAGAAAAGGGAATACTACAACAATTTTCAGCTCCTGGAACTCCTGAACAAAATGGTTTTGCAGAAAGAAGGAATAGAACTTTGATTGAAGCTGCAAGAACCATGTTAGCCGATGCTAATCTACATGTTACTTTTTGGGCTGAAGCCATTAATACAGCCTGCTATGTTCAGAACAGGGTACTTGTCAACAAAAGGCATAACAAGACACCATATGAAATATTCCACAACACAAAGCCTTATATAAAGTTTTTCAATCCCTTTGGATGCAAATGTTTTTTTCTGAACACAAGGGATTATTTGAACAAGTTTCAAACAAAGTTCCTAGATTGTTTCTTTGTTGGATATTCTACACACTCAAAAGCATACAGAGTATATGTAAAAGACCATTTGAGTGTTATAGAATCATCTGACATCATCATTAATGAGAATCAATTCAATACAGTTGATGGTGTAGCATCGCTGTTTGACCATGAAAAGTTGATAAGGTCTTTCAAAATTTATCCTGAAGACTTTGATGACTCATTCTACAAGACCAGTGAAATTGAAGAGAAAAAGAAGAAACCATTGGACTTAGAAGAGTTGTGGAAAAAGGTTGCTAGAAAAGAAAAAGAATATACTTTTGTGAAGAATTCCTCATGTGATATTGTTGAGAAAGTTCAAGAAAATAATCAAGAAAACAATCAAGAAATACAGAACGATCAACTTCAGAATGAGGGAATCACAAGTAACCTAGCAGATGAAGAAGAAGCTGCATCTCCTGCAAGGTTTCAAGATCTGTTTCAAAGACTGAATTTAGAAAACAATGGTGCATCTAGTTCAGGACAAAATAATGAAGAAGCAACAGAATTTCATGATGCAGAAACTGATTTGATCATTGAAGAACCAGATCTCAATGAGTCAAATCTTGACACATATGTGTCTGCTGATATGATTGTTTAAACTCCTTATGTAGAAAAGAATCATCCTTTTGAAAAAACATCATTGGAGATTTACATGAAAGAGTTACTAGAAGTCATTCTTAAATTGTAAACATCTGTCTTTACTCGTGCTTTCTATCCCAAATAGAGCCAACGAACATTGCTCAATCACTAAAAGACAATAGTTGGGTGGAAGCAATGCAGGAAGAATTGGCACAGTTCAGAAACCTACATGTGTGGGATCTTGTTGATAGGCCAATAGACAGATATGTAATAGGAACTAAATGGGTTTTTTCAAACAAAAGGGATGAGAGGGGTTTGGTGATTAAGAATAAAGCTAGGCTTGTGGCACTGGGATTCCTTCAAGAAGAAGGAATAGACTTTGAGGAAGTCTTTGCACCTGTTGCAAGACTTGAAGCTATCAGGATCTTTATTGCATATGCTGCCTCAAAGAACATTACGGTGTTCCAGCTTGATGTTAAGTCTGCATTCCTAAATGGAAAGATTGATAAAGAGGTGTATGTTGCTCAACCTCCAAGTTATGAGGATCGTTTGTATCCAAACAGGGTGTATAAGTTGAACAAAGTCCTATATGGACCACATCAAGCTCCTAGAGCATGGTATGATGAGCTGTCAAATCATCTTCTTGAAAATGGTTTTAAAAGAGGAGCCATTGACAAGACACTTCTGTAAAAGAAAGGGATTAGACTTGCTTTTGTTACAAGTGTATGTGGATGACATTATCTTTGGATCTACAAATGAACAAATGTGCATGAAGTTTGAAGGGGTAATGAAGTCCAAATACAACATGAGCTCTATGGGAGAGATGAACTTCTTTCTTGGACTGCAAGTTCAACAAAAGGCTGAAGGGATCTTCATTTACCAGACCAAATATGTGCAGGACATCTTGAACAAGTTCAACTGTTATGAGTACAAAACAGCTTCAACTCCAATGGACACCAAAGAAAAGATGATTGCTGATGAAAAGGGGGAGCCTGTAGATGAACACGAATATAGAGCCAAAATTGGGTCCCTGATGTACCTTACTGCAACAAGACCATATATCATGTTTGCTGTATGTGTGTGTACAAGATTCCAATCCAATCCAAAAGTCTCCCATATGAATGTTGTGAAGAGAATTTTTAGATACTTGAAGGGAAGACCAGACTTGGGAATTTGGTATCCAAAGAATGAATCTTTTGATCTGATTGCCTACACAGACAATGAATATGATGGCTGTAACATGAGCAGAAAGTCAACCTCAGGAGGATGTCAATTTTTGAGTGAAAGGCTAGTGTCATGGCAATACAAAAAGCAGACTATTGTCTCAATCTCCACTGCGGAAGCTGAATACATTGCTGCATCTGCATGCTGTGCACAAGTTCTATGGATTCAAAATCAGATGCTGGACTATGGTTTGAATTTTCTGAACACCCCTATTCTTATTGACAATACTGCTGCATATTTTACTGTTAAGAATCCAGTTCAACATTCTAAAACTAAGCACATTGAAATCAGACATCACTTCATAAGAGATTGCAGTGAAAAGGGTTTGATTGAAATGCAAAGAGTTGATACAAGTGAAAATTTGGCTGACCTATTCACCAAACCACTTGATAGAACTAGGTTCAACTCTCTTCTGAAAGCCTTGGGAATCGTCAACTCTGATGAGATCTGATTAAGGATGTGTGCCTAGTTGTGTACCTCTCTGTGCTAACTGATTATTCTGTTAGAGGTTACACATATTAAATGTTTAGTGAATATGCTTGATTATGTTGATTGATATGTTAACTGTTATGTGCTTTAACTGATTATGTGTGCAAAATTTGACAAGATTGATTTTATTGATATGTTTGCATGTTTATCAGTTGATGTGCATTTGTGATGTTAGGATAAGTGTTCTTGATATAAATTACTTGGAAGTGTAAGCTTATCTGACATCACTGCTTAATTGCTTGAATATGTGCTTTATCTGATCTTTTGATGTTATTAAGATAGGATAGACCTTGAATGTTAGTGCTATCTACTTATCTTGATGATATTATGTGTGATTAAGATTTGTTTATGTGTGACAACTGTTTGTGTCAAAATGAGTCTTTTGTCAAAATTAAGTGATAAAATGAAGTTTTCTAATGAATTTTGCATAAATACTTTATTTTGGTCAAAACACGAGCAAGTTGATTAATGGTATTGAGATATGATAAGATTATTCAGTTCAAGCTTTAAAAGAAGCTTAAAAGAAGGATTTTTAAAGAAGAGACTCAAGTAGTTGTTTTTGCTGAAAACTATGTCATTTGCCCAGTTGGAAGGACATGCACTTGTGTATGTTTGGTCCTTAAATCTCTAAAGATTCAAAGGATAGCCATTGACCTGAAAACTGAATGCATTTGGGGCAATAATGACTTGTTTCTTATTCCTTCACTTAAAAATATGTCAATAACTCTGACTTTGAAAGGACATATATTCACATGTATGTTTGGTCCTGTTGATCACTTGTAGTCAAACAGGACAACCATTTACCTGCCAATGAAGAGATATCGGGGTGATTGAATATTAAACTGTGTTTAAATTGGAAATGATAGTACATTGACTACTTAGAATCATATGGATTTAATAGGCTAAAAGGACCTTAGTTTAGTCATTAACATGTATAGTAGCTTTCCCATGATGATGTAAAATCTAAGGTGATATAAACATAATGAATATGCTAATCTTTACGTGGAGATACATAGTTGTCTTTGCATCTCTCAAGATAAATATCTCCAAATTATAGGCAGAAAAGTGATTACCCAGTCATACACAAGCCTGTTGTTATTTGTTCAACCAAAAATGAAGCATCTTTTAATATGACAAAGAACATGCTTTGAGAAAAGTTGAGAAAATATCAAAAACATTGGGAAGAATGAATAAATCAACCAAAAGTTGATAAGTGTTTTATATATTTTATCAAACAAGAGGGTTACAACTAAGAAATACAAAGATGTTAACAAAATCTGTCTCATCTTGAATGAAAGGCCTGTTATTTAACAGTAAGTCCAACGTTCAACCTCTATATATGTTTGAAAAATAAAAAATACAAAAAGATCCAATAAGTTCTGTCATTCAAAAACAATTTTTGACCAAATACAGGAGGTTGGAGTCAAATTGGGGTGATCTGGGGAAAGCCAAATAAGCTTTGAGAAGAGATATGAGGCATCATAGCACAGTGTTAACCATTAATGAATTATGCTACTAAATGAACCTTAATCATATCACCAAAGAAATAAAATTCATGCTAAGTTTTATTTGAGTTTGTGATTTTCGGGTATGGTGATATTTCGAAGTCTCTCGGGTAGACTAAACTGTTTAGTTTAGTTCTCAGACCTACCTGATGGTTGAATATGTGTATCCTAGTAAGCTTAGTGCTAACATAGGATTTTCGGGCAAGCTTTTTTAAATTTTAGACAATAGCAAATTTAAATGTTTATATGTTTAATTTCATTCCTAGCATGCTCTGTGATATTTGTGTGTATGATTTCTTTGAGATTACAAGTGTTTCCGGGAATACCTTGTTTATCGGACACACTTTATATTTCGGGTACACTTTTGTTCCCTCAATATACTTGGTAATTTCAAAACTTGACTTTCCAAGTACACTGTCTGCTAGAAGTCCTTTTTCGGCCACACTTTGTACTCTAGGAATGTTATTCGGGTATACTTTGCATAAGAAGGTGTTCGGGCATACTATAAATCATGATGGTTGCTCGAGCACACTGTGCAACCATGTATGCTTGATTGAATGTGTTTCTTATTCTGATAGGGTTTATGCTAGATTGAGTCATTTAATTTGGATTAAAGAAATTTATAAGGGTGTCTTAATTGATTCCTAGAAAGGATGTTTATTTGATATTGTATACTTGATTATTTGTCTTGTGATTAAGTTCTCAAGAAATCTGATATTTCGGGTAAGCTTTCTTCGTAGTGTCTTGACTTTTAATTACCTAGCTTGACCAAGCAATGTTTGTGATTGAAAGGGATCGGGCAAACTTTGAAAATTTAAATGAAAATGTTATCAAAGCAATGTTTGATATTTTATCGGGTAAGCTTTGTGTGAGTTGAAGTATACCGAGTAGACTTTGCAAAGATTTACTATTCTGAGTAAGGTCTGCTAAACCTAAATGATAAAAAGTAATATGTTTTATAAATGTTTTTAAAATACCAAGTGGATAATGTTACTGTTTGACAGCTAATAACTCATTAAACGACAAAAAGCATTTAAAACCCACCTTCAAAAGGTATATAAGAGGGAGTTAGGCATAATTTTTCAGCATTACTTTTCCCTCTCTCTCCTTCCACTGCAACTGCTTACTCACAAAGAAACATAAACCGAATTATCACATTCATTTCTAATCCAAACCCTAACTTGAATCAGCCCTCTAATTCTGACTCGGTAAGCAATAATAATGTGTTTTCCGATCACGATTAGACTATAATAGGCTATAATTATGTATTTTATTACTAATACTCTATTTATGTGTTTAGGTTATAAACTTGTCAAAGAAAAGGTTCTTGATGATTTTTCTCTCTTTCTTCTTCATCTTTATAACTTGAAATTACTTAAAGTACTGAACTTTATGACTAGTTTCACTTTGAATATGTTTGATTGTGTTGTTCAGATATGGCAGAAGAAGAACAACCCAAATACTTCTTTAAGAAGAAACATAACATGTGTGCACTGTTACAAGTCACACCTGATAACGAGCCGGTGGCGAGAATGATTACATGGATGGCTCGATCGAATGTCAGTTTTGATTTTACTGAATGCCCAATCATCCACAGAAATCATTAACTAGATTTCTGGAGATCTAGAAGACTTGTGGATGATATAGATGGTCGGAGAATCGAAGCAACTGTTTCAAGCCATGAGATACATTTGACAAAAAGAATGATTAGAAGATGCTTGCAGCTAAATGATGATGACCATAACCCAATAAACTTCAATACAGCTCACCTGATGAAGATTTTTGAAGAGACGATGGGTTATCAGGGAACTTTACATGATGGACAGTTTCAAAAGGGGATGTTTCCTATGCTGTATAGATTCCTTATTCATTATGTGATATTGGGGTTTGCTCCACGAAAAGGATCATGGACTCTGATGTGTCATGATTTAGCAAATGCCACTGTGGGGATTATATGATTTGCCATTCAACTTTTCAAAGATGATCTTTGAAGGATTAGTATCAAATTTGAAGAAAGCAGAGGTGGAAAGATTTCTGCAGTACCCAAGATTCCTACAAATAATCTTTAACCATGAATTACAAGATCTACCCACTATTGGCATTACACACCTACTGCAGAATGCTGATACATACAGAAGAATTAGAAATCCTGGTGTTGCCAATAGATTTGACTCAAACATTCCGTTTGAGATCTTGCCATGGTAGTTGGACCATGACTTGGATGTGATGTCGGTGCCTGAGTTGAGCTCAGAGGAGGAAGGAGGGGAATAAGATGATAATGATGATGATTTAGATGATGGAGATGATAATGATGATGATGGAGATGAAAGAGGGGCTGGAGTAGCTATGATTGTTGGTGCATCTGATCAGGGGGAGCAACCTGAGGAACCAGAACAACCTATTCCAACACCACCACAATTACCATTACCCTTTGACCAACCCATTATACCATCACCACCACAAACTCCACAACATCAAACCACTCATTCCCCACCCCAAACCTTAACAATGAGCCAACCTGAAACAACAACTGTTATATCCCCAACACCACAAACACCACCAACATCTTGCCCAATTCATTCTGAGCCATTCATTCCAAGCCCACCTCATACACAATCACCACCACAATCCATTTTCCAAACTCAAACCACAACACAAGAACCACAAGAATATGAACCATTCATTACATCACCACCTACAACACCACCCACTGACACAGATTTATTTCAAAGAAACTTGAACTATTGAAAGAGAATACTGAATTGAAAAGGAGGAATGAGGAGGTCACCATGGAGAATGTCATGTTGATTGATAAGTTGGCTCGAGCTTAAATGAGAATTAAAGCCCTGAAGCTGGAGGTTGAGAAGACCTCAGCTGCCCCAAAACAGGGGGAGATTGAAAAGGTGCCAACTGATTCTGTGGTAAATGTTGAGAATGTAGATGGTTTGAAATTAATTTTGAATGTATATGATGATGGAGAGGAGGATAGTGAGGAGAGGAGAGTTGAAGATGTTGAGTATGAAGGTGATAAATCAGATATAGGAGAACAAGATTATGATTATAATGATGAAATAATGAATGTTGAATGGATTGAAGAGAATGTTGAGACAGAGGATGGAGTTGAAAAGAAAAATGTTGAAGAGAATGTAGCTACCACTGATATGGCTACTGATTTCTTGACAGACGTGGCTACTGATAATTTGACTAACATTCAAACTGATGTAATGAATGAAGAAGATGCTGCTATTGAGGAGTTGATACTCACTGAATCAGAAGCTGAACAAACAGAAACCTCCAAGACTGTAGAGTATGAATAAGAGATGGAAAGACTGGATAGAGATTTTGATGAAGTTGAGCCTGAAACTGAAGAAGAGATCCACAGAAGATTGAGTAAGGGAAAGGCTAAAGTAACTGAAAAAGAGCCTGTTAAGGTATATCCAGTGAAAGATATCTTGTTTAAAGATGATGCTATAGCTGTTGCTGCTGCTTCCTTGAAAGAACATGAAAACATAATGAGAGAAATAAGGGAAAGGGATATAGTGGCCCAAACCTTGACTCCAGAGGAACTGGCAGAGCAGGAAGCCTTGATCAACCAAGCCAATTTTGCCAAAGTAATTAATGAAGAAGTGGCTGATCAAGATGTAATTGAGGCTTTGATTAAGTTGAAAATAGTTGAGGAAGCAGACAACTCTTTGGCTATGGTGGTTAACATGTTTCAACCACAAAGTCAACCTGAAAAAGAATCCCAACAGGAACCTAAAAAGAATCCTGAAAAAGAAAATGAAGAATCAATTGAAGAAATGTTAGCTAAAGCCTCAAGAATACATGAAAATGTGGAAAGATTTGAAAAGACATATTTCAGAAAGAGGAAAGCTACTGATCAAGGTATGAGAGAGGATCAGAAAACAAAAAAAAGTAAATGATGATACTAGCCCAATCAGGGCAATTCCATTGGAAACACTGCAACCAGGAGAAAAGGTGCATGGTGTTCCAGATGTGCCTATTAGAAGTGAATTAAATCCAGATCATCCACCCTCTGATGAACCGAAAATAGATGCTGTAAATGAATCAACTGAAGAGGAGGATGAGTCTGATGAATCTGATGATGATGACAATGATGATCAAGGTAAAAGTGCTGAAGCTGCCAATGTTGAGTCCCCACATGTGACAATGACTGATGAACAAAGGGATAGCATTGAGTAGAGCTTGTTGAATGCCAAACTGAACAATCCTTTGATTATGAAGTTGAAGGCACTTGGTGTGAAATTTGAGTGTGTAGCTCATATGAATGATGATGAATTGAATAAAAGACTTGAAGAAGAAAATGACAAGATCAGAAGAGCTATGCAACAGAAGAACAGAAATGATCAGAAATACAGAGAATATTTGAGAAGGCATGGCTATTCAGAAAAAGATCTAACACACTTCAAGATCTTTACAACAGTGAAAGAGCAAAGGTGATAGAAAAGTGTGTAAAGGAGAATGAGAAGATTGAAAAGATGGAAACTTTGGAAAAGAAGTTTGGAGGTAAGTGTGGATACCTGCTGGAGAAAGGGTTGAAGCCAAATATTGTAGAAAATTTGACAAGAGACTCTGTGGTAGACCAGTACAATAAACTCAAGAGAAAAGAAAAGTTGAAGAGGTTACCACCAAAGATCTCCACTAAACAGTCTGAAGCAACTGATGAACCTCAAACAAAGAAATGAAGAATTCAAACTTTGAGGGAAAAATTGAAAGAACATGTCAGACCGGTTGAAACACCTACCCCACAAGAAGTCAAACCTGAACCTGAAGATGAACCAATTGTTCCCTAGGAGAATGAAGAAATGATCAATATTCTGAGGGGCATAAGGATTAATCAAAGGGGAATGGATGAAGCCACTTTCAATGCCTTGGAAAAGAAAGACTTGAAAGATCTTTTATATATCCAAAAGGTTGATTGGGAGAAAGCTCTAAGGGAAGGTGATAACCCCAGAAGCTTTGTTGATGGAAGATTTATACCTGCAAGACTATCAAACTATCCTGGGTTGGCAAAAATGATGAAAACTCTTAATGAACAAGCAGGACACAATCTTATGGATCTTGCCAACCTTCCACCTGAGATGGTAGAAGCAATCTACATCAACACCTTCAACTTGAAGCCTGGAAAACCCAAAAAGTCTATTCCATTCAGGCCTCCAATTTCAAGAAGACATTCACAAGGTGGGAGAGGTGAATCTAGTAGGTATGTACCACAAAGAACAATAAGACCACAATCAGATGTGGATCTTCCAAGAGAACTTTACTATCATTCTGTATCTGAATGTTTGAGAGTGATTATGGAAAACAGAAAATTGAGAGACATAGTTGTGAGAGGTGACTTTTATGAGTACACTCAAGAACAACTGGAAAGAATGGCCGCACTCAACCTGCATGATTATCGAAGTAGAAACAAGATGGCAGGAAGGAAAATGAATGATCTCTCAAATTTTCTGAAGGATGAAGCTGACAAGGGATTCCATTTCTTAAAAGAAAAGAGAAGTTGGAGAATGATTCAACTTCACAGATCAAGAAGGTCAGAGAAGTTAAAGAAAATGGACAGGGCTGAATTGTACTACCAAATGAATGTCAGAGACAGAAATCCTTTGTCAAACATGAACACATGCATAAGCCTTGAAAGAAGAATGACATGCCCCAACTACATAGTTCAAAGAAATGGCATTATAACTGAAGTTGAATACAAAGAAAATGTTGGCCATTACTTGCTGAGAAACTCTGATGGAAAAGTACTGGGGATAATCAAGAAGGATGAAGACTTGACTTACTTGCATGATGAAGATCAGATGGATATAAGGGATTTGTTCATACCAGAAAGTCATACTCACTACCAAATCCTTGATATCTTTAGGCTGAGAATTGCATCAGTGATAGTAAACAAAAGACAAGCCGCCCACAATGCAAGGAAGAGACAAGATTCATAGATTAGGCTTTGTTATGTAATGTCTTCGGACAGAATTTTAATTGTGTAACTTGTTTATGTTATGAATATGTATTTTGATTTTGATTTGATGTGTATTTTGACTAAGTGTAAGTAACCATAGAGTGTTTTGGGTCAGCTGAGGTGTTCCAATCTAGGGGGAGATTGTTGTGTCAAACAACTGACCTTAGGGGGAGATTGTTGAGTCAAAGATTTATTGTAAGAGACATATGGAAGATTGGAATCTTCTCAACCTCCTCAGAATTCGCTAAGTATGGATCCGGGCACACCTTAGACCTCCGAGCAAGCTTTTACTTAGCCTGGTACGATACTCTGTCTATCGGGCAAGGTTATCTTCAAGAAGTCTTCTTTAGTGGATATCCGAGCAGGGTTTGCAAATTAGTGCATTGCAGGGCAATGTTCACTAGTTTATGCAGATCCGGGCAAGGTTCACTTTATCAAGCAAGTCTGTTCTTTAGAGCCAAGTAAAGTTCACTCCCGAGTAAGATTTTGGCTAATCAAGCTCATGAAGCCAAGTGATTGGAAGACCGGGCAAGGTATTTATTAATAATTGTGGTCCAAGTAGGCTTGATGTTTTAATGGAATATTTCAAAGCAGCATCGGGCAAAGTTCAACTCAAGCAAGGAACAGTGCTGCCGAGTACACTTTGCTAAATAAGTTATTTTCTAGCAAAGAGTTGAATGGACCATCGAAGAACAAGGTTGCTTGTAAGGGTTTGTCGGGCAAAGTCTGGCAAAGTCAAGAAGGTTGAAGTCTACCCGGTGAGTATTTTACTAGGTAAAATACTCTTCAAGAAATGTCTACCCGGAAACTGATCCCGGGCACACTTCTATGTTACCAAGTGCTGAAGGATGGTAGATCACACAGCCTACTCGGAAAATGAAGATTGTTTCAAAGCCTACCCAGAAGACTTGTTTTACACCTAGAATAATTCTGAATATGTTTTACCATTTAGGGTTTCAAGAAGGAATGACAGCTGTAAAGGAGGTGTCAGGCCTATAAAAAGATTAATTTAGGGCACGCCTCCTAAGGCATACAGACTCATTAATTCAGAGAGAATATTTTTGAGTGTGACGGCTGTCTTAGAATTGTACGAACATAACTTTCCTCCAAGAAACCCTAAATCGATTACCCTTTGTATGATGAACATTATATAAATGGAAATCTTTTGAGTGAATCTTGTGTGTGATAGTTACCTTTGATTACTGTTTAGTAACCACATCGTTTGTTATTGATTCCGCCTTTAACAAACGGTAATCTTTCTAAATATAGCAACCCGTCATTAACTCCTTTGTCGACATATCTATTTGTGTGAATTATGGCATGATTTGAGTAAGATCCAGCTGAAATCGGGGACCTGACATATGAAGGCATGTAAGTCCGTATGACATGTAAGTCCATGGCTTAAACTTTAAACTGTTTGAAAGTAAATTTTGCAAAAAGTCTAAACAAGCTCAAAAATGTTTTGATCAATCATTAGGGGTCAGAGTCAATTCGGGGTGATACTAATGAACACAAACTTTGTCTGAGGTATGTTGGAGTTTGTAACATGTCGGATTAACAGGGGACCACATAATTATTGTGCCTAATTCATACCTTACCATATCACAGTGAAATCAAAATATTTGTTAAGTTTAAAGTGGATCAACATATCTACAGTCGACTTTGGGTTATTGGCATAATAATATCCAAATAAAAGTGTGATTCAGGATGTTATAGACAATGTGATTCCATACCGAGATCTTTCTCACCAAAAATATGTATCACTCAAGTTATGTAAATTAATTAATTAGTAAAAATAATATAATATTAATTTCATTTTTACTTCAAATAATTTAATTTAATTTTTAAGTTTTTCTTTTATTTTCATCTACATAAAGAACTTGTATTATTTTTAATTTTATTTTTATTTTTTATTTTTATATATTTATCTCTTTTAATTTTTTGTTTTTAATTTTATTTTTGCTTTGTTTTAATTTTTGTTTTTTTGTTGTATTCTTTTATTTTTATATATTTATTTATTTTAAATATTTTATGTTTAAACATTATTTTATCTTTATTTTCTTTTAAATGAAATTTATTTTAAACTTTATTTTATTTTAACTTTGTGTCTAGTTAAATGGGCTAATGTTTTACAAGGTCCTTTATGAAACGTTTGCTAAGTATTGACTCGACAAAAATATATCTTGTATATATTTAGAGTGCTTGGATTTGGTGGGTAAATATTTTAAGGGTTTAAATTTATAAACATTTTTAGAGTTCAGGGGTTGAAAGTGTAAAACCGTTTATAACTTGAGATGTTTTGACCTTATGGCGAGATAGGCTGACCCTATAAATAGGTCAAACCAAAATATCCTTTACTTCATTTACTCAAAACTTAGTCCCAAACTTTTTCTCTCACTACCTTTTTCTCTCAAACCTCACCACCGCCTTCAAACTTTATCAAGATCTGTGCCAAGATCTTAATCCAACATGAAATCTGCTTCAATACCACACCTAATCATCAACAAATATGGATCTATTTCCTGTGGTAAAGCCTTTGATTCATGTTATTGTTTTCTGGACTCATGAAAAAATTTTCTTTTAAATGTAATTTATTTTAAACTTTATTTTATTTAACTTTGGGTATAGTTAAATGGGTTAATGTTTTACAACAAGGTCCTTTATGAAACGTTGGTTAACTATTGACTAGACAAAAAGATATCTTGTATATATTTAGAGTGTTTGGATTCGTTTGGTAAATATTTTACAGGTTTAAATTTATAAACATTTTTAGAGTTCGGGGGTTGAGAGTGAAAAACCGTTTATAACTCGAGATGTTTTGACCCTATCGCGAGATAGGTTGACCCTATAAATAGGTCAAACCAAAATATCCTTTACATCATTTACTCAAAACCTAATCCTAAACTTTCTCTCTCTACCTTTTTCTCTCAAACCTCACCACTACCTTCAAACTTCTTCAAGATTTGCGCCAAGATCTTAATCCAACACGAAATCTGCTTCAATACCACACTTAATCATCAATAAATATGGATCTATCATCGTGGTAAAGCCTTTGATTCATGTTATTGTTTTCTGGACTCATGAAAAATTTTCTTTTAAGTGAAATTTATTTTAAACTTTATTTTATTTTAACTTTGTGTCTAGTTAATTGGGTTAATGTTTTATAGCAAGGTCCTTTATGAAATGTTTGTTAAGTATTGACTAGACAAAAATATCTTGTATATATTTAGAGTGTTTGGATTCGCTGGGTAAATATTTTGCTGGTTTAAATTTATAAACATTTTTAGAGTTCGGGGGTTCAGAGTGTAAAACCGTTTATAACTCGAGATGTTTTGACCCTATCGCGAGATAAGCTGACCCTATAAATAGGTCAAACCAAAATATCCTTTACTTCATTTACTCAAATCCTAATCCTAAACTTTTTCTCTCTCTACCTTTTTCTCTCAAACCTCACCACCGCCTTCAAACTTTTTCAAGATCTGCGCCAAGATCTTGATTCAACACGAAATCTTCTTCAATACCACACTTAATCATAAACAAATATGGATCTATTTCCTGTGGTAAAGCCTTTGATTCATGTTATTGGTTTCTAGACTCATGAAAAATTTTCTTTTAAATGAAATTTATTTTAAACTTTATTTTAATTTAACTTTGTGTCTAGTTAAATGGGTTAATGTTTTACAACAAGGTCCTTTATGAAACGTTTGTTAAGTATTGTATCGACAAAAATATATCTTGTATATATTTTTAGTGTTTGGATTCGGTGGGTAAATATTTTGTGGGTTTAAATTTGTAAATATTTTAAGGGTTTGGGGGTTGAGAGTTAAAAAAGGTTTATGACTAGAGATGTTTTGCCCCTATCGTGAGATAGGCTGGACCCTATAAATAGGTTAAACCAAAATATCCTTTAATTGATTTACTCAAAACCTTATCCTAAACTTTTTCTCTATCTACCTTTTTCTCTCAAACCTCACCACCGCCATCAAACTTTATCAAGATCTGCACCAAGATCTTAGTCCAAACACAAAATCTACTTCAATACCACACTTAATCATCAACAAATACGGATCTATTTCCCGTGCTAAAGCCTTTGATTCATGTTATTGTTTTCTGGACTCATGAACATTTCCCGTCGGAACTGTTCATGTGTGATTCTATATCTTTATGTTGATCTTTGCTAGATTTATTGCTATTATCTTACTCTCGATTCGTTAGGAGTGTTTGTGTTGATTTTGTTGAGTTTTCATTAAGGTTTGTATAGATTTTGAATTTTTATGGATTTTCGGTATTATTTGGGGTAAATATGTTGGAATCGATCTACCCAAGACACATCTTAGAGTTGATGTGGCTAGTACGTATTGATCCAAGCCGTGTCATACCCAATAACAAGCTAGACAAACTCCACGATATTTATTATTAGATATGATCTAGTTAATAAATATCAACACTTATAATATTTGGAAATTGGTTTTCTAAATATTTGCATTTGTGTGTTAAATAAATTATATTGATAATTTATATTTTGAGAGATGTTATTTAAATTGGTTAAATAACATATTACATGTTACTTATGATATGTTTTATAACATAAATATCATAAGTAAATAACTATAAGTAATTCATCCCTCTTCTCTCTCCTCCTTTTACTTCCTTCAAGACATGCATGTGAGAGGATTGGATGATCATAATTCTTGAACTAATCATTCCACACTTTCTCTCACACACACATCTTTCTCTTTTCTCCCTTTGAGGCCGAGAACAAGAAGAAGAAAACGAACAAAGGTTGTTCTTGCATCAAGTGTTAGGACCCTAGCAACCAAGGTGTTTGTTGGAGCTTGTTGGGTATACAAGCTTGAGGTTTCCTCCATTGGAAGCTAGTCGTTCATATCTTTCGTCCTCTTTATCTTTTGGACTTGAAGGTATGATTCATGCAACACCCTATGGTTGTTTTGACAGCATGTATTTCGTATATGGATCCGGGCATTGGGTTTTATATAAAACGGGTTTTATATGTATTGGTAAACAAGATTTAAAACTAATTATTTCCGCTGCGTTTTTCTATAAAATGGGTTATATGGACTTTATAATCTTGTTAAAACCCTACAATGGCATCAAGAGCCGCTTATACGGATACATGCTTCATAGATCTAAAATTTTTGGGTTTTATGTTGTGGTTCACCATATGGCCAAAAGTTTTTTTGGGTTTTTGGTTACCCCTTGGTTCCTCAAGATTATACTTTATATGCATGTGATAATCTTTAAGAATTAAGTCATATGGATGATTAATTATTGTGTTTGGACATAACCCGAAACTTTCAGTTTTGTTCCTCTTGGCCGAAAGTTTTATGGGTAAGAGAGGAACCATTTTGGTCTTCTAAGACCTTGCATATTTGGATGTGCATTTGGATGTTCATAACCTAGCCATGACCTTTGGATGTGTGTTTGTGTTGTGATTTATTCGGTTTATTCAATTTGGTTGTAATATTCATTTATTTGGGTTTGTAATCTATTTATTCATTCAAGTAGATTAGTTGTGTTTCTTTTACTAGAGAAAAATGTATTAGGATATATTTTTTTGTAAAAGAAGAAATAACAAAGTTACGGTTTTGGTTTTGGGCCTTAATGGACTTCATAGTCCAAGATGGGATTTTAGCCCAAAGTCCAAAGCCCAAACTTGGAGGCCCAAGATAGCTAGGAGCTGAAGTTGGAGCCCATATGGAAGCCCAAATAAAGTGGAAGAGTCACAACATAAGGTGGACACTTGAAGCATATGGATGCGGGATCAAGTGGGAGTTCACCGACACATGCCTTGTGTCATTCTCGTCCCTTAGGAGAGACATTTTGGCACACTTGTTTCGGTCAAAAAGTGTTGTCATTCTAGGTGGTTATGGTTATGGACATGTGCTTTTATTTTATGCTTGTATGGTTGTTTTAATTTTATTGTTTTATCATGTTTGGATGTTAACAATTAAAATCGACAACTAGCATAAAAATGATTCCTTTGAAATTGTTAAGTGATAAAATTGGTTTTATTAACTATTAATGATTTCATAATAAAATGGGTTTTATTAAAAGGATATTGAAAATTTGTTTTCAAAGGTACCATACATTTGAATGCATGCAAATGGAAGGTACATTAAATACTTTTCCAATCTAGAATTTTGAAAACTAAAATCCCTTTTAAAACAAGTTGAAAACCATCCTTTTATACGACACTTAAGTCACTTGTAGACTTGAATCATGGAATAGGGTCACCTAACCACCATTAAGAAAACTTGTGATCTTGAGGTGGTTTTACAATACTTTTGGGATGAGGGTCACCTAACCACTTGTATGTGTAAACTCACACGTGTATGTAAGTAGGACGACTTGATTTGAAACCATGTGAATAGGGTCACCGGCACATGGCGTTCAAAGGTGTTGATTGGATTAAACATGTCAACTAAACATATGATGTTTAACCGATCCCATAAAACTAGAAGTTGCAAAGGGTTGCAATTGTCAAACGTTGACTACCTAAGGTTAACCTAACTACTATTTGAATGAAACGTTGGATTCTAGATTTTAATCATTAATTGTCTTGGAGACATTAAAGGGTATTAAAGATTAAAATTTATTGATATCAAAAATACTAAATGAACTTTGTTAAATTCTTTTATAGATGGTCGCAATCAATAATTCACAGAACGATATTATCCCTCATGTGCATAATCTATCACTTAGATCCATCCTAGACAAGGATCGTCTAAACTTTAACAACTTTATGGACTGGTATCAAAACTTGAGAATTGTTCTCAAGCAAGAGAAAAAGTCTTATATATTAGATGATCCTGTTCCCCGTGAACCTGACGTCAATAACTTGGATGCCTATGCGGATTGGCTGAAATACACCAAGGATTCGGTGCAAGTTTCTTGCTTCATGTTGGGAACAATGATTCCTGAGATCCAAAAGGATTTCGAGAATCATGGGGCGTATGACATGATAACCCAGCTTAAGGAAATGTTCCTTACTCAAACAAGGGTGGAGCTCTTCGAAACGGTTCGAGCACTTCAGGCATGTCATATGGAAGAAACCCAATCCGTGTCATCTTATGTGCTTAAGATGAAATGCCACATTGATCGGCTTGAACGGCTTAACTGTCCCATCTCAAAAGAGTTAGACACGGATTTGATTCTGAACGGCCTAACTAAAAGGTTTGAGACATTCTTCATGAACTACAACATGAACGGATGGGATAAAAGCGTTGGTGAGCTTCACGCAATGCTTAAGACAGCCGAAGCCGGCATGGGTAAAAAGGTTTTACCCGTTCTTGCGATCAATGAGGGTGGCTTGAAGAAAAGGCATCACCCGGAACCAAAGGCAAAGGTTGTCGTTGGTAAGGGGCAAGTCTAGAAGGGGTTCAAGGGGAAGGCAAAGGTGGAACCCAAACTCAGAAGCTAAAGGTTAGTGCTGAGGATCCGTGCTTTGGTTGTGGGGAGATAGGTAACTGGATGAGAAACTGTCCGACCTATCTCAAAGAGTTGAAAGCTAAGAGGGATGCGGGGCAAACCTCGGGTACAACTTTCATGATCACATTGATTTTAATATTGTTTCTTCTAACACATGGGTATCGGATACTGGATGTGGAACTCATATCTGCAATTCATTGCAGGGGTTCAAAAGAAGAAATGATGTGAAGAAAGGAGATATAAGTCTCTTCATGGGCAATGGAGCAAAGGTTGACGTCCAAGCCCGAGGAGATTACGTTTTGAAGCTTCCAAATGGTTTGGAAGTTATTTTGAAAAACATTTTGTATGCTCCTAATTTTACTAGGAACATTATCTCCGTTTCTCTTTTAAGACAAATTGGTTATGATTTCAAGTTTGTAGACAATGGTTTTTATGTATTCATGAATGATGTCTTTTATTTTAAAGCGATGCTGTTTAATGGCATTTATGAATTGGTTCATGATGATACATCCATTGATAACTCGTTGTACCAAGCTAGCACTAAAAGACTCAAATTGGATTTGAGTAAAACTTTTCTTTGGCATTGTCGCCTTGGTCACATAAACAAGGGTCGCATTCATAAACTTTAAAAGAGTGGCCTTTTGAAATCAAGTGATGATTCATTTGATGAATGTGAATCTTGTTTTATTGGGAAAAATGACCAAAGAACCATTTAGTGGAACTAATGAAAGGGCGAAAGACTTATTAGGTATCATACATTCGGATGTATGTGGTCCTTTTAGGACAATGACAAGGAATGGTGAAAGATACTTCATTACCTTTACCGACGATTATAGTCGCTATGGGTATGTGTTCTTGTTAAGACACAAAAGGGAAGCATTTGAAATGTTCAAAGTCTTCCAAAATGAAGTACAAAATCAACTCAACAAAACAACCAAAGTATTAAGTTCCCATAGAGGAGGTGATACCTCAATGATGCGTTTCTAGAACATCTTAAGAGTTGTGGGATTGTCTCACAACTTACTCCACCTGGAACACCACAACATAATGGTGTGTCTGAAAGGAGGAATCAAACTTTATTGGATATGGTTCGATCCATGATGGCTAGAAGCACATTACCTCTATCATTTTGGGGTTTCGCACGGATCTCTGCTGCCCGTATTTTAAATATGGCACCAACCAACAAAGTGGAAAGGACACCTTTTGAAATATGGCATGGAAAGGTTCAATCATTATCATATTTAAGGGTATGGGGCTGTGAGGCTTATGTTAAGTTCTACACCCTAGACAAACTTGAAAGCCGATCCACTAAGTGTATCTTTGTAGGATATAACAACGATTCGATGGGATATTATTTCAACAATCCAAACGAGCATAAAGTGTTTATAGCTCGCAAGGCTAAGTTCTTGGAAAGAAGGTTCCTTATGGAAGGAACTGATAGAACTATGGAACTCGAGGAGGATCGAGAACCACAAGCCGATAAACGTTTGGTTGACACTAGCGATCAGCAAGAGGTTGTTGATAATGATCAATTGGTTGATCAACCCACACAAAACGTTCGCAAATCTGGTAGAATTAGCACCCCACCTGAAAGATATGGATTTTTCATGGATGGATGCTATGTGGTGGACTCCGACAAACCAACCACATACCGAGATGCAATGTCACATACTGATTGTGATACATGGCTGAACGTTGAGATGCAATCCATGCATGATAACCAAGTATGAGACTTGGTTGCTCCGCCTCTTAATTCCAAACTGGTTGAAATTAAGTGGGTTTTCAAGAAGAAAACCGATATGCATGGAAACTTAGATACTTATAAAGCTAGACGTGTAGCAAAGGGTTTCACTCAAACTCAAGAGGTTGATTATGATGAAACTTTCTCGCCTGTGGCGATGTTAAAGTATATAAGGATATTGCCTACCATAGCCGCATATTATGACTATGAGATATGGCAAATGGATGTCATAACTGATTTTCTAAATGGACACCTTGAGGAAGATGTCTATATGGTTCAGACTGAAGGTTTTGTCGATCCACAACAACCTAAAAAAGTATGCAAGTTGAAGAAATCAATCTATGGATTGAAACAAGCATCTAGGAGTTGGAATCACCGTTTTGATGATGAAGTTAAGAAGTTTGGATTCATCAAAAACGCTGATGAGGCTTGTGTGTATAATAAAGCTAGTAGGAGCATAATTACCTTTCTGGTATTATATGTTGATGACATATTACTGTTTGGAAATGACATTCCAACCTTGGAAGGTGTAAAAGCCTGGCTTGGAAGCTGTTTTTCCATCAAGGATCTTGGTGAGGCTGCCTATATTATGGGAATAAGGATCTATAGGGATAGATCAAGGCAGTTGATAGGTTTGAATCAAAGTGCATACACTGACAAAATCTTGAAAAGGTTCAAGATGAAAAACTCTAAGAAAGGTTTGGTACCTATTCAAAGAGGAACAATGTTGAGTGTTTCTCAATGTTTGCTCAAAGGATGAGTAAGACAAAATGAGTGGAATCCCATATGCATCTGCTATAGGATCCATCATGTATGCCATGATTTGCACTAGACCGGATGTGTCATGCGCTTTGAGCATGACAGGTCGATACCAACAAAATCCGGGAACCAGCCATTGGATGGCGGTTAAGAGCATATTGAAATACCTTAGGAGGACTAAGGATATATTTCTAATATATGGCTCTGGTGAGGAGGAACTCGTTGTAAAGGGTTACACGGATGCGAGTTTCCAAACTGATCCAGATGATTCTCGATCAAAATCGGGATATGTCTTCGTTCTAAATGGTGGTGCTGTCTCTTGGAAGAGCGCAAAACAAGACGTGGTAGCCTTGTCCACCACTGAATAAGAATACATCGCCAAAAGCTGCGTGGATTAGAAAGTTCATTGCCGATCTAGGGGTAGTCCGTACCATTCAGGACCCTCTAGAAATCTTTTGTGACAACGAGGGTGCGATTGCTCAAATCAAGGAACCCTGTGCACATCAAAAGACTATCCACATTGAGCGGAGATTGTACTACATAAGGGATGAAGTTGAAAAAGGAAAGATATGTATTCGCAAAGTTCACACTGATCAAAACATTGCGCATCCACTCACGAAGCTCCTTGAAAGGCCGAAACACGAGGGTCATACTTACCGCCTTAGGACTTCGATATTCTAATGATTGGATTTGATCTATTTTGTATTTGGATATCGGAACAATTGTTATTTTGGCTCGTTCATTTGATTATGGTTTATTATTATGACTTTTGAGTTACGTTCCATTTTAGCATGTTTAAGTCCGTGAATAATTGAATTATTCTAAACGTCCGTAGTCGATCATACTTGTGGGAACAAATATGAAAGTAAGACTATTATGAACTTGGATTGGTAGATATTCATAAGGTATGAATATTGCAAATGGGTTTGTTGCTAAGGTTCATAGATATTTATGGGATAAATATTGGACATGACCCGCCCTCAATTTTACTGCATGGAATCCTTGTGATTTGTGATCATAAGTAAATTTGAGTAAAGGCGAACATCATAGTATCCTCCGACCTGAGATACATATTGGGTCTTGATTTTCATCGACTATTATACTTTGACTTACTTCTTCGCTGCTCTGAAACATGTCAGTACATAAGGCTAAGCTCAAGTGTAGTACAAGGTGATAGTGAGAGACGTATGTAGTCAATAGGGGATTTGTCTCTCTTATTCATTGAGAGTTAAATGTCTAAGGCCTGAAAAGTTAAATCAACAGTGAATGATCACTCTGTGTCTCTGGATTTAACATGACATTTGTGGCAAAAGGATAAATGATAGTTTCACCAAAATCATTTTCAAGTATGGGACTTAAAGGGGATGAAGTTATTGAATGGCACTTTGTCATGCGTATTAGGGATAGTAAACCGTTGTTAGGCGGTATTTGCTATTTGCATCAATCTTATATGCATCATGTGCAAGTGGGAGATTGTTGGAATCAATCTGCCCAAGACACATATTAGAGTTGATGTGGCTAGTACGTATTGATCCAAGTCGGGTCATACCCAATAACAAGCTAGACAAACGCCACGATATTTATTATTAGATATGATCTAATTAATAAATATCAACACTTATAATATTTGGAAAATGGTTTTCTAAATATTTGCATTTGTGTGTTAAATAAATTATCCAGTTATTTAAATAGGTTAAATAACATATTGCATGTTAATTATGATATGTTTTACAACATAAATATCATAAGTAAATAATTGTAACTAATTAAAACTGGATTTGAAATTTGGTTGGGAAAATTCCTCCCTCTTCTCTCTCCTCCTTTTACGTTCAAGACATGCATGTGATAGGATTGGAGGATCATAATTCTTGAACCAAGCATTCCACACTTTCTCTCACACACACATCTTTCTCTTTTCTCCCTTTGAAGCAGAGAACAAGAAGAAGAAAAGGAACAAAGATTGTTCTTGCATCAAGTGTTAGGACCCTAGCAACTAAGGTGTTTGTTGGAGCTCGTTGGGTATACAAGCTTAAGGTTTCCTCCATTGGAAGCTAGTCGTTCATATCTTTCATCCTCTTTATCTTTTGGACTTGATGGTATGATTCATGCAACACCCTATGGTTGTTTTGACAGCATGTATTTCGTATATGGATCCGGGCATTGGGTTTTATATAAAACGGGTTTTATATGTATTGGTAAACAAGATTTAAAACTAATTATTTCCGCTACGTTTTTCTATATAATGGGTTATATGAACTTTGATAATCTTGTTAAAACCCGACAAAATAAACCCAGAATATGGGTGAAGGTTACCCAAGTCTTCATAACGCATGTATGTGTACCTAGAAACATGTTGAATGATTGAGATTATGAGGTTCTGATGTTGATGATTGGTATTCGAATGAACCAAAACTATGTATTTGAATGGGTTATTGGTTCGTAATGTTTGATTTGTATAAATGGGAATTCTATTAGAGAGTGAGTTGTGAAAAATATATAGGACCATGTATTCGAATATCTATTCGATTCGAATGGCTGTTCTGTTCGATTGAGCATTCGATTCAAATGAATTTTCGATTCGAATACAATCAATTCTAAAAATTTACAAGGGTCATGTATTCGAATGAGAAATTGATTCGAATAGACCTATCTTAAAAACTCCTAAGGGCTAGACATTATTAGAATGATCATTAGAATAGAATTAAAATCTCATAAATTCCCAAGGACTATGTGTTTGAATGACCATTCAAATAGAAGATAAAACATCCTAAAAGACTAAGTCATGATTGTTCGAACCCCTATTCGATTAAAGAATCAGATGCAAAATGTTAAGGACATTATAATCTAAAAGGACCATATTCGAATTGAATAAAATTCTATTCGAATCGAATTACCATTCGATTAGAATAGAATGTTCATTAGATTCGAATGTTTAACACTTATGAAATCTTTAAACTGGCTTAGATTAGATTATACTTAAATTTAAAGAATTATTTTCTCTTGATTCGATTAGAAAACTCATGCCTTAATCTTTTCTGGTGTACCTTTATAACTCATTCGAATATTTTAGACTTAGACTAATTTATATTTTGAGTTCAAGTTTGGTATATAACTTTTCAAAGTATTATTTTGCTTTTAGTCTACTGCAGTGCATATTTGTTATCCTTTTATTTAATTATCAACAATAATTTTCCTTTTGTATGTTATAGGGTCATTACACCTCTTGTTCTTTGGAAATCCCGAGAAAGAGAAAGTATAAGATGTTCATTTCCATGATAAAGGGATTACAAGAGTGTCCATTGTCATATGCTATCTCTGCTGGCCCTAAAGTTAATTGTTCATGGGTAGAACACTTTGGACAAAAGCTAGAACAAAGAAGGGAAATTCTAGAATCACTTTAGAGATAGATGGGGTTAGGGTGACAGTTAACGAGGAAGTTATTCGTCAAGCTCTACGAATCAAAGACAATGCAAATTACCCTTTCACTAATTTTGACAAGGAACAGATTAGTGAGTTTTTGGAAGAGATAAGCTATGATGTTAAATGGTCTACATGTGAAAAGAGGCATCTCCCAGTATATTGGAAGCTACTCTTCCACATGGTTGCAAACTGCCTATCTTCCCATAAGGGTGGGTTTGACAAGCTCAATGCAGATTGGGTGACTTTGATGTTGTGTTTAACTAGAAGAAGAAGTACAACTACTCGAAGTTGTTCTTCAATTACATACAGATGAATGTGCTTGCCAAGAATAGAAGGATGATGAATCCTCATTTCATACAGTTGGTACTAGATCACTTGCTTCTTGACACACCCAAGGTCGTTGATACCAAAGAGGTTGATGAAGAGGGAAGGATTATTGAAGCTGTTCAACCATTTCATGTGAAGGTGACCAAAAAATATACTATGAAAGCTATCCTTGAGACTTCTGGTAGAAGAAATTACAAGTACAAGGGTGAAGAGCCAGGTGTGAAGTTCGGTCAGTTTGAGGAAACTGAAACGGATAGTGAAGATACTGAGGTTGAGGAGGAGGAAAATGATGATGATAATGATGGTGGTCAGGATGAGGGTAATGATGAAGAGGAGGAAGAACGTGATGAGCCTATTGATGAGCCGGCTGATGAAATTGAGATAGAGCCGGAGGTGAATGTTGTGTTTGAGGGAAGATAAAAAAGGAAACTTGACTAGAAAAAGAGGAAAGCTTGTGAAACCTCTAAGAGATCTGCTGCTTCAACTAAGGAGGAGGAAGGTGTAGAAGAGCCAGAGCATCCGCTTAAATGCTTGAAGAAGGTCAAAGGCTCCAAGAAGTCTTCACCTTCTAGCGTACCTCACATTAAGGTACGTTTTCCTTTGGTTTCAGCTATGTTAAGTGAATCCCAAGCCACTCAAACCACCACCATTCCCGACCCACACATAGGATCACCAACCAAATTAGCCAAAACACTAAAAGCCCTTAAAGACAAACAAATCAAATTTACCAAAACTCAAACCCCAATCTCACCTAAGGCCAAATTCAAAACCAAACTCACTTCACCACCCAAAGTCCCCACCAAAACCAAGCCTAGGATAATACTTAGAACCAAACCTAAATCAAAGAAACCTTCCCTTAGAGACGAACCAATCACCTCTCACGAAACCGCACCAACTCGCTTAGATGAACCTATGCCTTCAATATTTTATGACATTCCTATGACCACATAATCTCCCCTAGAACCACCACACCCGTTACCTCACCTACTTACCTATTTACCTCACCAATTAGAGGCACATCAGTTTGGACCTCTATTTTTGCATCATCAATCCAAACCCAAACCACCACATCCACCATAGAAACCACAACCACGCCAACCAACCTACCCTTAACATTAACCACATCATTCCCTACCTTAACCCTAACCTTACCAATACCAACCGCACCACACTTAACCATATCAATCACACCTCCCTCAACTATTAAAAGCCCTGTCATAGCTGCCACTCCAATCGCAAGTGGTAAATCGAAGAGGTCACCAGTGTTCCGAGATCATGTCCTCAATAAGATTAAGGCAATGGAAGAAGCTAATGAAAACCGTGCCAAGCGAGAGCTCATGTTGATCAAATTTCTCAAAGATCAACATGTTATTAATCAAGAAGTGACTCGACAACGCGATGCTCTGGCTAATCGACTGGCCATTCTGCAAGAACAACGGGACATGGATCAAGCCAGAATCATTAGTAAAAAAGAATGGATTGATCTGTTGCAGCAAAGAATCAACAACCAGCAAGAATTGATCAACAACAACTCGTTGAGGAATGCTGATCAACATGTCGGGTTAGAGAAACTTGAATCAAGAGTATCTAAGTTGAAGACTGATCTTTCCTCCTTCTCTACATTTGTAAGTGAGTTTTGAAGGGAACTTGATTCTACTCTTGATAAAGTGTGGATCGATTTTGAGCGTCTAGGCTCAAGAGTCAGTGGGTTGGAAGGTGGAGAGAACACGGATGTGAGCAGGTTGTTGGGTGAAAGTGTGAGATTGCGTTGGATGATTGATATGCTCGAACAAGAGATGGAGGACCAACGTGTTGAACAAGGATGTGTGAATGAGTCTTTAGTTAACTGATACCTTGCTGTCATGGAGGTGATGCGATTGACTGACAAGGACATGGAGAATTTGAGGATGCACCTGATGGAAACCTTTAGAGGGTTTCTTCATGTAGCTGAGCCAAGGGTATATCCGAGCAATCGATGACGAACTGTGCTTGCTAATCTTGCCACTGACGCCGAAAGGATCAGAGCAGTAGCAAACATTTATAGTTTCCTCTACACGGGAGAACCACGAAAGGATACAAGTGAAGGAGGATCTGGAGCACAGGCTGGTGCAGATGAGCCTGTTGCTGTTGTTGGAACCGTTGTGGGCACTGAGCTTGTAGTTACTGCTGCTACTACATTTGGGTGGTCAGTTCTACAAGTTCGCCACTTGTTGCACCCATCACTAGTGCACAAGTTAGTGCCGTGTTTACCACTTCATTGGTTGCATATGCTGTTGTTGAGGCTGAAATAGCATCTTTATATAACGTTTGCTATTTTACCGGTACTGACTCATCAGTCAAGAAAGTCGTGGAAGTTAATAATGATGACAGTGATTATGGCATATACTATTCCCCTAACCGTGACACTCCGGTTAGAGAGAATGTTGAGCCTGTCGTTGATGATCCAGTTGTCACTCCTGCTACTAAGCCTGCTCAAAGAAAGTCTAGAAAAGGCGTCAAGTTTTACAGCGTGAGTAGGATGGGAAGCTTAAGATGGAGATCGAAGCCGTACCATGATTCAGATCCCATTCTTTATGCAAAATGGCACAAAGGTAGCAAAAGTTGTGCTATTCGACGTGCGAATGGCGATCTGACATATCTCACCTATGGAGATATGCACTCTTTGTCTATCCTCGACATGAACTACTTCCGAAAGACCATAGCTCGAGACGACAAAAAGGACTCAATGGAATCATGGTTCAAGCGGTTCTTGATGAGAGTGTGGAGGGAAGACTACCCGACGTTCACCGTTAATCCGGGTAGGTCTTACAAGTTAAAGACAATCAACCCTTTCACCAACAAGTCGTCCAAAGGTCGAAGATACAAGATGTCCGAATATCATGGTGAACCAATCTTTCACGGCATGCCATTTGAAGACGACTTTCTCTTTGACTTCATCGCTTGGAAGTTTGATAATGAGCATGGCGAAGTCATCATTCACTGCAAGCGCACTCATGACCTGAGGTTCTTTGATGAACACGAACTTCTGGAGTCTCCCTTGTGTACTGTCGAAGATGCCCGTCGTGACAACACGGACACGATCGTCGGAAGGTTCAACAAGTTTGTCAAACTTCTTGTTGAAGATCAACCATTTCAAGATCTAGACGATGTCTTCGAGCACAAGTCCAAGTGTGAGTGGTGATGGAAATTAATAAATTAATACTAAAGACCAAAGGGAGATAGTAAGGCCCATTTCTAGTTTAGTCTTTTGTATTTCTAACTTGTATTTTGTGTATGTTATGATTAGTTTATCTCTGTATTTTTCGGCACCAAGACGATTTGTACTTATAGCCCATTGGGCCATTTTATATTATATATGTGCATGAGAATGCACACACTATATATTGTGTGTGTATCTCATACACAAGAACAACCTTTTGCAAATCTTATCCCTATATATCAAACTCTCTCTTCCCTTTCCTTTCTCACGGCAATAAGCATACACACTCAAGATGCGAGATCTCGGTCCTAACTAGTTGTTTCCGTAAACTAGTGTAGAGGTTGATCCACGATAAATAGTAATAGTTATTGTGTTGTTAGATCTGGTCAAGGGACCGACACCTAAGCAACTTCCAATGGAAATCAGAATCTGGCTACAATTCTGTTTCCTTCCAGTTGATGAAATATTGATAGTGAGCAAAACAATTTATCACATTTTATATGTGTATATTAAGTTCAAGTTGTTGGAAATATGGACCGACCCACTTAAGTCAACGCGTCCGATCGGGTTACGACCTGTAAGAGTTACACCTTGGGTAACGGATGTGGACCGCTTACACTAGTTAACCGGTAACGACTAATAAACGAGATATGGATCTTTAATGAGATTGGGCTTAATATGGGCTAGGTGGCCCGACATGATTAACTAGTTATTTAAACTAGGTAATATGTCATTAGGGATCATTATTTTTCAAGAGAGAATAAACCATAGCCACCATTTCCTCCCTCTCCCTCTCGGCTCCTCTCACTGCCACCGGACAGTCAGCCGCAGCCGCAGCCACAGCTGACCCGCAGCCGCAGCCGAGCCGCATCCCCGCTGTTCTCGTTGGTCGTGTCATCCTCGTTGCCGGTCCACGCGTGCACCGCCACCGTTGTTGGTTCATCTCGTTTGGTCACCTAGCATTGTCCGTTAGCTCTCGGTGTCTCAACCGGTTATTTATTAACCGAGGTAAAACTTAAATAATATCATGTATATTATATATTTACTTTGGTTGTTTTACTCTTACTCGTATCGTATGTAACCAGATGCTGTACGGTTCCGTTTTTGGTGATTATTCGATTTAATATTCCGCCGTGTTTTCTTGTTTATTATTAATTTGATTAATAACTATGAAACCAATTAATACCGGGTTTAATTGTTAAACCGTTGACTGATCACTACTGGAACCCAACAGTGGTATCAGAGCCTTGGTTACAACATACGAGTCGAATCCGGTCTTTTCACCGGATCTACATCATAAACTTCAAGCTAGTTGAAGTTTTTGATCTAGATATGTTTTTATTTATTTTATTTGACAAAAATATTGCTCAATTTTTTTTATTGAATATGTAAATCTGGCCGGACCTTGTTTGTTTGGTTGAATGGTTTTTGGCCATATGGATGATTCAAAAGTTGTATTTATTTTTCGGTTTTATTTTATGGTTTTTTGGCCACTTTGATGGTTCAAAATTGTAATAGATAGCGTTTAGTTCATCATTACTTGTATTAGTGAATATTGTAATGAAGAAGACCTGAAGGAAACCCGAGGAGGAGCTCATGGAGTTCTTGAAGTCAGTGGGAGTTAGCAAAGATCACCGGATGCACCAGGAGTCCATCCTTGTGGTTATTTGTGTTGTGACCCCTTGACCCGATTGGTCTTGCTAAAAGGCTCTAGCATGACCAATTACCTTTTGGCAATATATGATTTACTTATTCTTGTTTTGCTATTGTGGTTGCTTGCTTGATTATAATAGGTTATAATACCACCAACCTAATACCAAATATATTAAAGTAATTTTTTATTAACCAATTGAGTTTTTGCAAAATTAAACGAAATTTAATTTTCCAAAACCTTATAACTTAATAGTTTTCTATTAACTTAAAATTGGTTAGACGTATCGCGACAAACTTAGTTTTTAATAGGTTATTTAAAACTAAGTGTCCTGAGAGATGAAAGGGTTCATAATTTATGTCCAGGTAATAAATACAGTAAAATTTGACTTTTACTCTATTTGGTAATTCTAAAATTTATCCCAATTTAAAACCAATAGTTTATGCCAATTCTACTACAAGTCACACTTGAGGCATACTGCAAAATTTCGAGTGTTTGAAGCCAAAGCACCGCACTTGTTTTCTAGCCTATCCCATCAAGGTGAAAGCGTTTCGTTGACACATCCGGCCCTTTCACACGTCACTGTACTAGGACAACCATTACTTACTCTCCTGTTATGTGCAAAAGCTGTATGGAGACTTAAAGTGGGCAAATATTAGGCTAAACATATCTATACATACAATTGTTGTCTCTATAGGCCTCATAACCGAGAGTTGTGCTCTATTCACAATTGAAAATCGTTGTCAGTCTGCCAAACCACTTATTAATGTTGTGTGCTACAGCTGCCTTTAATAACTGGAAGCCAGATTCACATTTCATTAATGTTATTGGGTCATTAATAATAGGCTAC
Organism: Bidens hawaiensis; assembly: GCF_021521415.1. Taxonomy (NCBI): domain Eukaryota; kingdom Viridiplantae; phylum Streptophyta; class Magnoliopsida; order Asterales; family Asteraceae; genus Bidens; species Bidens hawaiensis. The sequence goes on along the minus strand of NW_027493327.1, from coordinate 79,673 downwards.
TACATCGAAAATACTAATTAAATTTACTTTTGCTTTTTTAATCAGATGTCGTCAAATGAAATCACACTCTACGAACTAAAGACTATCCTTGAAAAGGATAAACTGAACGGTACCAACTTCATCGAATGGCACCTCAACTTGAGACTTGTTCTCACCATGGCAAAGCGCTTGTATGTTCTCGATGGACCTGTTCCAACTAAGCGGAAACAACACAGCCGCTACTCGAAAAACTCTTGACAAGCATAGGGATGACTTGGCTGAGGTCTCCTGTATTATGCTAGCCACCATGACTTCTGAGCTTGCTAAAGATTAGAAGACTTTGGTGCCAATGAGATGCTGGAGCAACTCAAGGGCATGTTCCAGGTCAAGCCAGTCAGGAACGGTTCAACACCATGAAACAGCTCATTAGCTGCAAGATGGCAGAAGGGTCTCCCGTCAGTGCTCAATTACTAAAGATGAAATGGCACATCGATCAGCTTAAGAAACTTGATTATCCCTGTCCGATGGGATGGCAGCGGACTTCATCCTCAACTCTCTCCCCAGCTCTTAAGACCAGTTTGTAATGAATTTCAACATGAACGGTTGGGTAAAGACAGTGCCGGAGCTGCATAACATGCTCAAAACGGCTAAGATGAAAATTCCTTCTAGGACCAATCAAGTTCTGATGATCCGATCTGCTAGTATAAAGAAGCCTAAACCCAAGAATTTGGGTTATAAGGGAAAATGCAAGAAGAAAGTTACTGTTGCTGCCAAATCTGCCACCAACACTAACAAGAAAGTTGCAAAGGCACCACCGCCGCCTCCTGAGGAGCGCCAGTGCTATAAGTGCAACAAGATGGGGCACTAGATGCGTAACTGCCCTGAGCATCTAGCTGAGCTAGCAAAGAGGAAGGCCAATGGTGAAGGCTCTTCTTGAGGTATTTTTATATACGTTATTGAAATTTTCACTATCTCTAGCAACACATGGGTATTTGATACCGGTTGTGGTTTCCACATTGTTAATGTCTTGCAGGAACCTGAGAAGTGGAAGAAGCTAAATAAAGGCCGCATGGAACTCATCGTTGGAGATGGGAAGAGAGTACCAGTTCTGGCAACTGGAGTTTTTCATTTTACTTGTCCATCTGGCCTAGTTTTTCCTTTGAATAATTGTTTGTATGCTCCTGGTTTGACCAGAAACCTCATTTCATTTTCATTGTTACTTGAACAAGGTTTTAAGTACGTTTTTAATGGCATGGCTATTCCTGCTTACTTAAATGATATCTTTTATTTTGAGGCTAAACCTCGAAATGGTATTTATGAAATTGATTTTCAAACTGATAATAACGTATATCATATTTCAAAACGTATCAAGACTAGCATCAATGATACTTTTCTATGGCATTGCCGACTTGGCCACATAAGCAAGGTAAGAGTTAAAAGACTCCAATCCGAAGGGATTATTGAATCCACAGGACCGGACTCATTTGATGATTGTGAATCTTGCTTAGCTGGAAAACTCGCCAAAGACTCCTTCACTCATAAAAGTGAATGAGCAAGTGATCTCTTAGGACTCATACATACTGATGTATGTGGACCTTTCAGAACCATGACTAGAAACCATGGAAGATACTTCGTTTCTTTTGTCGACGATTATAGTCGATACGCTTATGTGTATCTTATGAAACATAAGAACGAAACTATTGAAAGGTTCAAAGAGTTTCAAAACGAAGTTGAAAAACAACTTGGTAAAACCATTAAAATGCTTCGTGGGGGAGAGTATCTAAGCTCAGTGTTCATCACTCATCTAAAAGAGCATGTAATTGTTTCACAACTCACTCCACTTGGCACACCCCAACATAATGGCGTGAGCGAGAGGAGAAATCGAACTATGCTAAACATGGTCCGATCGATGATGTGTAGAACTAACTTGCCTCACCCCTTTTGGGGTTACGCCCTTATGACCGCCGCCCGCATTGTCAATCTAGCTCCAACTAAGAAGATAGACAAAACCCCATATGAGATATGGCATAAGGGAAAGAAGCCCAAATTGTCTTACCTTAGAGTATGGGGATGTGATGCTTACATCTCAAGTGAGTCTGATGACAAACTTGACCCCCGCGGCTTAAAAGTTGTTTTCGTCGGATACTATAACCAAAACTGTTATTAATTCTTTCATCCTGATACAAATACGATTTCTATCAAGAGGAAAGGCCACTTCCTTAAGAAGAAACTTCTCAATCGAGGAACTGAAGATAACATTTTCGATCTTAAAGAAATTCAAGAACCACAAACAACCACTGAGGAAGTTGGAGCGTCTAATCAACAAGTTGTTGTTGCTGATACATCAGACGTGAACACGAGCGTTTGCATACCAAATTCTAGATACTTATGGCATCTAGATTGTCCTGAAGTCTTATTAGTAGACGAGTCTGGCGACGAGCCTACTAACTACAAATCTGCTATCTTGGATCCTGAATCCGAAAAATGGCAAGATGCCATGAACGCCGAGATGCAATCCTTGTAGGATAACCAAGTTTGGAACTTTGTTGAGCTACCCCCGATAGTCGGGCAGTAGGGAGCAAATGCATTTTCAAGAGAAAAACCGACATGCATGGAAATGTGCAAACCTATAAGGCACGACTAGTCGCGAAAGGTTTTACTCAAACTCAAGGGGTTGACTATGATGAAACCTTCTCGCCCGTTTCTATGACTAATTCAATAAGGATATTACTTGCCGTTGCCGCGCACTATGACTACGAGATTTGGCAAATGGATTTCAAAACCGCTTTTCTTAATGGACATCCTTCTGAAGATATTTATATGGTTTAGCCTGAAGGTTTTGTCGATCCTAAATATCCTAATAGGGTTTGCAAATAGAATAAGTCCATTTATCTACATAAGTAAGCATCTCGAAACTAGAATCTTCACTTTGATGAGAAAATCAAAGAGTTTGGTTTTGTCAAAAATGAAGATGAGCCTTGTGTTTATAGAAAGGCTAGTGGGAGCACTATATCATTCCTCATCTTGTATGTGGATGATATTAAGATCATTGGAAACAACATTCCTATGCTTAAGGAAGTTAAGCACTGGTTGGAATCTTGTTTTGCAATGAAAGATCTTGGAGAAGCCGCATATATTCTGGGAATAAAGATCTATAGAGATAGATCTAAGCGGATTCTAGGGCTAAGTCAAAGTACTTACATAGATAAAGTAATGGCACGCTTCTCAATGGAAAACTCCATGAAAGGAGCTGTTCCAATGACTAAAGGAACCGTATTAAGCAAATCGCAATCTCCGGCAACGGACATTGAATCTAAGCATATGTAAGCAATTCATATGCTTTAGCGGTTGGTTCTATCATGTATGCTATGTTGTGTACTAGACCAGACGTCTCGTATGCCTTGAGCATGACCAGTCATCTTCAATAGAGTCCTGGCATGGCCCATTGGACTGTTGTAAAGAATATTCTAAGGTACTTGAATAGGACCAAAGATATGTTCTGAGTGTTTGGGGGGAGTGGAAGAGGAGCTCACTGTAAGGTGTTACACTGATGCTAGCTTCCAGGCTGACCAAGATGATTCTCACTCACAATCAGGTTTCGTTTTCACTCTCAATGGAGGAGCCATTTATTGGAAGAGCTCCAAGCAGAGTGTAGTGGCGAATTCTACCACTGAATCCGAATATATAGCTGCATCGGATGCTGCTAAAGAGGCCGCTTGGATGAAGAAGTTCATCACCGATCTCGATGTGGTTCCGAGTATTCGCAAACCAATCGAGGTGTTCTGTGATAACACAGGTGCTATTGCTCAGGCCAAAGAGCCCAGATCTCATCACAGAGCCAAGCACATTCTAAGGAAGTTCCACCTCATAATCCGTAAACTGGAACGAGGTGACATCATAATAAGCATAGTAGACACAGATCAAAACCTAGCAGACCCGTTCACTAAACCGATGACCCAGGACAAGCATGACCAACACAGGGATGCAATCGGTCTTTGATTAGCTAGTAATTTGTTTTGATTTAGTATTTGGATGTATGATATTTAAACAATTATACTTTTGAGTTCACTTTTGATTTAATGGTTAAATGCAAACGTTAAATATTATAACTATATTCATTTTAATACGTTTAATCCATGAATATTGCATTCTAAATTATCCGTAGTCGGTCAGACTCGTGGAAGCGATTTTGAATTAAGACTATTCTGACTTTGGACTCAAAGGGTTGACTTCCAAACTCACAGTCCTCATTATGAATGACGTTGGATGTAACGCGCATCAAATCATCTTCATGGATCTTAGACATAAGATGCATTTGATATTGGTATGCTCATTTAGTATCCCTAGACAAGAGATACATATTAGAACTTTCGTTTATTAAAGGTATTCTTTGATCAGTGTCAAACGTTGTCGCGTAACTGCCAGTCATAAAGACATTGGTTGGGAGTATTCTGAAGTTCAGTGGGAGTTGTATGCAATCAAGATGGGATTCTGTACTCTTACATGAAATGTAACAGTTAGACATCATGGAGCCTTCGTTGATTCAAACTGGTAAAGTGTGAGGCCTCATCCAAACTTACTGTGCGTTTGATTGGACCACTTTGACTCGAGAACAAAAATGATAATGGTTGAATGCCATATGAGATTGATCAGATCCATGTCTCATTGTGCAATTGATGTCTTATACGGAAAGGATAGATGACAACGATTACTATAACTTTCATTATCTTGCAATAGTTTATTCCAAGATCCTTTGGTTAATGAATTCAATAATGTCATAACCTGTTGGGGGCAGCCATGTGTAGCTAGAGCACCGCTGGTTATCAGCGTTGAGAAACTTAACCGATCCGTCCAAGTGGGAGACTGTTGGAAATATGGACCGATCCGCTTAAGTCAACACGGCCGGCCGGGTTATGACCCGTAAGAGTTACACCTTGGGTAACGGACGTGGACCGCTTACACTAGTTAACCGGTAACGACTAATAAACGAGATATGACCCGCAAGAGTTAAACAGACTAATAAACGAGATATGGACCTTTAATGAGATTGGGCTTAATATGGGCTTGGTGGCCCGACATGATTAACTAGTTATTTAAACTAGTTAATATGTCATTAGGGATCATTATTATTCAAGAGAGAATAAACCATAGCCACCATTTCCTCCCTCTCCCTCTCGGCTCCTCTCACTGCCACCGGACAGTCAGCCGCAGCCGCCGCCTCGGCTGACCCGCAGCCGCAGCCGAGCCACATCCCCGCTGTTCCGGTTGGTCGTGTCATCCTCGTTGCCGGTCCACGCGTGCACCGCCACCGTTGTTGGTTCATCTCGTTTGGTCACCTAGCATTGTCCGTTAGCTCTCGGTGTCTCAACCGGTTATTTGTTAACCGAGGTAAAACTTAAATAATGTCATGTATATTATTTATTTACTTTGGTTGTTTTACACGTACTCGTATCGTATGTAACCGGATCCTTTACGGTTCCGTTTTTGGTGATTACTCGATTTAATATTCTGCTGCGTTTTCTTGTTTATTATTAATTTGATTAATAATTATGAAACCAATTAAAACCGGGTTTAATTGTTAAATCGTTGACTGATCACCATTGGAACCCAACACAAGTTATGGCTCTTTTGCCAAACCATAAACTATCATTTTTTTTAATGTTTTTCGGCTTCTATAGTCTATTATTGCTGAATAAAATGTTTGTTTTGATTGGTTATTTATTGTTTTGGTTGGTTTGTGGCAGCATCATTGTTGATTGTCTTACAATTAATTGTTACATTACTCAATGGGCTTGAGATCTTATGAGAGTGGGACAAGATTGACTCACTCTCTGAATACAACTGTAAATTTTCAAATCTAGACGTGAGATTCTTAATGTTTATTTCAACGAGTCTTTGTGAATTGTTAAAATATTAAAACAACTTTGGTAATTTGTAAGAAAGAGAACTAAGTAAGTTTTATTCTTTTCAAATCACACAGGGTGGAAACTCTACATTTTAAAATGTTCAGAACATAGGTAACGAATTAATAATTATTTATTTCATTCGTTCATTGAAGTCGTGTTTTTTTTGTTACTGCTCATATATATGCAAATTGTTTTTTAGGGATGGATGGGTTCAAATTATTATATTTCTACATCTTGTGCAACAAGAAACTTGTGTATATGAGATGCTACAAACCAATCATAGGTAAATTCAATTCTGATGATTTTTTATTTAATAATGTGTGCTTTAAACATATTAGTTATTTAGCTGCACTTTTGGTTTCCACTTGTCTGATTTAATACCTATTAATTTGTTTACAATTAGAAAGTGTTTTGCTTTTTGTATGGGTCACTGATCTAAACTCTCAGTTAGTTGATTTTAGCACTTTAGAATGAGGAACAATAAAAAAAATAATAGGTTTTTGATTTATGGGTGGCTCTTTTATCTTGACTCCTTCCACAAGGTCAAATTTATTTTTTGGAAGATATAATTACACATTTTTTAGTAAAGATTATAACCATTATGTTTTTAAGTTAATTTTTTTGAGCATTTTGGTTAATCACCAAAGCTTGAGGAGTTTAATTATTCCAAAGGAAATCGTTTCATTGTGTAAGATACGAGTATAATACTGTTATGAATTTGCCTAATCTTTTTCTTAAATTGAATTTCAGGCTTGCCCCTCACTACTAGGACTCAGTTAGACCTGCCTCTTTTCTTTTTACACCACCCACCAACTTCATGGTGTTTTTAAGGAAATTAATTTTATTCATTTAACTTCTAGAGCAAGTTTCATGTAATTGATTTATATTTTAATAAAGGTACATTTAAAATTATAGTTATAATATAAAGAGCATATGTTGTACCTTTAACATGCAATCTTACCTAACAGAATATTGACATTGAATTTGGTTTTAATGATTAAGCTTGCAAGTTTAGGTGGAACAAACATTGACCAGGCCGCATGGGAAGACAGAAAGAACGCAGCTGAGTCACGGTTCTTGGCTCATGTACGAGTCATCACTAGAAAATTAGCCGAATCATTAAAAGAAGACTCGCTCAAGCTAATTCTTCACCACTATGATGGCGCTAAGTTTCTCATTGAAGTCAACATCCCAGAGGTAAAATCATCTTTTTCCCATCGGTCCGTTAGGAAAACTTTTCGATATCTAAGTAACTTGAGAAAAACTAACAAATGTTTTTTCTTGCAGGCACTCTCGCTTTTAGACATATATGAAGAGAGCTGCCTTTGTTTAACCTCTTTTCATTTATATGATTGTTAGTATTCATCATATCTTCTTCGTCTCTTTTGTCTACACAGGTAAACAAGGTCAAGGTCAAAGGAAAGTTCAAGTTAAAGGTACCTAAACCTAGGCTACACAAACATCTCTCTTAAGTTTGGTGACTTTCCCTACAATCCAAACACCACAACTAGCACCAGCTTATCAACAGTTCTCAGCCATGGAGTTGTTGAAAAGTGGATTAAGTAAGTTGCCCTACAATCCAAATACTACCAACATTACCATTATCATGAATAATTCTACAACTTCATGTTTGAATTTTTATCTTGATGGGTATAAAAATGGTGAACATAAATGAACATATATCAACAAACATTAATAAATAATAGACACAAACAAACATAAAAATAAAATAGCTTTTGAACTCTTCTTTGAAATCTCAATGAGTATTTCTTGTAAACCCAAGTATAAACCTACCAATCTCAATTGAAAGAGCCTAACGTTAAAGATTATAACGAACGTAGAAAATATTTGCGTATTTAATCAAAACAAAACTTTGTTGAAAAATAAAACAAATCATTACGAAAAATAAAATAGGTTTGCAAGTTCTGGGTGAGTGTTGTTCATTATGTAAACTAAATAATAAATTTATTTTTAATTGTTTAATTATTAATAACATAATTCAAGGGCAATCTCTAATGAACTTGATATTGTTTAGGTCTAAAAATGAGAACAATAGACGTGTTTCAGTATGCAAGTTAAAGAAAAAGTCTGATGACGGGGGTAGCCCAAGTAATTAATAAAATGGCTTTCACACATTTAACGCTAAAAAGGTTAGAAGGTTAAAAGTTTCGTTTCCAGCCCAATTTATGTAAACAAGTACGTGAACAGTAGGCACTTGCAATAGTACAACGTCAAATCACTGTTCACATCACTGTTCCCTCTGAACAAGGGACATGCTCAGAAAAAGTAATATTATTTTAATCATGGACCAACGGTCAAAAGCTTCCTGCCCATAAAAGGTCAACTCTCTAGCAAACTGGAGGTTAACTAGTTTATCCACTGGATAAAAGGCTTGCATCTCTCCCTCTATAAAAGGATGACCCAGCCATAAACAAGAACACACCAGATTGGAGAGTTAACATATACCCTCTAATCTTCTCTTCTTCCTTGAGAAACCTGCACCTTGCTTGTTTCTTTCTTACTTCACAAACATCATAGCTTAACCAAGAACCTCATCCAAAAACCGGTTTCAAACACCTCGGTCATGGATCTCCGGTGAACTATAAAAACTAACACCACGTCCTGCGTTAGGTTAACCGGAACCCTTGAAGCCTGTTAGCCTAACCTCTCCATACACTATCATTAGTCTTATATGTTGGAATCGATCTGCCCACGACACATGTTAGAGTTGACGTGGCTAGTACGTATTGATCCAAGTCGGGTCATACCCAAAAACAAGCTAGACAAACGCCACGATATTTATTATTAGATATGATCAAAGTGATAATGATCAACACTTATATATTTGGAAATGGGATTTCTAAATATTTGCATTAGTGTGTAAAATAAATTAAATGGATAATTTACGAGAGACGTTATTTATTCGATAAGTAACAAAAACATATATAAGGAAATTGAACAAAATTGAAAAAGGGTTTTTTTTTGGGGGGGAGCCCCATGGAGCCGGCCACCTCTCTCTCTCTCTCTCTCTCCTCTTCCCTTTTGTTTGTTTCCATAACTTGCAAGAAATATGTATGGATGTGAAAAGAAAAAACACTTCAAGCATACATTTTTCACTCTCACATACATAATTGCTCTCTCTTCTTTTCTCTCCATCTCCAGCCGAGAACAAGAACAAGAACAAGGGTTGTTCTTGGATCAAGTGTAAGACCCTAGCATCTTGGGTGTTTGTTGATTAAGCTTGTCGGGTATACAAGCTTGAGGAGTCCTTTCCTTGGATTCTAGCCGTTCAACCTCATTCATCCCTTTCATTCTCGGATTTGAAGGTATGTATATTAAATACCATATGGTTGTTCTTGATAGCATGGTAATTGTATATGGATCCTGGATTGGGTTTAACATAAATCGGTTTATGTGTAATGGTTAACAAGATTCTAAACTAATATCTTCCGCTGCGTTTTCCTTAATAATTGGTTATTTTGGACTTTGATAATCTTGCTAAACCCAACATTATAATTGTTGTAGCAACAAGTTGGCGCTCACCGTGGGGCTACGCCGCTTACTTTATCTTAAGGACCAGCAGTATAGCTCCATTTTCACTAAAATCACCATGTCGGAAGGTGGATATCCCGATGAAGTCAACCAAGTGTCAGCCAAGAAACTCCGGCGACAACCACACCTTTCTCCACCCATGGAGGAACTTCGACGAAATCCTTGTTCCTCGAGTTTTCACCTTTTCGAACCCCAACCCCTTCACGATCCGGAGTTCCTTCTCCTTATGCAGGAGTCACAAACACCCCGGAGTGTGTTGACTTGACGTTGGAAGGGGTATCACGACATTTCTTGCAACTAAGACATCTTCTTAACCAACACGTGAGCCCTAAAGGAGAAAACTGGATAAGAATAAGGCTGGAATATGACGATCCGGAGAACTCACTGTCGCTCGAACGTCCACCTTCCCCTCTAACCAGCTCACGACCGGCTGCTTCTCATTTAGAAGTTGGTCCAAGTGTAACCTGCCAACCTTTTAACCCATCTCCTTATACCTATGGGAGACCAAGCCCAACGGCTTTCCCTTTGTTCACCTCACAACCCCTTGAGCACGAGACCACTCTCGACCAAATATGGCCATCAACAGCTTCAAGTGTTCCTCCTACAGCCACTACATGGGAGCAGGCAATGACGGTCTTGCCTTTGGCTCGGAGTTCCGCCATAAGCACCCCCATGGGAACAAGCCAAGCAGCAGCAACTCCTGAAAGCCTTCAAGGCTTTAACCTCATGCCACAGATGATGGCTCAAATTATGGCACACTTCCCTTGGACCCAACTCATCAACCAAGCGCTAGGTACTCACCAAGGGACGACGATTCTTAATCTTTCTACAAGGGTAAAAGAAGACCTTGTAAAGCCTTACAACCCGGTAACCTATCTTGTTTCTCTCAACAAATAGCCGATTATGACTTTCAAACGAAAATCAAGATGCCACCCCATATAAAAAAATATGATGGGACCGAAGATCCCGAAGACCACCTCCAGGTCTTCACGGGTGCTGCAAGAATCGAAAAATGAATGTTGTTTAATGTTCATGCAAACACTAGTCGAATCAGCCAGGATATGGATCAACGACCTTCCTGCCCAAAGCGTTCGAAGCTTCGATTGGATTTTTTGCCAACTTTTCACAACAAAGAAGGTACGTCAAGGATGCCACAGTCATTTTTCAGATAAAACAAAAAGATATTGAGAGCCTTCGAGATTTCATCGAAAGGTATAAAAAAGAAGGGTTGACATATGTGGGGGCCGCTGAAAAAATGAGGGTGGCAGGCTTCATGAACGCCATCACCTCCAAATACCTCACAAGGGACTTTAACAAGTGCCTACCTAAAACCCTTGAAGAAGCTCTTGAACGAGGTGAGGTTCATATTCGAGGTGAAGAGGCCGTTGATTTCAAAGAACAAAGAAAAAGAGCTCCTAGTTGGCGAGACAACAGCCCCAACCGAAAGAAAGGGATCTTCAATCCGTATGATAAATATCCAAGGAACTCAGATCAACGAAGGCCCGAAGGTCGGAACCCTCCAAGCAGGGAAAAGACTGTGAACTTCACAGCCTTAACCAAAACCCCTCAAGGGATCCTTGCCACCGAAGAAGTGAAAAAAAACTTTCGACATCCTCGACCTTTGCCCAAAAGCAAGAAAAACGAATGCTCCACCCAGAATTGAGGAAGCTGTCAAGTCTGGAGAACTGGCCCATTTGGTGAAAGGGGTCAAAGACAATATGGCCGAAAGAAAAAGCAAAGAAGTGAATATGGTGAATATAGACGAAGGTGTTTCCTACAAACGACAACGCTTGGAGGCTTGGGAGCTTCAATGCGTCTGCTTCCCACCATCTCAATGTGACTTACTCTCAAACCCTTTGATGGTAGATGCGAACTTTGGAACTCTAAAAACAAGCGAGGCCTACATAGACCTAGGGGCGACCACAGAAATCATATATGAAAGGTTCTTCAACCGGCTATATAAGGAAGAGCGTTTAAGGCTTCAACCCTCCGGGTCGTCTATAAAAGGTATCGCCGACGTACCCTTGAAGCCTTTAGGCCAACTAACCCTTGATGTCTGTTTTATTGAAGGAAAGATGAAGAAAACCAAACCACTCACTTTTGTGGTAATCAACACACCTTCCAATTATGATGTAATCACAGGAAGGCCAGGACAATGTGTGTTCAACATGGCTGTCTCGATCGGTCAAGGTGCTGTGAAGTTTCCCACTAACAGGGGAATTGCAACCCTTCAACCTACCCAAGAGGTTTACACGGTTGAAGGGGAAAGTTCAAAAAATGAAGACGAGGAACATGGCTTGATCATAAACCCCAAGTATCCAAAACAAAAGGTACGGGTAAACACAAGCCTTTCCAAAGAAACTCTTTTACACCTTGAAAACCTGTTGATACACTATAGAGATGTCTTTGCTTGGTGCCCGGAAGTCATGACAGGCATCCCTCGAAGCATTGCAGAGCATAAGCTAAAAATACCTCCTGATGTCAAGCCTGTTGTCCAAAAGAAACGAAGCCTAGCTCCTGAAAGAAGCTTGGCAGAATGTCAATAGATTGAAAAGCTTGTACAGGCTGGGATCCTACGTGAGGTCAAATATCAATCTTGGGTGGCTAATCCTGTCATGGTTCGAAAGCCCGACAAATCTTGGAGGATGTGCATCGACTTCAAAGACTTGAACAAAGCATGACCGAAGGATTGCTATCCCTTATCAGAGATGGACCTCTTTAACCGGCCATCCCGTTAAGTGTTTTCTCGACGCTTACAAAAGTTACCATCAAATTCTCATGACAGTGGAAGATGAAGAAAAAATTGCATTCCACACAGACAAGGTTATTTTTTGTTATCAAAAGATACCTTTTGGCCTACGAAATGTAGGGGCAAGCTATCAACGTTTGATTGACAAAGCGTTTGCCAGCCAAATTAGCAGAAACCTGGAAACTTATGTCGATGATCTAGTAACCAAATGAAAAACCGAGTATCAAATGCTTGATGACATAAAAGAAACCTTCCAAAACCTGAGAAAGATCAACATGAAGCTCAATCCTGGAAAATGTTAATTCGGGTTTGAAGAAGGCAAGTTTTTGGGACACATCGTGGGGAAATAAAGCATAAAAGCTAATCCCAACAAAGTCAGGGCTGTTCTTGAAACTAAATCTCCACAAAGCAAAAAAGAAGTGGAAAGTCTGAACGGAAGGCTTGCAGCCTTGAAGCGTTTTACCTCCAAGCATGCTGAGAAATCCCTAACCTTCTTGTCACACCCTCAAAATCCACTAACGGAGTTTTACCGTCAGAGGGTGTGAACTAACAGGATCGGAATCATTAGTTATTATCATACCATAAAAACAAAGTTTCAAAACCATGAAAACGTTTACGAGTAATTAAATGCGGAAGCGTAAAACCATAGAAACCAATGTTGCGTCACGCAGGACGACTTAAAACCCAATGATAACAGTTTAAAATAAGTTTGCACAATTAAAAGAGTTTCGAGCAATGCATGTTCCTAAACCGCGCTCCCGCCTCGGCTACCTGAGAATAACATACTAAAAGTGTCAACACAAGGTTGGTGAGTTCACAAGTTTAAATAAAATAAAGCGTTTAGCGTTGGCGTTCAGCGTTATGCGTTACAGCGTTTTGCGTTAAGCATTACCAGATAGTGTTATGTCAATTATATATCTATAGGTTGCTAGCCTATAAAACAAGAATCACTAAGTGTTCGACACCGAAGCTGACTGTTTATCATTTGCCTTGCCACCAGGTTATCCAGACCATGGTATGTGTTTAGCCAAGATTACACCCGCTCGACTTCTAGTCGAGTTTAGCGTTGAGTGGGGTTTGTCAAACCCAGTAGTACTACTCAACAATGACTCGCTATTATCCAAATATTAACCGGTTCGATGTTATGAAGGACTTTAGTTATTGCGTTTGCCACTTAGTCTTTACATGTGATATATAATCTATATTAACAAAATCTTAATTGCGTTTCGGAGTATGTTATCTCCCCCAAGTGAAAACCATTAGAAAACAGTTAAAAAGGGGAAAGTGAAACTCACTGTTTGCGAAGTATTCCCAAAATAATTCACCAAGATGCGCGTCACAGAAAAACTCTCTCTAGCGTTCTAAAACAATAAAGAGATTTTTCTAAGTGTCGGAATATTATAGAGTCTCTAGACCCGGCACATAATACCTATGCACATAACATGTTTCGTGTTTCGTTTGTGAATCGTGTGTGACTTTAACAAAGGTATTTGTGAGACGTTACATGTGTAAGCAATTATATACGTGTCATGTATTCATAAAGTACATCACTAGCAATTACTCCCTGTAAGGGCATTTTGGTCAACAAATAACAATTAACTAGCCATTATTCCCCATGAGGGCAATTTGGTCAAATCATGACAATCAATTAGCAATTATTCCCCGCAAGGGCATTTCGGTCAAAACATAACAATTATATAGCAAGTATCATGTTTCATGCATTTTCACACAATTCAGCAGCTAGTTTCACCGAGACAGAAATTCTACTTGAAAGATTGTACTATTCCACCGATCATAGCATCTCAATTAATTTACCAAAAATCATCACAGAAGCACATATGTCTTAGGTTTCCAGAACATATTTTATTATATTTTTATTCCACATAGTTTTCTCAAAATAATCAAATCATTACAGCAAACTCATAACAGTCAAATTCATGCGCAACAGAATGTTTTTTGAAATTCCCGTTAAACGAAAAATCCAATAAATGCAAAACTACTTGGGTTAGGTTCCTAACTCAATGAGTCAACTTCCAGAAGTGGAACCAACCCAATTGGTCTCGTAGTTCATGAGATATAACATTTACAAAACAACCTAAGAGCAGGTCTAACAGCTCAGCTTTGCACAATGTGTTTGTAAAATCATAAAAGTTAACCTAGTTTACTGTAGTATCAATAATCTCAACCAATTTTCACATTTACACTTCGTTACAGTCACTTAAACAACAATAACACAATCTGTCCAGAAACTGTTTGCATCCAAACTCAACATATTAACTATCTATGGACCATCATGCATTCATATAACACTCTAGACTCCATAAACACTATCCATTCACATCAATTACACATTACATACATGATTAGGGTTTTTGTTTTGAACTCAAATCAAAGACACAACAATTAACGTGTAACAACATCAATTCTAGTTATCATATCATTATCAAATCAGCAAAATCATATGAACACAAAACCATATAAAATCGGCAGCTAGGGTTTGAAATTAACCCAATAAAAGTCAAGATTAAGTATAAAGGATGCATAAGATAATCGATTATACCTTCCTAGCACCTAATTCTTCAATCAAAACTTGAAATTGGTGGTTGTATGTGTGTGTATTGGTGACGGCAGCCAAGGAGAAGCCAAGGGAGGTTCCGATCGGTACTTGTGGGGAGAATAATAAGTTAGGGTTAATTGTTAATGATGTATTTATAATAATCTATGTTACACTTTGGCCCCTCCACTTCTAAGTATTACTAATCTAGCTTAAATAACTTGTTTACATCTTGAGTTAACGTTTATAACCATGTTATCACATAACACATAAGTCTAACACATGTAGTAAGTGTTAAGCGTCATTTAAACCCTAGTTTAAATGTAATGAGGTGTGCGTTATAGATTCAGTGATCTTAAGTTTGAATTGACGGAGTTAACCTGAAATTGACGATTGTCACATCATTCCCATGTTAAAGAATTTTCGTCCCGAAAATTTGAGTCAAGTCGTGATGAGTGTCTGAAAAAGTAAGAAAAATTTTCAGTTTGTCATATCATCCCCTAGTAGAAAGAAATTTCGTCCCGAAATTTAATTCATACCTCCGGTGATGTCTGACGGTTTGCCGGGTTTCGCGGTTTTCTGTGTTTGGTCAGCCCTTCAAAAAGGTGAGGATACTTCTTCATCATTTGATCCTCGCGTTCCCACGTGAACTCCGGTCCACGTCTCGAGTTCCAACGAACTTTAACGATTGGAATTTTGCTGTGCTTGAGCGTTTTGGTTTCCCAATCCAAAACCTCGACTGGTTCCTCAATGAAACGTAGCTATTCATCAACATGTAGTTCATCCAAAGGGACTACTTGGGTTTCATCAGACAGGCATTTCTTCAAATTGGATTCGTGGAATACATTGTGTACGCCACTGAGTTCCGTTGGTAGGTCCAGTCGGTACGCCACCGGACCAATGCGCTCAGTTATTCGATAAGGACCAACATATCGTGGGTTGAGTTTGTTTCGCTTACCAAAGCGAACCACACCTTTCCAAGGCGAGACTTTGAGTAATACTTGGTCATTCACTTGAAATTCGAGAGGCTTTCGGCGCTTGTCGGCGTAACTCTTTTGGCGATCTCGTGCTGCTGCCATGCGATTTCGGATTTGAACAATCTTTTCTGACGTTTCGAGTACCAGTTCTGGACCAGTGATTTGGCTGTCACCCACCTCTGCCCAACAGAGTGGTGATCGACACCTCCGTCCGTACAACGCTTCAAACGGCGCTGCTTTAATACTTGCGTGGTAGCTGTTATTATACGAAAACTCTACCAAAGGTAAGTGAGGTTCCCAACTTTTTCCGAAATCCAACACGCATGCACGCAACATATCTTCTAGGGTCTGAATAGTTCGTTCACTTTGCCCATCCGTCTGAGGATGGTATGCTGTGCTCATATCAAGACGGGTGCCTAGCGCGCTTTGCAGCGACTTCCAAAAGTGCGAAGTGCAACGAGAATCTCGATCAGAAATGATTGAGACAGGTACTCCGTGTCTAGACACCACTTCTTTCATGTAAACACGAGTCAGTCTCTCAATTTTGTCCGATTCCTTATTCGCTAAGAAGTGTGCAGACTTAGTCAACCGGTCAACGATCACCCAGATGGTATCGCATCCCGTCGGTGTCTTAGGTAGACCCGTAATAAAATCCATTGAGATGGGTTCCCATTTCCACATTGGGAGTTCCGGTTGTTGTAGTAGACCAGATGGTTTCTGGTATTCTACTTTGACTCTGGCACAAGTCAAGCACTTGCTCACGTAGGTGGCAATGTTGGCTTTCATGTTCGGCCACCTGTAAAGTGCCTTTAAATCATGATACATTTTATCTGAGCCAGGGTGGATAGAATATCGGGACTTGTGAGCTTCGTCCATCACTAGAGTTCTCAACTCTCCGTATCGTGGAACCCAAATCCGGTTCTCAAAATATCGGACCCAGTCCGATCTGGTTTCAAGTTGCTTGTTCATGCCCCGCATGAGTTCCGATGGAAGATTATCATCTTTCAAAGCTTCGTGTTGCGCCTCGCGAATCTGGTCAGGTAAGTTTGCATGAATCGTGAGTTGCAATGCTCGCACTCGTCTGGGTTTATCTTTTTCTTTTCTGCTGAGGGCGTCGGCCACTACATTGGCCTTGCCAGGGTGATACTTGATGGCACAATCATAATCCTTAAGCAACTCGACCCAACGACGTTGTCGCATGTTCAGCTCCTTCTGATCGTAGATATGCTGGAGACTCTTGTGGTCGGTGTAAATGGTAAACTTGGTACCGTACAAGTAATGCCTCCATATCTTAAGGGCAAACACCACAGCTCCGAGTTCCAAATCATGGGTCGTGTAATTCTTCTCGTGAACCCGTAGTTGTCGAGAGGCATAAGCTATCACCTTCTCGAGTTGCATCAGCACACAGCCGAGTCCTTGTATCGATGCGTCACAATGTAACTTAAAATTTTCCGTTCCCTCGGGGAGGGCTAGAATAGGGGCGCTACAGAGTTTGGTTTTCAACAGTTGAAAGCGGATTCTTGCGCGTCACCCCAATTGTACTTAGTGCCTTTGTGAGTCAAAGCGGTGAGGGGTTGAGCAATCTTTGAAAATCCCTCGATGAAACGCCGGTAGTAGCTGGCCAGTCCTAGGAATTGCCGCACCTCAGCCAGAGTCTTAGGTGCTTCCCAGTTTTTGATGGCCTCTACCTTACCGGGATCGACATGGATACCATTCTCGTTGATCACAAGTCCTAAAAAGTGAACTTCGCGAAGCCAAAACTCACATTTCGAGAGTTTAGCATACAGTTGTTCCTTCTTCAACAATTCCAGAATTAACTTCAAGTGCTCTTCGTGGTCAGCCTCGTTCTTGGAGTATACGAGAATATCATCAATGAAAACAATCACAAACTTGTCGAGGTACGCCTTGCATACTCGATTCATGAGATCCATAAATACGGCTGGTGCGTTGGTTAGTCCAAAAAGCATAACCGAAAACTCGTAGTGACCATACCGTGTTCTGAAAGCCGTCTTGGAGATATCTTCTTCGCGCACTCTCAGTTGGTGGTAACCGGATCGCAGATCGATCTTCGAGTAATAACTCGATCCTTGAAGCTGGTCAAACAAATCATCAATTCGGGGTAAGGGATAACGGTTCTTGACCGTCACCTTGTTTAACTCCCGGTAGTCGATACACATGCGGAAAGTCCCGTCCTTCTTTCGGACAAACAAACAGGGGCTCCCCATGGCGATGAGCTAGGTCGGATAAAACCCTTATCCAACAAATCTTGCAACTGAGTGGACAACTCCTGAAGCTCTGCCGGTGCGAGCTGATACGGGGCTCGTGCTATGGGTGCTGCACCGGGTGTCAACTCGATTTGGAATTCGACTTGTCGTACAGGAGGGAGTCCGGGCAAATCCTCCGGGAAAACTTCCGGAAAATCTCGCACAACAGGTATATCTTCAATTCGCTTCTCCTTCGTGGGTTTCTCAACAATCTGCGCCAAAATTGCCGGATGACCCTTTCGTAGTTACTTCTGCGCCTTCATGAGGGTAATGACGCTAGTGGTCATGCCGCTTCTCTCACCTTGGACCGAAATGATCTCGCCGGATGGGGTAGTAATGTGAACTATCTTGTCGTGACATATAATCTCCGCTCGGTTCTCGGATAACCAGTCCATGCCGACAACGACATCGAAACTACTAAGCGAAAAAGGAATAAGGTCGATATCAAAGACATGACCTGACAGTTTTAACTTACATCCCGCAAGTACATGAGTCATTACTATAGTCTTACCGTCAGCTAATTCAACAGGAAACTTAGCATCTAACGGAGTTGGAGTTAAGTCTAAGAGTTGGCTAAAGGCTTTCGACACAATACTCCTATCAGCTCCAGTGTCAAACAATACAGAAGCAAAATAATCGTTCACAGGGAACTTACCAGTCACAACGTACGGATCATTGCGGGCTTGACCCGACCCAATAACGAATGCTCTTCCTTTGCCACTGCTTCCACCACTACTGCCACTTCCATTACCTCCGTTGTTATCGTTCTGTTTCAGCTTGGGACAATCTTTCCTGAAATGACCTTCTTGCCCACACTCAAAACATCCCTTCGTCGTCATAGGTGGCTTAGGAGCACCCTTTGCCGCAAGGTCTCCTCTACATTCCTTCTCCTGGTGACCCATCTTTCCGCATCTCTGACACTTGACACGGTCACACGGGCCAGTATGATGATAGTTGCACCTATTGCACTTCGGATATTTCCTAGCATATCCGCTCGAACCCTGCCCGCTACCGTTGTTATTGTTGTTGTGATTCTGATTGTTGAAGCTCCGAGTGAATTCGGGCTTACGGTAGTGTTGTTGCGGTGGGAGGTTCGAGGACGAGGATTTGGTGTTGTCAAACTTCCTCTTTCCGATGCTCGTGTTGTTGTTGCTGTTATTGTCATTACTCGGGTTGTCACGGGCTTTAGTGGTTGAACTCCTAGGTGGTAACGCACCTTGGGTCACAGCCTGATCCGTCAGTTTGTGAGCTAAACGGATCGCTTGTTGTATCGTGGCTGGTCTGGAAGACGTCACCATGCCCTGAATCTGCGGTGCTAACCCATCAATGTATATTTCAATCCTCTTACTCAGCGGATCCACCATCCGCGGACACATCACCGCTAACTCGTGAGAACGGGTAGTGTAGGCTTTGATTTCTGAGCCCACCATCTTCAGTGACCAAAATTCCGACTCTAACTTGGAAATCTCCTCTCTCGAACAGTACTCCTCTCGCATCATGTTCTTGAACTCCTCCCAGTTCATCGCGTTAGCCAGTTCTAATCCAAGGATCTGTACGTTCGAATTCCACCAAGTGAGGGCAGAATCCTCAAGTGTTCCAGCAGCGAATTTGACCCTACTGGCAGGGGGACAATTGCACATCTCAAATGCCGACTCGGCCTTCTCAGCCCAACGCAGGAAGCCTATAGCTCCCTCAGTGCCCTTAAACGAACTGGGCTTGCAGTCAAGGTAATTCTTGAAAGTACACGTTCCAGTTGGACCTCTAGCTTGATTCTGAACATGTGCGGCTAGAGCGGCTGCTGCATGGTCGTTCAGCAGAGTTTGGAGTTCAGCTGCAGTCAAGTTGATGTTACCATGTCCTTGTCCAGCGTTTCTTCAAGCCATTTCCTAGAATCACAGTATAAAATGTTAAACATGAATTTTTCTTCCATATACAACACACCATACATGTAATAAAAAGATAGGTAAGAAAGAAATAAGAAACAACATCACATCACAACTATATATTAATCTAATTAATAATTCATGATTAAAACCATTGTATTCGCTACAACGTATTTCCAATCAATCCTTAAAATCATAGAAAATAATAGTTCGGATGGAGAAAACCCCTCCAACTAGGTGTCATCATCACTAGATGTCATCATCTGAGGACACCTCCGAGTGTGCCTCCTCCTCTGCCGGTTCTTCCTCCGGTTCAACTTCGGGTTCCTCCTCGAGATCTTCCTCGGGATCCTCCTCAGGCTCCTCTTCGGGATCTTCTTCAGGTTCCACTCCAGGCTCTGCCTCAGGCTAGGCCTCAGGCTCTGCCTCAGGTTCGGCTGCGTTCAGAGCAAGTTGCATTTGTAAGACATCGCAACGCTCTAAAGCTATCTCGGTTCGGGTCCTTGCTACTTGGAGTTGCTCTTGCAAGTCTATCATCTCAGCCTGCATCTTTCTCATAATCTTCATCTGTTGATCACTAGCCTCTTGCATTTCCTTCATTGTCGCTGCCATGAAGGCAATCTCCTCCTTAGTCTCGGTTCCGTCTTTTAACAGTCCGGAAACGTTCGCTCTCGTATAGCGCATGTAACCCACGTCACGCTCCAAGCATGAAACAACAGCTGCGAGAACTCGCTCTACAGGTTAGGTTATGGGTGGTAGGGTGTTGGGGTAAGCAGGGTGGTTCGGGTGAGGTAACGGGGGAACTTGTTCGCGATAGACCATACGTCTGATCATATTAGGGTACCAATCCCAGCTAACTTCGTTCTCGTACATGCCTCCGGATAAGTGGTACCTCTTCGGTGTGGGAGCTTCGAGTTCCAGGACTACTCGGGGTGGCGATGCGGTAGGTAACTGCGGTTCCTTCCCATGAGCATGAGTCATCGGATCAGATGATGATGAGGGTGGCGTTGACATCCCTACAGGTAAGCCGTGTATGCGCGCGCGTATGAGTGAAAGAGGTAAAGAGATAAGATAACAAAGACTACACAAATCTATGCAGTGCGTATCATTATAACTAATGGGTCGTCGCGGTTATAGTCTAGTATGCATGCAGCTTCTAGTTCGCTATAACCAATGGCTCTGATACCAATCTATCACACCCTCAAAATCCACTAACGGAGTTTTACCGTCAGAGGGTGTGAACTAACAGGATCGGAATCATTAATTATAATCAAACCATAAAAACAAAGTTTCAAAACCATGAAAACGTTTTCGAGTAATTAAATGCGGAAGCGTAAAACCATAGAAACAAATGTTGCGTCACGCAGGACGACTTAAAACCCTATGATAACAGTTTAAAATAAGTTTGCATAATTAAAAATGTTTCAAGCAATGCATGTTCCTAAACCGCGCGCCCGCCTCGGCTACCTGAGAATAACATACTAAAAGTGTCAACACAAGGTTGGTGAGTTCACAAGTTTAAATAAAATAAAGCGTTTAGCGTTTGCGTTCAGCGTTTTGCGTTGCAGCGTTTTGCGGTACAGCGTTTTGCGTTAAGCGTTACCAGATAGTGTTATGTCAATTATATATCTATAGGTAGCTAGCCTATAAAACAAGTATCACTAAGTTTTCGACGCCGAAGCTGACTGTTTATCATTTGCCTTGCCACCAGGTCTTCCAGACCATGGTATGTGTTTAGCCAAGATTACACCCGCTCGACTTCCAGTCGAGTTTAGCGTTGGGTGGGGTTTGTCAAACCCAGTAGTACTACTCAACAATGACTTGCTATTATCCAAATATTAACCAGTTCGATGTTATGAAGGACTTTAGTTATTGCGTTTGCCACTTAGTCTTTACAAGTGATATATAATCTATATTAAAAAAATATTAAATGCTTTTCAGAGTATGTTATCTCCCCCATGTGAAAAGCGTTTGAAAAAAGTTAAAAAGGGGAAAGTGAAACTCACTGTTTGCGAAATATTCCCAAAATAATTCACCAAGATGCGCGTCACAGAAAAACTCTCTCTAGCTTTCTAAAACAATAAAGAGATTTTTCTAAGTGTCGGAATATTATCGAGTCTCTAGACCCGGCACATAATACCTATGCACATAACATGTTTCGTGTTTCGTTTGTGAATCGTGTGTGACTTTAACAATGGTATTTGTGATACGTTACATGTGTAAGCAATTATATACGTGTCATGTATTCATAAAGTACATCACTAGCAATTACTCCCTGTAAGGGCATTTTGGTCAACAAATAACAATTAACAAGCCATTATTCTCCATGAGGGCAATTTGGTCAAATCATGACAATCAATTAGCAATTATTCACCGCAAGGGCATTTTGGTCAAAACATAACAATTATATAGCAAGTATCATGTTTCATGCATTTTCACACAATTCATCAGCTAGTTTCACCGAGACAGAAATTCTACTTGAAAGATTGTACTATTCCAACGATCATAGCATCTCAATTAATTTACCAAAAATAATCACAGAAGCACATATGTCTTAGGTTTCTAGAACATATTTTATTATATTTTTAATCCACATAGTTTTCTCACAATCATCAAATCATTACTGCAAACTCATAACAGTCAAATTCATGCGCAACAGAATGTTATTTGAAATTCCCGTTAAACGAAAAATCCAATAAATGCAAGACCACTTGGGTTAGGTTCCTAACTCAATGAGTCAACTTCCAGAAGTGGAACCAACACAATTGGTCTCATAGTTCATGAGATATAACATTTACAAAACAACCTAACAACATGTCTAACAGCTCAGCTTTGCACAACGTTTTTGTAAAATCATAAAAGTTAACCTTTACTTGTCCAAAAGTTACAAGTTTATATTCTTTAGAAAGTAGACTCAACCTAGTTTACTGTAGTATCAATAATCTCAACCAATTTTCACATTTACACTTCGTTACAGTCACTTAATCAACAATAACACAATCTGTCCAGAAACTTTTTGCATCCAAACTCAACATATTAACTATCTATGGACCATCATGCATTCATATAACACTCTAGACTCCATAAACACTATCCATGCACATCAATTACACATTACATACATGATTAGGGTTTTTGTTTTGAACTCAAATCAAAGACACAACAATTAACGTATAACAATATCAATTCTAGTTATCATATCATTATCAAATCAACAAAATCATATGAACACAAAACCATATAAAATCGGCAGCTAGGGTTTGAAATTAACCCAATAAAAGTCAAGATTATGTATAAAGGATGCATAGGATAATTGATTATACCTTCCTAGCACCTAATTCTTCAATCAAAACTTGAAATTGGTGGTTGTATGTGTGTGTATTGGTGACGGCAGCCAAGGAGAAGCCAAGGGAGGTTCCGATCGGGACTTGTGGGGAGAATAATAAGTTAGGGTTAATTGTTAATGATGTATTTATAATAATCTATGTTACACTTTGGCCCCTCCACTTCTAAGTATTACTAATCTAGCTTAACTAACTTGTTTACATCTTGAGTTAACGTTTATAACCATGTTATCACATAACACATAAGTCTAACACATAATTATCACATAATTACTGTTTTGACGTTTTTCATTTATTCATCAATCGTTTGCGTCAACTCGTTTGCGTTTCGGTGCAATTTCCGAAAGACTACACATGTAGTAAGTGTTAAGCGTCATTTAAACCCTAGTTTAAATGTAATGAGGTGTGCGTTATAGATTCAGTGATCTTAAGTTTGAATTGACGGAGTTGAGTTAACGGAGTTAACCTGAAATTGACGATTGTCACACTTTTTCAAAACACTAAAGGCTTGCACCAATAAGAAAGATTTCAGGTGGACGGAAGAAGCCTTAAGTCAAATGAAGCAACACTTGGCTTCACTTCCAGCTATTGCAGCCCCTGAAACAGGAGAACTGATCTCTGTCTATCTCTCAGTCACTGAAGAAGCATTAAGCACGGTTCTAACCATCGAACACGACAAAGTTCAGGTACCTGTTTATTTCTTTAGTAAAACGTTAAAACTGGTAGAGATCAAATATCCTCCTTTGGAAAAACTGGCTCTGGCCTTAGTTCAAACAGCCAGAAGGCTTCGAAGGTATTTTCAAGCACACCCAATACAAGTGTGTGCTTGAAAAACCAGAAAATTCAGGCCGATTAGCCAAATGGGTTGTGGAACTAGGTGAACATAACATCACCTATGTCCCAAGAAAAGCAGTCAAAACCCAAGTCTTGGCGGATTTCATTGTTAAAATTCTGAAGCAAGTCATTGCTGAAATACATGCAACTGCCACTAAACCTTCTGACCCTGAAGCTTGGAAGATTTTTACCGATGGAGCCTCCAGCATCGAAGGGTCAGGGGCTGGGCTCATTTTAATCAACCCCGAAGGGTTAGATTTACATATGCTCTCCGACTTGAATTTCAGACCACCAACAATGAAGCTGAATACGAAGCCTTGATCGTTGGTCTGAAAATTGCCAAAGAGATGAAGATCCAAAAGCTACATGTCTTCACAAAATCGTTGCTCGTTTCAAGTCAATTAAATGATAGCTATGTAGCAAAAGAACCCAACATGAAGAAGTACCGTGAAAAGGCAAAAGGGTTGATGAACACGTTTAAGGAGTGCACTATGAAGCAAGTCCCAAGGTCACAAAATAAAAGAGCCGATGCCTTGAGCAAACTAGCATCTCTCACATTTGCACACCTCACCAAGAAAGTATTGGTACAAGGGTTGAAAACTCCTTCAATTCAAGAATTGGAGGTTCAAGATGTGATCACTGAAGAAGGTCCCAATTGGATGACTCCCATAGTTTCTTAAAAAAGGCGAGTTACCTCTGGACCAGACATAGGCTGAAAGGGTTCGAATCAAATCCAGACAGTATGTATTGCAAGGAGAAACTCTTTATAAAAAAGCTTACCTTGCATCACTACTAAGATGTCTGGGCCCTGAACAAAGTCAATATCTGATCAAAGAGGTTCACGAGGGGATATGTGGAGCTCATTTTGGGCCAAGAACGGTGGTTGCAAAATTGATGAACCTCGGATACTTCTGGCCCACAATGCACCGAGATGCAACAGAACAACTCAAGAAGTGTGAAGCTTGTCAAATTCATGCACCTGTCCCAAAAAGCCCTATGCACGATCTAGTCCCCATCTCCTCGGCTCGGCTATTCCATAAGTGGGGAATGGATATCGTTGGTCCATTCCCACCAGCCAAGGGTGGGGTAAAAAGTTTTGCTAGTAGCCGCTGACCACTTTACCAAGTGGCCTGAAGTCAAACCACTTGCAAAGATAACAGGCAAAACAAGACATCCACTTTGTATGGCAAAGCATCATTTGTCGCTATGGGGTGCTAGTAGTGTTGGTCACGGATAATGGGAAACAATTTGCTGAGAAGCCTTTTAGCACATGGTGCAAAGAATTCAGAATCACCTAAGTGTTCAGCTTAGTTGCATACCTACAATCCAACGACCAAGTAGAAAGAACAAACAGAACCATTGTGGAAGGAATCAAAGCAAGGCTTGGAAGGCATAACAACAATTGGCTTGAAGAACTCCCAAATGTTCTATGGGCAATAAGAACAACTGAAAAGACAAGCCACAAATGAACGCCTTACAGCTTAGTGTTCGGATCGGAAGCTGTAATCCCATTAGAAGTTGGAGTTGGGACTCAAAGAACACTGAACATGGATTTCGAATCAAACAACAATGAGACCATGTTGAACTCGCAACTCCTTGAAGAAGTTCGTGATCAAGCCGCAATACAAGAGGCTAAGTACAAGCAGAAAATGGAAGCTTATTACAATACAAGAGTGAAACATGAACGTTCCAGGCCTGGAGATCTTGTAGTCTGAAACAACGAGGCCAACAAGAAAGAAAATCAAGGAAAACTTGGCCGAAAATGGGAAGGACCATACACAATCCTTGAAGCTCACAAGGGTGGATCCTACAAGTTGGCCGACACAGAAGGTAAAAAGCTTCCAAGACACTGGAACGGCAAAACCCATAAAAGGTTCCATGCCTAGTCAAAGTCTTAAAATGTATGTCAAGAGATGTATAATTCTCCTTTTTGTAAACAACAGCCTCTTGATGAATGATAAATATTTTATCATAACTTGTCTTTACTATCCTATAATCAGGTTGAGAACCTAGCAAGAAACTCCGTGGCAAGGGCCATGTAAGGGGATGAGATCCCAGGCCACATCGCTCAATAGGTTCAAGGGTTAAATGAACCTATATAAGGGGTGAGTTCCTATATCAATCCAACTCCATGAGACTCATAAAATTTTTCAACCAAAAACTTTTCTCATAGACGGGTCTGAACAACCTATATCAATTCGTTCCTTAAACTTTGAAAAAGTTTACGAAACAAACATACATTAAGTAATAATACAAAGGATAGCCAACATGTGCTTTTTACCTAATGAAGCCTTGAAGCTAAAGTGACTGCGGCACTAAAATTTCTTAAGGAAAGTTAGCTAAAAACATATCAAACTAACAAGACAAGCAACCAAAACACAATACATAGAACATTACGATTCATAAACAAGGCCTTAAAAGGCCATAACTAGCATCATCCGTGACTTGCCATTCAGGCTAAACAAAGGAAATCACAAGGATTCCCATGAGAATGTTCAAAGGGCCAAAAAGGCCAAACACAACCATAAAAGTAGAAACCTTAAGGGTTTCATGCTGAACCTAAAGTGTTTAAGATACATAATATTGTTCAAGAGCGCTAAGAAAGCTACGAATAAATTGTTTAAACACCAGCAACAGGCATTGAAGTACTAGCCTCAACACCCTTACCTTTCTTCAATTTCTTCACTTCCAGGCCATCACCAGCAACGGCCGAACCTTCAAGGCTTGCCACATGAGACCTGTCGCTATCTCCAGATAAAGCTTCTTTGATATCATCGGAACGGGGGTGCTTCTTAGACAAGGACTCAAGCACCTCTTTACAAACTTTCTCATCAAGGCTGGCTGGTTTCAAGCCCTGCAAAACGGAAAAAAGGCTTACCAAAGCAAGACGAAAAGAGCTTGGAAGTGAGCCTTTCCATTGCACTGACTGAGTCTGAAAAGAGCTTGGAAGCTTCACGGTTGAACATGGGCGATTGCTCCATAAGTTGACCAGCTTCGTGATGCTTGAAGCTAGCAACAAAAACCGAATGCTTCCCATATCCCAGCAGCTTCGTGTAAGCATCGCCCAACACCGAATTAAACTCAGAAGAATGAAGCAGGTAAGTCACAACTTGGTGAAATCCGTGTTCAATTAGCCACTGGTTTTCGTTAGTAACCTGGGTGACTGAAGCCTTTAAGCCTTCTTTCTCCATGTCAAAGATTTTCCTCTACACCTCAAATGCTTCCTTGTCAGCGTTCAACTTAGCTCTATCAGCTTCCATCGATTTCTTCAACCCTGGTATCTCAAACTCATGGCCACGGGACAACTCCTCAATCTTCTTCACATAACCCTCCTCCTTCTTTGAAAAACCGTCAACCTCTTTCTTCTTGGCTATCATAGAGGCCTTCATCTTTTCTTTCTTCTTCGAAAAATCCTCATACTCCTGCATCCCCTTTCGAAAACGAGTAACACCCTCAACCAAAGGGGCAGGAAGGTTGCAAGAACTCAGGATTAACCTCGACAGCATGGAATCACCCTTCATCTCAGAAATAGTGTTACGAACCCCTAGAGGAGTAAAGTTAGCCAAGACATCGGCACAGACTTCCGGATCTTTAAAGCTATCCCTAACCTTCACATTCCACTCAGGTACATAAACCTCATTCCCATCCAACCCTTGAATCGTAGCCATCGCAACATTCTTACCAGTTGATTTCTTCTTTTTGGAAACAACCAAACCCTGCTCTTTTCCCCCCTCCACACTTGGACCTCGATCTTCGGCAACTTGAACATCAATTAGCTTCAACCGGTTCGTGAGATGATGATGGGCCAGAAGACTTCAACAAACGCCGTGTGGAACGACGAGTGGCAGCCTTAGGAGCAGCAGCCTTGGTAAACCCTTTAACGTTCGAAACTCAAACATACCCATAATCTTCGAACCTACCCTCTTTCCCTCGAACCACAGCATCTTCCCCAGAAACAGCTGCAGCATCCGTAAACCCAACATCTCATGTATCATAACTTTTCAAGAAATCCAAAGCCAACATAACTACAAACATACGTATACCCTTATCATCCCTCATAAGCACGTGATCCCGATTAGGCTTATCCCACAATTTGCTAATTCCTAACAACACAAGAAGATGTTCTGGAAGAGGACGAAGACGCGATGGACACTTCCTAATTGACTTCAAAAACGCTTCATTTAATTCTGATTCAGCCTGCTCCAGTTCATTTAAAATAGCCTCGGGTTGTCTCCAAACGGATTTGAAAGGAAGAATGGAATCGGAAAAAAAGAAAAAACGGTCCTTCCAAGAACCAAGGGTCGTAACCACAGAGGAAAAAAAACATGTATCAACCTGAGTATATTCAAAAGTGTACCAATCGCCGTTCTTCGCTAAACGAAAGAAACGGCGAAAACCCAAAAGCGACGGATCATATCCTAAAGCTCTACATAATACCACAAAATGTAAAACCCTAGCAAGCCCTATAGGGTGAATCTAAGCAAATGACACACGATAATACTCCAATACATTCAAAAAAAAAATCTAAAACGGATGGCGGAGGTTTGAGAATTCAAAATGCCGACAATAAAGGGCAACGAAACCCGCCGAACAACGATCGATTGACGAGTCGGCCGGCGGAGCAATCGGTTCAAGTTCTAAACCTATAACCCATTCAAGACAGAATGATTCGACTTCTTCTTGGGTTAATCGGGAAAAATAACCGACAGATCCTTAAGAGAACCCATAAAATCGAAAGAAAAGTGAAGGATTTTAACAAACCTGATGAACGATTGAAAGAAACTTGATGAATGTTTGAGAGAATATGTGGAACTTTAAAAGAAAATATGAAGAAAGTGAACAATTATAACTATTATTAAGAGCAGTTATTGGGAACTGCAACATGAAGTAACCATCAAATCAACTGTCTTGTCAGAAATACAAAAAATAACCAAAATCGTTCAAAGCCTCGAAGCCTCGAAGCCCTTAAGCAATAACAAAATGTGTGTAAAAGTCCGAAGCCCTTGAGCCTCCTTCTCAAACAACTCTGACTTGGGGGGCTGATGACGAGGGTAGCCCAAGGAATTAATAAAATAGCTTTGACACATTAACGCTAAAAAGGTTAGAAGGTTAAAAGGTTCGTTTCCCGCCCAATTTATGTAAACAAGTACGTGAACAGTAGGCACGTGCAACAGTACAACGTCAAATCACTGTTCACATCACTGTTCCCTCTGAACAAGGGACATTCTCAGAAAAAGTAATATCATTATAATCATGGACCAACGGTCAAAAGCTTCCTGCCCATAAAAGGTCAACTCTCTAGCAAACTGGAGGTTAACTAGTTTATTCACTGGATAGAAGGCTTGCATCTCTCCCTCTATAAAAGGATGACCCAGCCAAAAACAAGAACACACCAGATTGGAGAGTTAACATATACTCTCTAATCTTCTCTTCTTCCTTGAGAAACCTTCACCTTGCTTGTTTCTTTCTTACTTCACAAACATCATAGCTTCACCAAGAACCTCATCCAAAAACCGGTCTCAAACACCTCGGTCTTGGATCTCCGGTGAACTATAACAACTAACAATAAACTAGTGAACCTCTCTCTGCGTTTTGCAAACCGTAGAGGGTCACCACGACCTGCATTAGGTTAACCGGAACCCTTGAAGCCTGTTAGCCTAACTAGTCCATTCACTATCATTGGTCTTATAATAGTTGTAGCAACAAAGTCATACAAAGGTGATGAACAATCTCACATCTATTAAATTTTCAAAGAGGGGTAATTAAACTAAGTTATTATCTAAATCATGGCTGTTATTCATGCATACTCATGAGGTCACTTCAAGATGAAGAAGAAAGTAATGTAACCAGTTTCCTTATTAGTTTAAGTAAACAAACTATGCCTTTAATTATCATACTAATTAATATGAAATATATGATTGTTTATCAGTATAGAGTTATTCAACTAAATTGATCATCCATAGGTAAAATTGTAAAATTAAGTCTTCTTTTTATTTCACATTCTTTTGATTGTATGTTCATATATTTTGGTAGTGCAATAGATAAATTCACGATAAAGATAAAACATTTATATGGGGTGATAGACCTACTAGGTATTCTTATTATTTAGTTTATTGCTTTTGTGATACATAGTGAAATAGTTTTTCCAAAGCGAAGCAAATGAGTAACATTTACATCAAATTCATATGTTTTCATAGAAAAAAACTTTTTACACATTAAATTGTACACATGATATAAAAAATAGACAAACATTTAAACTGGTACAACAAAGAAGGCTTTCAAATCTAACTGAAATAAAAAATCTTGAAAAAAAAGACTGAAACCAAACTGATAGCCTTTCAAATCTATTCACCCTTTTCTTTCTCTGTCCCGTTAAGAAATGGATGTTAATGTGATCCCTCTGCTAGTCTTTCGATTAATATAAAACTTACCAAAAGCACCACCAATCGAAAAAAGTTCTTAGGGTGTGTTTTTGTATGTCACATGACATATGGTCCATCAAAAATTTCTCATCTTTGCTCTTTCCTCTATCCTCCCTCCCTCTCACAAACTCATTCTTTAAGATCCTTTCACAAGAATCTATCTACACCTTCTTTTCTCCACATCATCATGTCTCTCTTCCACATCACCTCTTCCCTCTTCAAAAAATTCCAAGAATCTCCTATTGGAGATGGTTTAAGAGCCCAAAGGCTAACGAAAGTAATTAACAAAATTTATTGATTAATGTAATCTTTGATTTTAATACAAAAACTATACCTTAAAGTTCATGTTTAAGTTGAAACCTAAGCATATCATATTTGAAAATTATGTATACACAATAAGATAAAAAAATCTAAATAAATACGCATAACTCTATATAAAATTATTGAAAATAAAAAAATTATAAAAACTTTGGTTTAACATATGATTAGAAAACTTTCGTTAATAAATATCAAAAACTAATATAACTTCTTTTATATTTGTGCGAATTACATCAATATATTAAACTTTATAAACATACAAGAAAACCACACACTAAACTTCATAGATTGAAAAATATACTAAATATCAAGAAAATGAAAATAAAAATACACACGGGAATAAAAAAAATCAACTTTTCTGTTTAAGATAGATGTGAAAATAAAATTAGGCTTGAGGAATTTCAAATCCATCAATTTTTAAAAAAAAAGCCCAATGCATTAAATGAAATAAACAAAATATACTTTAACCTCAACTAAAAAACATAAAAATACTTTATACAATTCATGTAACCTTTAATTTTAATACCTAAAGACATCATACATAAAAAATATATACTAACAATAATTTATATATATATAAGAAAAGATAACAGTAACCCGAGTGACACGCGTGCTAAAAGCTAGAATATATGGTATAAAAAAAACAATGTCTCATTGTGTAGAAAATTTTCGGGTCATCAATAAGGTAAATTCGTATAACAAGGTGTATCAGTTATTGTAAAAAATGTACAAATAACTAGAATATTATTATTAACTTATAACTTTTAAACTAGGGTAATATATTATTGTACTATTTTATTTTCCATAATACGGTTAATCTAGTTCAACACTATAATTACACAAGTTATTTGTATGTTTAGTACGTTAATTTCATTTGTACTTGATCCTACCCATTGAAACAAGAGTACCGGTTTTGCACCGTGATCTCTTGTTTTGCAACTTAGTCATTATCTTATTGTTGACATTGTAGTTAACTAGTGTTTTACCTGGTGCGTTGCACCGAGCAGGTTAGTATAACACAAGCGTTGCCACTCCCGAGCGTTGAGGTGTTAATTTACGTGAATTCGATCAATTTCGGTTACGTGTGATATAATACCATAACTAACACAAAAATATAAAAATTGTGATGGACCAACAGGGTGGTGTGGTTGGTAAAACTCGGGCGTTGGTAAAACCCGTGCGTTGTCAATCCTGAATGTTGAGGTGGGAGTCTAGGCAAATACGGCCGGTTTCCATCACGTTCGTAATGCTACCGGAACTAAAACAAACAAAATAAACACAAAATTGACATTTGCTCGATTTTCGTTACGATAAGAAAACTCAAACAAAAGATGACAAGTTTAATAGAATTAAATTGGTTTCCATCACGTTCGTTACACTACTAGAACTAAAACAAAACAAAATTGGCATTCGGTCATTTTGTTATTACACCAAAAAAACGAAACAAAATGCCACTTAACCACTATGGTGCAGCCAAGTTGCTAAATGGGCACTTAGCGGCACCAAAGTTTACAATTGTATAATAACTAGATTTTTACCCGACGCGTTACACAGGTTTCAGGCTTGTGAGTTGTGTCGGGGCAGTCAATACATATCATAGTTTTATACATTTAGATTTACATTAGCTGATTTAATTACATTCAGTTTTACATGCATTTGAGGATGGTCCACTGGCTGCTCGACCAAAAAAATAAATAAAGATGGTTACTTCAATTTTGACATGTGAGCTACCACAACTAATATTAGTTGCTTCACTAAATATTGATGTATAAGAGCCACCCTTTCTACTTTACAAAATACAACTGCTAGCTGTTAGTTGTTTTCATCTAAAACTGCATAGTCTTCCTTTTATGCATCTTCTCTAATGATCAGTTTCACAAAACTACAATAACAATAAGTATGCAAATTAGGTGCTACGAATTGTAGGTGGAATTCAAACATATACTTATAGCCCTTAATATAGCTATCATATGGGTAAGACAAAGTCATTAGCCTCAGTGGCAAATGGACATTTACCTTTTTCTGGTGGAAATGGTGGTCAAGGAAGTGAAACTCAAGCATTGTTTTCAATGTTCACTGAATCATATAATGCCTTTGTGGCTAAAAACATGATTCATACAAGTGTGATTCAGGATGACTTAGAGCAGATTGAGGTGGATGATTTGGAGGATATGGACTTGAAATGGCAAGCTGCCATGTTAGCTTTGAGAAGTAAGAGGTTCTACAATAGAACTGGGAGGTCTCTAGTGTCTGGTCCAAATGAAATGATTGGGTTTGACAAGTCAAAGGCAATCTGCTACAATTGTCAGCAACCTGGACACTTTTCTAGTGAATGCAATCAGCTCCGAAACATTCAAGGAAACCAATATCAGAACCAACAACCATGAAATCAATACCAACACCAGTAAAATCAGCCAAGATACAACATCTTCAACAACAATCCCAATTTTAACAACAACTACCGGCAACCTCATATGAACAATCAGCAAGTTGTGCCCCAGAACTAGAACTACCAAACAAACAACCAAAACCATCCAAATGCTCCCATCAACACCAATAGAAACAATCAAAATCAACCCGGAAACCAAGGAAATGCGGCACTTTATGCTCAACAAGAAGGTGGTTTTGATTGGAGTGATCATGAAGATGACATAACCAAGGAAAATGTGGCCTTTATGGAAAATGTTGAGACTGAAGTTGGATCTTCTTCTTCTTCTTCACAGGAATAGTCCACTCCATTGAATGAAGTATGGTACATGGATAGTGGGTGTTCCAGACAGATGATTTGTGACAAAAGGTCACTTGTTAACTATGAAGAGAAGTTTAAGGGTCTAGTATCATTTGGAAGTAATGAAAATGGAGGAAAAATAGTTTGAAAAGTGATCTTGACCAATGGAAATGTCACATTTGATAATGTCTTGTATGTGGAAGGACTACGGTATAACCTTTTGAGCATTTCACAAATGTGTGATAAAGGTTATAAAGTTGGGTTTGATGACTCTCACTATTTTATCCTCAAACCTGATTTTGTTATCCCTCCATATATGATTATGATGATGGCCCCAATGAATGACAATTTTTATGAACGGACCATGAAAGATGTTGTGTTAAGGGGTGGTACATGCTTTGTATCAAAAACCACTCAAAATGAAACTAAGTTGTGGCATAGGAAGCTTTGTCATGTTAATTTGAAGAATATGAAAAAACTACTTAAGGGTGAGCATGTTATTGGTTTACATACTCAGGACATTAAGTTGGATGAGAATTGTACCTCATGTCAAAAAGGCAAGCAGCACAAGTCTTCACGCAAGACTAAATTTATTAACACAATTGATCAAGTGCTTGAGATGCTTCACATAGATCTTTTAGGTCATGTGAGTGTTCCAAGTATTGGAAAGAAGAGATATTGCCTTGTGATCATTGATGATTTCTCAAGATACACTTGGGTTTATTTCCTAAGTACAATAGATGAGACTGCTGAGTTGATTAAGGATTGGGTGACCAAGATTGAGAACCAGTTGGATGCAAGGGTGAAGGTGATGAGAAGTGATAATGGAATAGAGTTCAAAAATGGAGTCATGAAAGAATTCTACAATGAGCAAGGAATACTTCAACAATTTTCTACTCCTAAAAATCCTGAACAAAATGGTGTTGCAGAAATAAGAAACAAAACTCTCATAGAAGCTGCAAGAACCATGCTAGCAGATGCTTTCCTAGCTGTCCTTTTTGGGCAGAAGCAATTAATACAGCCTGTTATGTTTAGAATAGAGGGCTTCTCAACAAAAGTCTATGAGATTTTTTTCAAAAGAAAGCCCTACATCAATTTTCTCAAGCAATTTGGTTGCAAATGTTCATTATTGAATACCAAGGATTATCTCAACATATTTCAAACAAAATCCTTGGACTGCTTCTTTGTTGGTTACTCTACACACTCAAAAGCATACAGAGTATATGTCAAAGATCATTTGAGTGTGACTGAATAGTATGATGTAATCTTTAATGAAAATCAATTCAACACAGTTGATGGTGCGTCATGGCTGTTTGATCTTGAGAAACTAATTAAGTCTTTCAAGATTTATCCTGAAGATTTTAATGATCATTTTACAAGACTAGTGTCATTGAAGAGAATAATCAAAAAAATTTAGACTTGGAAAAGTTATGGTCAAAGGTTGCTGGAAAAAGAAGTGAATACAAATTCATAAATGATCCCTCAAGAGCTGAAATTGAATAAGATGGATATCATGATCCAGAACACAATCAGATTCCAGAATAAGATCAAGTAAATAGTAATCAAGACAATCAAGTAGTGCGAGATGATCAAGTTCTTAATGAGGATGATCCAAGCAACCAAACTAGTGAAGAGGAGGCTGCTAGAAGAGCAAGGTTTGAAGATTTGTTTAAAAGATTAGATTTGGGAAACAATGGTGCATCTACCTCACATCAAAAGCACCAGAGTTTCATGATGCACCAGAGTTTGATGATGCAACAACAAATTTGACCATTTGGGAAATAATGGGATAGAAGCACCAGAGTTTCAAGATGCAACAACAAATTTTGATGATGCAACAACAAATTTGACCATTTGGGAAATAATGGGATGGAAGCACCAGAGTTTCATGATGCAACAACAAATTTGGTCATTGATGAAACAGATCTCAATGAATCAACCAGCTGAGAACATCATCCAGCTATGTCTACTGATGTGATAGTTCAATCCTCTTATGTTGAAAGAAATCATCCAGCTGAGAACATCATTGGAGATATAAATGAAAGTGTTACAATAAGTCATTCTGAATCTACAAATATCTGTTTGTACTACTGCTTTCTATCCCAAATTGAACCCAAGAACATTGTTCAAGCATTGAAAGACACTTGTTGGGTAGAAGCAATGCAAGACGAGTTGGCCCAATTCAGGGATCTACATGTATAGGAACTTGTGGATAGGCCAAGAAACATAAATGCTTTTGGAACTGAATGGGTTTTTAGGAACAAAAGGTATGAAAGCGGAATTGTGATTAAGAATAAAGCAAGACTTGTTGCTTTGGAATGCCTACAAGACGAAGGGATAGACTTTAAGGAAGTTTTTGCTCATGTATCAAGAGTTGAAGACATAAGAACCTTTCTAGCTATGCTACCTCAAAGAATATAAGGGTATTCCAGCTAGATGTCAAATCTGCCTTCTTAATGGAAAAATAGAAGAGGAAGTGTATGTATCTCAACCACCAGGATTTGAGGACCTGATTATCCTAACAAAATTAAAAAGTTAAACAAAGCTTTTTATGGACTACATCAAACTCCAAAGAGCTTAGTATGATGAGTTATCTAACCACTTGCTTGTAAATGGTTTCTCAAGAGGAACTATTGACAAGACCCTCTTTTACAAGAAAAGAGGAAGAGATTTGCTTCTATTACAAATCTATGTGGATGACATCATTTTCGGCTCAACAAATGAACAAATGTGCCATGAATTTGAAGATGTGATGAAATCCAACTACACAATGAGCTCAATGGGAGAAATAAACTTCTTTCTTGGATTGCAAGTTCAACAAAGCTTGATGGCATCTTCGTATGCCAGTCTAAGTATGTACAGGACATTTTGAACAAGTTCAAGTGTTAAGATTTCAAAACTACTTCAACAACCATGGACACTAATGAGAAAATGATAGTAGATGAAAAGGGGGGAGCATGTGGATGAGCATGAATACAGAGCCAAAATTGAATCCTTGATTTATCTAACTGCTTCAAGACCTGATATCATGTTTGCTGTATGTGTATATGCAAGATTTCAGTCAAGTCCTAAGGTCTCTCACATGACAGCAGTCAAAAGGATCTTCAGATACTTTAAGGGAAAACCTGATTTGTTAATTTGGTATCCAAAGAACCATTCCTTTGATCTTATTGCCTTTACTGACAATGACTATGATGGATGCAACATGAGCAGAAAGTCAACTTCTGGTGGATGTCAATTTTTGGGAGACAGGCTAGTGTCTTGTTAGTGCAAGAAACAAACTAGAGTATCCATCTCAACTGCTGAAGCTAAGTACATTGCTGCATCTGCGTGCTGTGCACAAGTTCTATGGATTCAAAATCAAATGCTGGATTATGGTCTGAATTTCTTGAAGACTCTTATTTTCATTGTTAATACTGCTGCATATTATATTTTTAAGAATCCTACTAACATTCTAAGACCAAGAACATTGAAATCAGACATCATTTAATCAAAGACCGTAATGTAAAAAGTCTAATAGAAATGAAAAGAGTTGATACAAGTGCTAATTTGGCTGACCTATTCATAAAACCACTTGATAGAACCAGGTTAACTTTCTTTTTAAAGCCCTGGAAATGGTCAACTCAGATGAGGTATGATTAATGATTCTGCCTCTATGTGCTAACTGACTATCTTGATAGTGGGTCTAAGTAATTGTTGTGTGTGTTTGAATATGCTACAGTTTGATGTTAACTGATGTGTGCTTAATTGATTATCTGTGCAGCTTAGGTGTCTTTGATTCTTATGCTTGTTTATCAGTTGACTTGTATGATGTCCCGATAAGTGTTTTTGAATTGATATACTTGAATGTATACTTATCTGATGTCATAATTGAGTGTTTGAATATGTGTATAATCTGATCTGATGAGGTTGTTAGGATATGTTAGACTATGCATTTCTGTAAAGTTTTTTTGTTTTGATGATGTCATTGATGGTTGTGATTTGATTAAGTTGCACTTATTTTAGGTCAAAATGTGCTTTTGTGTCAAAAAGATATGCTCAAATGAAAACTTTAAAAGAAAGATTCTTGATCAAAACAATTTTTGATAAACACAGAGCAAGTTGATTAATGGTGTAGAGATATGATAAGACTTTTCAGTTCAAAGCTTTATAGAAGCTTAAAAGGGATTTTCAATGAAAAGTCTCAAAATGAGTTACTTTTGCTTAAAATTATGTCGACTGCTCAAGTTGGAAGGACATATACGTGTATATGTTTGGTCCTCTAATCTATCCCTAGAGTCACAGGATAGCCATTCACCTAATGTAGGTTCCCAGTCGGATTTACACAGGAGTATCACGTAACACGAGGGTGCGGAATCCCCTACGTATACGA
Source organism: Bidens hawaiensis (assembly GCF_021521415.1). Lineage (NCBI taxonomy): Eukaryota > Viridiplantae > Streptophyta > Magnoliopsida > Asterales > Asteraceae > Bidens > Bidens hawaiensis. Next base: position 41,791 of record NW_027493327.1, on the reverse strand, counting down.
TGCGAGTGTTTACACGAGAGACACGTAAAGAACATACAAGACGTAAGAACAAAGGTTTACTTGTTATTCAATGTCAAAGCCAAAACACCAAACAAGCCTTTCGACGTCTTACAAAACTGATCTGCCAAAAAACTACCTAGTGGAAGGCATAAGTTAGGTTTATATAACCCACGACAACTTCGCCTAACATCCTAAGCGAAGTTGTCCCTAACTTTGCTAAACCACAAGTTCGCTCAAACTAAATACCCAAACTAATAAGTTCATCAAAACATAATAAGCAATGTAACGATTACAGACACGATAGACTCGAGACTAATGAACTACTGACATAATGCACCAACAGACTATCCCTTGGCAATAGCTTCATTTCTCTTACACCTTCACTTCGTCTTGTAATCCAAAAAGCCGTACCTTCCATCTTCAAGCATGTACACCTTGTCTCACACAAACTGAGACCACCCTTTGATATTTCTTCGTTTCATCTTTCCAAGCAGGAATATAAAAAATCTTCTTTTCATCGAGTACCTGCAAATCAGCTTGAGATCATACACCCTTAAGATCTCCTATTCATCTTGATCCTCCATCACGGCTTTAACGGTCTCACAATCAACATACCACCATTTAAGGTCTTTCAACACATCTCGAGGCATAGTCTTCATTGGAGCCTCTTTCATACATCGAATCGGTTTATACTTCATCACCATATAGGGCTTGCCCTCAGCCCGCATTCCCCGTTCTGTATCTTCAATTTACTTCTCCTTTGGAGGCCTCAACAGCTCAAATATTTTCTCTTTAACCACTTCACTCCACACTATCTTACCAACCCAGCTAGCAAACCTGTCACCACTTCTATTAATCAACCTTAATCGATCCAAATCCTACACCTCACACTCAGGAAATGTATTTATCGATCTCAATCTCTTAGCAAAATACTGAATCCCATCATTTCTTTTCACCACAAACACCTTTAGCTGATCATCATACAACCAACAGATAATACCTTTCTTTGATTTAACATACCCCTTGATATTGTAACTCCTCTTGAACATCGGGCTCACCTTTTGTTCCTTTGTCTTGTGAAACCAATGAGCATAATCTACTTTCCTCCTTGGTTGTTCTTCCCACTCAGACTCCCCAACTCCACTACTTTCTTGACTCACCTTTTCCTGACCACCACTTGGAATATCATGTTCAACACTATCATTATCATCAGGTATCTCACCTTCTTCAAATCCGCTGTCAATCTCAATCTGTTCACCAATCTTTTCAATCTCACTAAAAGACAACACATCTTCACCCATATCATCCTCATCATCCACCACAACTGTCTCACCACTTGCACTGCCAGATGGAACAGTAGCCTCCCTCTGAGATGTGGAAACCCCAAGAGTTTGTTCAGTTCTTGGCAGCTCACCACCTGCATCTTTCGATGCATTGGGATCATCATCTCTATCCTCTCTCCTCTTGGTTATCAACTCATCCCCTTTGCAGCTGGTCTCCCCCTGAGATGCTAAGAACTGTTTAAGAGCATGAAAAAGTTTACCATGTTCAATAAGAAGAGATGAATGAATTTGGTTCTCAGCCACTAGCCGTTGAATAGCTTGTGTCTGAATGAGATTAATTCTTGACTGGTCAGCCACTACACGTTCTAGAGCCGCTATGTACTCTAAATCTGACAACGAAGCATCAAAGGCAAATGTCATGTGAGAAATGTCTTGAGCATATGGGGGAGGGATACCCAAAGTCACTGGAATCTCCGATGATGGTGGACTAGTAACCGGAGGTGTAATTGAAACAGAAGACCTAGCAGTTGCCATCACCGTAGATTCCACAAACATAGACACAACTTCAGACGGAGTAATAGTATGTTGTGGTAGGGATACAATCTCTGGCATAGATATCTCAATCGTAGATGGTACACTAGACGGTGCTGACAAAGCCACCATTGGTATACTAGATGTCACTGGTAATGGATCAGATGAAGATGGAGGCAGTGTGACATACCAGACGATTGTGGTGGGGAAAAATAAACAACACTCGAGCTTTCACCAGCTCTAGCCCTCTTTGATCTACGGTCTAAGACATACATCTCCTCATCATAATCCGACTCACTATCATCCGAATCATTCTTTCGTTTTCCTTGGATCCACTCTTGTGCAGCCAGAACTCTCTGAGCTTCAACAGCTTCATCAGTGGAAGAATCAGATAAGCTTTCCTCTGAGTCCTCAACAAAGAGTAGGGATTGACCAGCTGAACCAACAATCGAAGAAGATGGTACCCCAGACACTACAATTGAAGAAACCTGAACATTTGAAGAAACAACAAAGATCCCTTGCACACCGAAAGCAACATCAAGATCTATCCCATCTGCGACAGATATAACAGGATCAATAACTGGATTATCTATTACGGGAGCATCTTGAACAGGATCAACATGAACTGGAGCAACATGAGCCACGGGAGGTGGTTGAGGGATATTATCTTATGCCGGAACAGGGTCAGTAAAGCCATCCTCTGGTGGAGCAATGTAGTTAGGATTCACAAGATATCCAAATAAAGTTGTGTGCGTCAGACGACGATCAACATTACTTCGTGCGCTCGATGATCGACATTGAGCAAAAATTCTCTTGTTTACACTTTCCACAAAAGAGATAGGACGACGTTATGGCAGAATAGGAGCGACATGATTAAGAATCATCTGTAAAAAACTGGGATACATTAAGAAAAGTTCCCATGTCACAGCTCGCCTCTGACGATCAATCTCATAAAACACCATTTGGCTGAAGCTATACGGTTTATTATATGTCAACCCGGTCATAGCAGACTGCATTGTCGCACCCATACCATCGGATCCAGCCTTATGACCAGACATGCACACAATCAACACGTGCATTAAGAAACGCCACTGGTGTAATTGAAATTATTTTCTGTGTTGTGAGTCTTACAACGAACCTGAGTACCCCATACGAAGAAAAGACCCGTTTCTGAAAGTAACTGAATACTCAGTAGGATCCTGAGTGGTTTCCAATCAGAACTGTAGAGCTTCCCGAATCTGATTAGCTAAGAATTGTGCCACCTGTTGATTGACTGTAGCACGTATAACTGGAGGTTCAGCACGACAATCATATTCAACTGTTCTTCTAAAGTCTTCAATATTTGGTAAAGATATCGGAAGAGTTGTAGTGATAGCGTGAAAAATTCTTGAGCGAATGAGGAACGCGATAATCTCCGAGTAATCATCAGCTCCACGAGAAAAATTGTTGCTTATCCCCATCTCCTTCATCAACACCTGTACCACGAGAAGAGTTGCGAACACGGACAATCAAAGGATCAATACAAGTACAGGGATGTCCGATTAAGCCCGCGGAATGTCCGATAACACAAAAACATTCCAAAACGATGAGTATATAAGACTTTTTAGGGTTATTCTTGAAAACCAACAAAAACCCCTCATTATGGGACCGATTAACAAACAAAATTAGCAAATTATGAATCGATGGAAGTCACTGAACCTTATAAGTAGATAAAAAGCATACTATGAGAAGGTTGATTTAGAAAGATAAGTTCTCCGAGGGTTTAAGCGAAGATGTTTGACCAATTTTGACCCTTGTCTGTCTAATATACTTTCTGGAAAACCCACGAGCGAAGTTAAGTCAACTTCGCTGGTTTTCACAACTTTGCCATAGCGAAGTTAGTTTTAAAACATTTTGAAAGAAAAAGAACAAGAACGAGTAACCCAAATAAGCGAACAAAGATAGGATCAAATTTCAGTGTTTCAGAGAACCCAACATGTTTAAGAAAAGATCCGAACATGGAATCATACTGATTAAGAGCTTGTCACAAGGATTCATGTTCAACATTATTATGTGACATAGAGAAACAGGTTGCAGGAAGGTATGAAACATAGCATGATTTTCATTGCTTCTGTGATATGGATTAGGTTCAATTAGGCCCAAAATTTAGATGGACATCGCTTAAAGAACTCTGATACCTCCTATCTATTCTCAAGACGTATTTGGCTTTCCCCAGATCACCCCGATTTGACTTCGACCCGTAGTGTCTTATTAAACAATGTACATGTGAGTTGACTTTATAATCCTTACATTAAGAACGTCCAAGACTCAATTGGTGCCTCATCCATATTGTATCAGACATTTAGAATTTAAGGGCAACACAGCACCATCAGTTCATCATCATTTTTTTTACGAATTTAAGAACCATAACAAACAACTACAAGTCCCGAATCTGGATCACTGCAGAAAGATAACACAATATATGCGAGGATCAAGACACGAACGGGCTCGTGTATGACTGGGTAATCACTTTTCTGCCTATCAATCGAAGAAATATATGTGGAGACATGCACATTTTAAAATGACTCTCCACAGTAAATCGAGCAGATTTAATTTGTATCACATCAACTTTTACGCACCATGGAATGCTACCGTACAAAACAATGAATGTTCTAAAGTTTTTTAAGTGTAATAACTTCACCCGTTTGGCGCACAAAATCAATTTATCTATCATTTTCCAAAGGTTGAATCAATTTTCAATTTAACATCAACTTTGAAGCTTCATAAGAAGCTATAGTCTGAAAAAAAATATCAATTCCCCAAAACAAAATTTTATATTCAGACGCCCCGATCACTTCTATGCCTTTGGGTAAATGGCTATCCCAAAAATCCAGTGGATTAGCAGGACCCAACACATATGAATATGTGTCCCTCCAACTGAGTGTAACCGACATAATTTTCAGCGAAGGAATAAAAGAACTCATCACAACCATCCCAGTTGCTTCCAGTTATTAGGTTAATGGCTATCCTTGAATCTACAAGTAGGTACAAGGACCAAACATATTCAAGAACATGTCCTTCAAACTTAAGCGACCGACATAATTCTCAGCGATAGTGATTTTTTTTAAAGAACACAGTTACTTGAGATTGATCATCCCATTAAGCTCAATAAGTTTTTGAAAACGGGACCGGTAAAAAGCTTTTGTAAAAAGATCGGCAAAGTTATCCAGTGAATCAACCTTTTCAAGCAAGATTAATTTCTTCTCAGCACAATCCCGTATAAAATAGTGACAAATGTGAATATGTTTAGTTTTACTATGTTTAACGGGATTGCTAGTTACCGAGATAGCAGCAGTGTTATAAATGCAAATAGGAGTTTGAGTAAAATTCAGACCATAATCTCGCATTTGTTGTTATATCCATAAAACCTGGGAGCAGCAGTTTGATGCTGCCATGTACTCTGCTTACATGTGGATATGGCCACAGAAGTCTGTTTCTTGCATTGCCACGACACTAATCTTCCTCCGAGAAATTGACAGCCACTGATTGTTTACTTCCTGTTGTTCACAGTCCTGCTCGACTGTTCCTGCACAGTTAAAGAGACGAATTAAAAGCGGGGGACCCAAGACCTTCTGGTCTTGGGTTAGTCAAACCTGTTAATCAACATCCAACTCCTTGAATTTGTCCAATGATTAAAGTTGGATGTGTTAGAATTCTTACCAGCATCAGTTTTAAAGTTCGTTTTATTCTCAGTTTTGGTTGGCCTCATATTTTTAGATTTCTTCCTTTTCAGTGGACAGTTATTGACAAAGTGTCCTCTATTGTTACATCTAAAGCAACTCTTTTTCAGACTATTAATTTTGTTCGGACAATCTATGTCTATCAGAACATTCTTTTCAGGAGTTGCAACAGAAGATGATGCTGCTCCACTAACAGTTTGTTTCACATAGGGGGGGACGAATGGGTTTAAAGAAGATTTCTTTTCATTAAAAGTATCACTATCCCCCCGTCTGAGTAACACAACTTCATCATCCACTTTACGAATGTTCAGAGACTCCTTATGCTTGGAATCTTGAGTCATGACTGAAGAATTTTTCTGAACCGTTTCGTTAATATCTTTATCAAGCTTTTCATGATTGTTTAAATCAGTGTCGGTGTTGTTTAATTGAACTTTAATGGGTAGATTGTTGGATCTGACATTACCCGTTACTGTCTGATCAGGCTTATCAAAACAGATGGCTGATTGCAAGGATTATAAGTATAATTATTGTTAAAAGGTGGTGGAACTTCCTTGAATCCAATTCCTCATTTATCGTTAAGAGAACGTTGAACACTTAGGACATGATTTAGCATCATGGACGAATTCCTAAATTGTTCAAGTTTTCTGTTTAGTTCCACCACTTTCACTTGATAATCTGCTATCTGTTTGTCCTTTTCAGCAATAAGTTTGGTTTTTTCTTTCGCAACTTATGTATTTTTCAACAACTTTGATTTTGACCGAATAACTGTTTTCTTTTTGTTCAGAGTAATGATGTTCTTCTTTTACCGTTTCTAATTCTTTTTCCAAACTTACATACTGATCAGTTAAAGCATTTAATTGATCAGACAGATTTTCACATTGTTCACAATGAGGTTCAGAACATACCTCTGAAAGCTGATCATTCACTTCTGCCATGTACGCTTGATCCTCCACTGTTTCCTTGTCACATCTTCCAGTCACAATATTCACCAGATTCGCTTGTTCAATCACCTCCTCAACTTTGATGTTCCAATTATACCCACCATTCTGTTGAGACACCATGGTTTTTGTTTCATTTCCATTCCCATTCTGTTGAGTAGGCCTGTTCTCACTCCGTTCAACTCTTTCATTTGTACACTCTCTTGCAAAGTGTCATTTTGTTGACAATTGTAGCAACGAACCTTTGTCTTGTCAAATCCTGGTCTCTCTCCCACGAAGTTTCGTCCAGTCTTCTTCATAAACCGTTTTACCCTTCTCACTATCATCGCCATTTGCCACTGCAGATCCATTTCTTCCATGTTATCAGCATCTATCTGATCATTGTCCCCATCCAAGGTTGCAGGGTCAACTATCTTTCCATTGATGTAATTCTCATAAGAAGCAATGAAAGAGGCATAAAGAGCAAATTGTTGTTCAACAGATTTTATACCCATAGGCATCTTTGAGTAATTCACACTTAAAGAACTAATAGAAGAGTTACCGACTGAGGATTGAGGTTTTGATGAATTACTTCCACCTACTACCAAGCATATGTCTCCATCCATATTCATCACCACATGACCATCTTGAGCATAATTTGGTTCCCTACCTGGGTAATAAGCGGTCGGTTCTATTTTAGAACTTGAGTTTGGAGAGTCTTTTACACCATAAATTCCCGGATCCTGAACCTGATTAGTAGGCGTCTCTTTTAGTAACATATTAAGCTCATAATTACGTAACTTGTTAACCACCTTCTCTAAATCAAAGCTATCAAATTCTTTATCTTCTCTCATCAGAACTGTGTACATCTCCCATTTTGGTGGAAGAGCATCAAGAAGTTTTTCCACAATCTCACTCTCAGTATACTCTATGGAGTAGTTGTTCAATTAGGTCATCAAGTGATAGTATCTTGTGATGATGTCATCAAGTGATTCATTCTTAAAGTACTTGAAAACTGAGAACTGAGTTTTCAACAACTTTGTCTTGGAGTTTCGAATGCCGACATTACCTTAATAGCGGTTCTCCCGTGCTTCCCATAATTCTCTAGCAGACTTGTACTTTCTGAATGTATGAAGATTTTTCTGAGGTAGTGCCATGGTGATTGCTGCTAATGCCATACTTTATGCCTCCTACATTTTCTTCTCATCATCCTCCATCTTATTATACTTCGTTAGTTGCTCACGTCCTTCAAACTCAGTTGTTGGTGGGATATAGCCATCCTGAATACATAACCACATCTTTGCATTTTAATATTTCACATACTGCTCAAATCTTTCTTTCCACGCAACAAAAAATCAGTGCCTTTAAGTAACTTTGGAGTTTTAGTCGCTGACCCAGCTTCAACATCCATCTTTATCAGCTCAGTGATGTTTATTGAAGTCATATTGAACCGAACCGTGAGCTGAAACGATACCAACTTTATTATGTGAATAGTAGATAGCGAAGTTAAGATAACTTCGCTAGCACAATAACTTCGCTTAGGGCGAAGTTATATTGTATTAGCTAAGTTCGCCGTGAGTTAACTTCACCAATAACTTCGTTGTCCCTTAACTTCGCTAGAGGATATATCTTCGCCAAAACCCTAGTTACGACTGACGGCAACTTCGCTGGTTAAACTGTTCTGATTGTTAGATTGAATCTTTGATTTCGAAGGGTCTGAGAGTAATGACTTGTGAGGTATTGTAGAGAAACGGACAAAAGAACGGTGTTTTTTACGTGAAACGATTCCGCAAAAGTCAAGAGGAATGATCTTCAAACTCGTATGATAATCCCGGACCACAAAATAACGAGCAAATGCTCTGATACCAATTGTAGGTTCCTAGACGGATCTAGACAGGAGTATCTCATAACACGAGGGTGCAAAATCCCCTACGTATACGATGCGAGTGTTTACAGGAGAGAGAAGTAAATAACACGTAACACGTAAGAACAAAGGTTTACTTGTTATTCGATGTCAAAGCAAAAAAACCAAACAAGCCTTTCGACGTCTTACAAAACTGATATGCCAAAAAACTACCTAGTGGATGGCGTAAGTTAGGTTTATATAACCCACGACAACTTCGCTTAACATCCTAGGCGAAGTTGTCCCTAACTTCGCTAAACCACAAGTTGGCTCAAACTAAATACCCAAACTAACAAGTTCATCAAAACATAATTAGCAATGTAACGATTACAGACACGATAGACTCGAGACTAATGAACTACTGACATAATGCACCAACACCTAAAGACTGAAAGCATTTGTGGCAATTGTTCCTCTATATTCTGTCACTCAAAATTATGTTAACAACTCTAAGTTGGAAGAACATGTATTTTAATAGATGTTTGGTCCTGTTAACCACTTGTGGCTATACTGGGTAGCCATTTATCATAAAACTAAGAGTAATTAGGGGTGACTGAGCTTTAAAAACATGGGAAATGATAGTACATTGACTATATGGCCAATCATATGGATTTAATAGGCTAAAAAGACACTTAGTACAGTCATTAACATGTATGGTTGCTTTCCCATGATGTGTAAAATCTAAGGTGATATAAACATAAAGAAACGGCTAAGCTAAATGTGGAGTTACATTGTTGTCTATGCATGTTACAATATACGTCTATCCGAATGATAGGCAAAAAAGTGAATATCCAGTCATACACGAGCCCGTTGGTATTTCGTCCCCAAAATAATGTATTTACAAGAGAATGTTAAAGAACACAAGTGAACAAAGTATACTGATTAAACAACACAATGTTGTTATATGTTCACAACTTTATAAAAAAAATATATATAATTTATGTCATTAAAAAGTTTTAACCAAATCTAGTGGGGTCAAAGTCAAATCGGGGTGATCTGGAGAAAGCCAAATAAGCCTTGAGAATATATATGGAGCATCAGAAAATAATATGTGTTATCCATTTAGTATGATGCATCTTAATTGAACATTAATCATATTACCAAATAAATGAAATTCATGCTAAGTCAAAACCTACTATTAACCTGCCTATACTGTCATAATAATGATGAGAATGAAGTATTGAGAAAGCCACTTAGTCAATATGATCCCATGATTGAGATCTTTTCATATAAAGGAAGTTTAATGATAGAAAGGAAAGATAACTGAAATTTGATCTCTTAATTCATCATTTGCTCTTAAACAATGTTCTTTAAGAACAAATATGTTTTATAGTCGGTTTAAGTCAAAAAGTGGTGCATTTTACCTTCAAAAGGTCTAAATATGTATTTTAGAGTATGGTTGATGTTTTATAACCTTTTCTAGCAAACATAGACATTTTGGTCTAAGTTTATCCTTTTTGAGCATGCATTGAAGTTTTTCACAATTTTAAGGTAGTGTTTACTGTTTACTTGAAATTTAACTTTACGAGTATGCTTGATAGTTCATTATGTCTTGATATGATGTTTACCAGCAAGCTTTAATATAGTCAATACTTTCTAGCATACTTTGTTGATTTGATTGAAAATACAACTGTTTCTAGCAAGCTATTTAATATGATTGATTACACTATTCACTAGACAGCTTTATTGATTTCTATACTTTATAGCAAACTTAACTGTTTTAGAGGTTGTTTAAGTCAGTCTAGCAAGATTTGTGATTATAAATGTGAAATTGAATTTGTCTTATAATGTGAAGGTAAACTTTAAATTCAAGCACACTTGACGATTATGTGTTACTTGTAATATATATATATATGTTTCTTTGAAATTACAAGTGTTTTCGGGAAAACCTAGTTTCAAATGTTCTCTTAACATGCTTGATAGTTTCAAAACTTTGCTTCTCGAGTACACTTTGTGTTTAGAGTCCTTCTCTAGCACACTTTGCATTTTTGGAGTATGTCAATCATACTTTGATTTAAAGTGTACTTGTTTGAATATTTATTAACTGTTTATAAAATTTCGGGTAAGGTTTGAGTTATTTAGAAATTCGAGCAAGGTTGGCATTTAGAAATAGGTCTAAGATATTTTTGGGATTCTTAATTGATCCTAGCAAGGTTGCCTATTTGATGATTTATACTTGATTATATGTCTTGTGATTTATTTCTCGAGCAATCTTGTATTTCGAGTAAGGTTCCTTCATTTGAATTTACTTAGCTTCATTTCTAAAACACTTTATAATTTCTGAAATAACTCTGAAACGAGCAAGCTTTGAAAGAGTAGAATATACCTAGCAAGCTTTGTGAAAAACTCACTTTTTCGAGCAAGGTTTGCAAAATAAACTTTATCGAGCAAGGTTTTAAATAAGAAGATGTTTACTTGGATAATATTACTGTTTGACAGCTATTTACCTACTAAAAGACAAATTGCATTTAAAACCCACTTTCAAAAAGGTATATAAGAGGGAGTTAGAGAAATTTTTCACATTATTTACCTCTCTCTCTCCTTGCACTACAATCTATAGCTCTCGTTCCAGAAACTCAATCGTTCTTCAATTAAATCCTAACCCTAATTTACCAGCCCACACAATCCGACTCGGTAAGCATCAATTAAGTGTTTTCCGACAAAGATTACGTGATTATGGGGATTCAATATTCATCTGTACTAACTCTCTGTTTCTTATGTAGGTTATAAATTTCTCGAATATTAGGTTCATAAAGAAATTTCTTCTTATCTATTTCAAATTATAACCTAAAACTATTCAAAGATGTGAACTTTATGGCTAATTTTTGCTTTGAATGTGTTTTGTTTTATCAGATATAGAGGATGATGAAGCGACATACCCGTTTAAGCACAAGCATAACATGTGTTCTTTGCTTCAAGTAACTTCAGACAATGAGGAGGTGGCATAAATGATAAGGTGGCTACAAAGATCGAACATACGTTTTACATTAACAAAATGCCCTGTTCTATACAGAAATCATTTGCTAGATTACTGGCGCTCAGCCACATTACTTGATGATAAATGGTAGGTGATTGGAAGCAATCGTGGCCACTCAAGATATCAGAACTACTGAGAGACTAATCCGAACATGCTTATAACAACATGATGATGACCACAATCTAATAAACTTCACCACCGATCAATTGTTGAAGATTATTACACAAACTATGGGTTATCAAGGGAACGTCAAAGAAGGACAGTTCCAGAAAGCTATGGTACCAAACCTCTGTAGGTTTTTGATTCACCACATAATTCAGGGATTTGCCCCTCGGAGGGGATCATGGACTCTCATGTGTTGTGACTTAGAAAATGCTACAGTTGCTATCATATATGATCTCCCATTTAACTTCTCAAAAATGATTTTTTAAGGGATGGTTAGCATGTAGAGGAAGCCAAACAAAGATAAGTTCTTAGCATATCCCAGATTCCTTCAAATTAACTTCAATCATAAATTGTAAGATTTGCCAACTGTGGGAACACATGTGCTTTAGAATCCTAATGTCTATAAACAAATTGCTACCTTGTCAAGCACAAGCCGATTCAATCCAAAAGTTGAGTTTGATGTGCTACCATGGTTAGTTAACCATGATGCTGATATCATGCCTGCTCCTGAGTTAACCTTAGAGGAAGAGGTGGAGGAGATTGAGGTTGATGATGATTCCGATAATGATGATGGAGGATATAGAGGAGATGGGGATGACAGTGGAGTTGGAGAATATGTTGAAAATGTTGCACAAGTTTAGGGGGAGGATCATTATTTACTCACACCACCACCAACACCTATCTCTACCCCACCAGCCACACCACCTTTTTCACCACCACCATATGACCAAACAACCCAATCCCCACCCATCCAAACACAACCCGCACATACCCAAAGCCCACTTGAAACCATAAACCAACCACCACCCCAGACCATTGACCCAACTACATCCCAACCCTTGACCCAAATCCAAACCTTTACCAAAGACCTAAGCCATACAACACATGAACCCTATATCCCACAAACACTTCCCACTCATTTACAAACTTTCCCATCTACACCAGTTACATCCCCAACACACTCCCAACACCTTGATCAACCAAACCAACCTACATTCACAATAACCTATCCTAGAATACTACTAGTACAAAACATCAACCATATACCCTCAACAAGCCAAAACATAATTGAAAGCCCAAGCCCTCCTACTAACCCAATCCAAACACAATCCCAAACTATAAACCTAACCAGTGAAACTAATCCTATACCTAATCCTTTCTCTGACTCACCACCTGTTACCTCTCCCCGTGGTAATTATGTGTTCAAAAGAAATCTTGATTTGATTTGTGAAAATTTGGAGTTAAGAGGAGAAAATGATGCGTTAAAGAAGGAAAATGCTGATTTGAAAGAACAGTTGGCCCAAGCTCTGTTGAAAATTCAAACCCTTGAGGCAGAAGTTGAGAAGCCCTCAGCTGCCCCAAAACAAGGGGAGAATATATCTATGGCCACTGTTGTTGATGGGGTTGTTGATGGGGTTGTGGATGAAGAGATGGTGGATGTGGAAGTAGAGGATAAGGCTGATGGACTGACAAATATCTTGAATACATATGGTGAGAGTGATGTTGAGGACAGTGATGATAGAATAGTCATGGATGAGGACTATGAGGGTGATAAATCTGGTGATGATGAACAGAATTATGATGTGAATGATGAGGTTTTGAATACCCTATATGGAGAATTTGATGATGATTTGTTTAAAAAAGAAAATGAGATTGATGCTTAGATGGAGAATCAAACCACTGATAATGTGGAAACAACAGAAGCAATAGCAACTGATGTTGTTACGGATGTTATGACTGATGTCATTACCACAGACGTGTTAACTGATGTAATGGATGAGGGTGCTGCAACTGAGGAACTGTTTTTAACTGAACATGAAAATATGGAAGAAAGTTCCAAGAGGGTTGAGCATGATAAGGAGATTGAAGATTTATTAGATGATATTGAAAATTTCCCCTCTGAAACTGAAGAAGCAAAGAAAAAAAGAATGGAGAAGGGGAAAGCCATATCTGATGATGAAGAAGAACCAGTTGATACACAGGAGGTAACTGATGAGGATGAAGAGGAGGAAAATGTAAACGCTGCCAAAAGGCTTGAAAATGTGTTAAATGAAACAAAGGAGAGGGAATTTATTGTCCAAACCTTAACTTCAGAAGAGTTGGCAGAGTAAGAAACCTTAATTGAACAAGAAAATATTGCCAAAACTCTTGACCAAGAAGAACATGTTGAGTAGGAGGTGATTGATGTTCTAATTAAAATGAAACAAGCTGAGGAATTTGACAACACCTTAGCAATAGTTATAAGCAAGTTTGCTCAGCCAGAAGCACCAACCACTACTGAAGAGGCTACTAATTGAACTGACACACAAATGGTGGTAGATGAGGATAGAGAATCGATTACTGCACAACTCAGCAAGAAATGGCATGATGAACATGCAAAGAAAGTTGTTGAGGAAAATAAAGGAAAAGATGAAGAGGATGATCAAAAATTTGGTAAGAATATACCAGAAAGAGATGCAGATATGATGGCCGTGATTATATTGATGATGAAGTAGAAAAGAAAAAGGCTAAAAATAATGATGAATCAGAATATATAGTTGAGAGTCCCAAGGAACATGAAAGCCCTGTGATGGCTGCTCTTATACATATGGTTATGCGTGATGCTAAACCAACATGAATGAACCAAGAATAGAAGCACTTGATGACTCAACTGCACATGATGATGATACAGAAGTTGATGAAGGTGTTGAAGATGATTCTGATGATGACAAGAATGGTGATAACAATGATGATGATCAAAGTGATAAGGTTGAAAAGGTTGATATTTTGTCCCCACAAGTTGAAATGACCGATGAACAGAGGGCAAATACACAACATAGTCTGGATGAAGCAAGAAGGAATAATCCTATAGTGATAAAATTGATAAGATCTAGATATGGATTTGAAATATTGGCTCCTATATCTAATGAGGAGTTGCAAAAATTGATTGATAAGGACGATTATGAGATAAGAAAGAGCGTTGAAAAGAAAAATGTTGATTCAATGAAGTATAGAGAATATTTGAGAAGGCATGGTCTAAATGAATAAGATCTGAGCAGGATGAGTTTCGATGATTTGGAAAAACATTACAGCCTGACCAGAGAAACAATTGAGAAAGAGGAGAAGGAGAAGTTTGAAAGAGAAACAAAACTGAATGAAAGGATAGAGGCTATGGTGAAGAAGTATGGAGGAAAATGTAAATACTTGATACAGAGAGGGATGGCTCCAGAGTTAGTTGACAGTCTAACAAAAGAAGCGGTTGAGTATCACTTTTGAAAAATTATTCAGGAAAGATCAACCAGAAACCTCTAGAAAAAGGCCAAGACTTGTAACCTTAGCTGAAAAGATTAAAACAGAAAAGAGGAAAAAGTGGGAAAATGAGAAGTTGGAGGTGTTAAAAAGACTAATGAAGGCTAGAGGGAGACTCAGGGAACTTGTAGGGATGAGCAGATCAGACAAATTGTCTCTATATATGTTTGAAATTGAAAAAGATAATTTGGAAAGAGCTGAATCCTCAAACACTCCTATTCTTGTGGAAGTCAAACCAGAACCTGTTGAACACTGAGATCCATGTGAAGATGAGGAGATGATCAAGATGTTGAAAGGTATAATGAAATATAAGGGTACGAAGGAGAATGTCTTTGATATGCTGGGAAAAGCACAACTAAAAGAATTATTTTATGAACCAAAGGCTGAATGGGAGAAACTATTGACTAAGGAAAGAAACCCCATAAGCTTTATAGCCGGACCTGGTGGAGTGAGGTTTGTTCCAGTCGGTCAGCTAGGGAATGAAAATATAATGAATATGATGGGAAAACTGTTCAGAGATGGAGGTGAAAACCTTGTAGATCTGTTAAATATGCTAGCTGAAATGGTGATTGAAAACCAAGCTCTATTCCCACAAGGCCCTCAGCATCAAGAAAATCAAGCTCTACAATTAGAAATGAGCCTAGAAGAGATGTACCACAAAAACAAGAATGGCCACAAACTGATGTGGACCTGGCAATAAAACTCTTCTATGACTCTATCTCTCTTACTTTGAAGGTGATAAAGAAAAACTAAGAACTAAGGGAGATTATCTTCAAAGATGACTTTGTTGATTACAGGAGAGAACAACTTGAAGAAATGGCAACTCTGGACTTGTATGACTACCATAACAGGAACAAACTTGCATGTAGAAAACAAAATGAGCTATCCAAGAATATGAGTAGTGAAGCAGGGATGGGATTCCCTTTGTTGAATCAAAAGAAGAATTGGAAATTGACTGACATGAAAAGACCAAGAGAGGGAAAAGATTAAGTGACATCAAGCGTGTTGAATTTGGCTAGCTTTCATAAGTCAGAAACAAAAATCCACTTGCAAACTTAAACACTTGCATCAGCATGAGAAGGGAAATGACAAGGCCCAATCACGAAGTCTAGAAGAATGGTAGGATTACCCAGATTGACTACAACAATAATGAGGACTCCTACATTCTTTGCAACTATAATGGAGTTATCTTGGGTAAAATCAAGACTGATGAAGATCGTACTTTCCAGCATGATGAGGACTTAAGGGATATAATGCACTGGACACTTCCTGTGAATCATCCTCATCAACAGCGATTGTTTATATTCAAAGAAAAGGCAGAAGCAGTAAGAGTAGATCGAGACAAGCGACCTCTAGCTCCAGAAGACAATGAAGATCTATTTTAGCTTAGACTTTGTATTGTAATGTCCACTGGATAGAATTTTGAACTGTGTAATCTTTTGATTTTGTAATGTAATCTGATTTTGATTTGATATGTATATTTGACTAAGTGTATGTAGCCTAAGAGGTGCTTTGGGACAGCTGAGGTGTTTCAATCTAGGGGGAGATTGTTGGGTCAAAGATTTGACATGAAATGACTCAAGGAAGACTGGACTCTTCTCAACACTCCCCAAATATGGCTAAGTATGGAAACCAAGCACACTTGGACCTCCTAGCAAGGTTTTACTTGTCCTAGCAAGGTATTTTGACTTTCGGGCAAAGTTATCTTCTTGAAATCTTCTTAAGTGATAATTCGAGCAGGGTTCACTTTTGTAACGATTCCGGCAAAATCAGGTATACCCTAGCCGGTATATACTATTTATGTGTTATTTAACAATGAATATATGAATTATAATACGTTTATACGAGTATGTAAGATTCACTTTACGGATTATACTCGATTATACAGTTAATCGTATTGGAAATACGATTAGCCGATTAACGGTTATTGAAGCCCGAACGATCGGGGATTTCATTATAGATGAAATACATAATAATTAGTGATGTTTACGAAGTATTAAAGCTTCGGGATAAGTGAATCAAAGCACAGAAAAAGGATTTTCGATTTAATGGTACGTCGGTACATTAAACGAAACCTTTAATACCAAACCAAGCAAGAGACGATCGATCAAGCCGAAAAAGATGCGCAATTATTAATAATATGATGTTTTAAGGTAATGAAAGTCATGGTTTAAGTTTTTGAAGTTTTTAAATCGGTTTTATATAAATTTCATTTTTAAGCCGAAAAAACGACCGTTTTAGCCTCGTTTTAAGCCAAATTAAACGTTTAATCGAAAAACAAACTGAACCAGATTATCCAAATCATTATCCAGATTACGGGAATCTGAATATGTGGCTAAGATTTGAGGAGTGGGTCCCACCCCACCCTCCTTTGTTGTTCCGATCGGAAAAAGGGGGTAAAACCCCTTTTCCTTATTCTTTTTTTTACAAACTCAACTCAACAATCTTCATTTCTCTCAAGTTCATAATCCTAAAACCGAGAATTCTAGTATGAACAACGTGGTAAAGGACGTGTTATGTACGTGTTTATCTTCGTTTCTCGAATCTAATTGCAAGAAAATGAGGTTTCAAGTGAAAAAGGGTGAAAACCCGAGATGAAACCGATTCTTGCATGATCAAGTGATGTATACGGGTTATACAAGGGATCTTGGTCCAAGAAAGGAGTTAAACGAACCAAAAACGAATTTTTACGGTTAAATCTTTGTTTTTAAACCATAACCGAAACCATGAAAGAAATGGCTTGATTGTTAGTGTAACTTGCTTGGTGTGGTGTTATTGTGCTTGTAGGTGTTGTATCTAGTTGTTAGCAAAGGCTAGAAAGCGAGATTCTTGCGATTTGAAGTTAGAAACACAAGGTAGTTCGGTTTTTGTATGATTTATGTATTTTGGACAGATTGTGACTCGTTTAGAGATGGGTCATGAAATTTTACAGAGGTGTTAGATATATGAAAATATGAGTTCTGTGAATTTTTGGTAATTTTTGGACAAAGGATGAATATTTGGTGAATTTAATGCTCGGTTTTGGACAAAAATGGTGAAAAATAGTTAAATATCATGAAAAATTATGGAAAATTTCAGATAAGCTTTTTATAACATGTATAAGTCACAAACAAAATTTGAGGTCAGTTGGAGAAGTCTAAGTAGGCTTTTCGGTTAAACGTGTTCTAGGGTTTTCTAGCTCGGTTTTAGTGAAAATGGCATTTAGAAAAATATTTTGGTTTTGGAAAAAATACAGGGGACTATGGAGATGGCAGGGGTCATCCAGGAAAAATTTAGGATTTTTCTAAGATCGTTTGGTATTTACGACATATTTAGTGTTTAAATGGTGTTTAAAAATAGATAAATAAATTTTAAATATAAAAATTAATTCTGGAAATATTTTTATAAAATTCCCCACTGTCAAAAAGTGATTTGTGCAAAATTTAAAGATCCGGGATTAAACGGATAATTATTGGTGCAAAAACAAACTTTTAAAGCTTAAAACGCGTAAACCGGTAAAGTTCGCATGAGCGAGCTGACTGGTGTATAAAAACCCTAAAAATGAACTATTTTCATATAAATGAGTCAAATAAGTAAAAATGAATCATCCGAAAATAATTCGGATTATTTGAGTAATTTTTACCCAATTTAACAGTTTCCGGTGCGCTAAAGACGGAAACGGGTCCCACGGCCAATCGGGGCGCCTAAACCGAGCTCTAATTTCACAATTTTAAATAAAATATCAGTCAACCACTATTTTCGGGTCGTGTGTGACCAAACTCATTTTTGGAAACGTAAAAACGGATAACCGTGCTAGGCACGCAAAAGGGGGAAAACAAAATAATAGTAATTTTGACTGTTAAACTCTAAACGAATCACAATCTGAGTCCTGAGAAGTGTTTCTGGGTTAACATTGCCCCCGAAACGGTTACAGTACTGGGTTAACGGTGTCCCCAGATGTACCGGTTAACACGGTTAAAGTAATGTTAATAGTGATTGTGTAGTAACGAACTTAGGGGCTCGTATTACAGATCCGGACTAGTAGCTGGTGTACTGTGATACCTAACTGCCTACGATAAGGTGAGTTTCACGAGCCCCTTTTTCTGAATTGTTTTCAAATATTTTCCCGGTGCGGAAGCATGTTACTATTGAAATGTTTAAATACATACTGAACGCATGGATTTGCGTGTATTTATAAATATTTGATTGTACGGGAATCGTATGGAATGGGTACAGTACTGGGTTAACTGTGTCCACAGATGTCTTTGAAAGTGTTACTGGGTTAACTGTGTCCCCAGATGTCTTTGGAAGTGTTTCTGGGTTAACGTTGTCCCCGGAATGAGTACTGTACTGGGTTAACAGTGTCCCCAGACAGAGGTTTCGCTTGTGGGCTCAGCATAATTACATCGATACTATTATATTATGCTATGGATTTATCATGGTTTATTCAAATTGTGAAACTCACCAACTATTCGTAGTTGACCCGTTTTCTTTACATGCTTTCTAGGTACTCCCAAACTGGAATAAGTGCTACATGCTTGATGATGCGTGCTTTTGTGGAAGCTTAGTGATCATTTTGTATTAAATATGTTAATGTACTATTGGTAAAACTTATGTGCTGTCGCCTAGACGATAACTAAACTTGGAACGATGTAATATGATGTGAATTAACGTAGTGGTGTTTTCTTTATAAGCAATGCTGTTGATATCAGATGTGTCTGTTGCATCCCGTTTACGTTTCCGCTGCGGTTTCGGGGTGTTACAAATTTGTCTAGCAAAGGTATTCTTCAAGTCGAGCATAGTTTGCTTACCAGCAAACCCTTGACTGAACCAAGCTTATGAAGCCAAGTAATTGGAAGATCCAGCAAGGTTTCATTAATAAACAGTAGTCCGAGCATGCTTGTGGAAAGTTGATCAAGAAATATTCTAAAGACTTTCTCTAGCAAGGTTCAACTCCTAGCAAGCTACAGTGCTCATAGCACAAGTCAAACAGTGTTCCTAGAACACTTTGGATTGCTTAATAAGTTATTCTTTAACAAAGAGTTTAAGGGATTCATGAAGAACAGTTTGCTCGTAGGACCATATCGAGCAAAGTTTGCTATGGTCAAGAAGATTGAAGTCTGCTAGGTGAGTATATTCTAAGGAAAATACTCTAAGTAAAGTCTATCAAGAGAACTGTTTGCCAGCACACTTCAAGGTTACCAGGTCTGCTCAAAGAAGACAAAAGACACAAAGTCTACCCGAAAGACATGTTTTTACACTTAGAATCTTTTGTAATATGTTTTATGATTATGTATCAATCATTAGGGTTTCTAGATGTTAGGACAGCTGTCAGGAGGCAGGCATATAAAAAGAATGATCTAGGGCACGCCTTCTAATGACAACGGACAGATACCCTTTTTCACTTTTCAGACCAACTGAATATTCCTAAATTGAGTGTGACGGTTGTCCTAAGATTTGTACGGACAAACATTCTTTACAGAAACTCCAATTGATTTGCATTTGTTAAAGTCTTTCTATAAACGGAAATCTTTTGAGTTAATGTTTGTGTGTGTTACATTTAACAATCTTTAAGTAACAATCTTGTGTGTTAGTGATTCCGCCGTTAACATACATTTGTTCTTACTCTAAATAGCAAAGTCATTAACAATCTTGTCGACACATTATTGTGTGGGTTGCAACATTAATATTGAGTGATTGAGTGATCATACGGGACCGACACAAATTTGCGCCTCCCCTGCGCACGCGTAGGAGTTGTAGTAAAACATGTTATAAAGATTCAAATGAGTAGTAAAGGCTCTACCTTATATACCACTCTTTAGTTTTTTCCCAATCCAATGTGGGACAACTTTTACCACTTGATTCTTACGACTTCATTCTCACACTTTAAAACTACCAAAATTCCCTCACATGAACGGAGGTCGAAACAACATTATTCCGATTAGATTTCAGCAGTTGAATCTTGCATACAATACGTAGCTATTATCCTTTGAACCTTTGTTTATGAAGAATACTTAGCCCACTAGCTCTGAGTAGACAGTGATGTCTTTGAACTCGTCTGCCATTTCTGTAGACGACAATACACTTCACACAAGACTCTCCATGACAAAGTAAGTCCTCATAGTTATGTTCGTTATGGTCATTTTCATGCGCTTGGTTCTGTAAGAGCTATTAAGTATTGTGCCCAACAACACCCTTCGAAGAGACCCCACTTCTCTCTCACATAGGAAATTCAACATGCATGACTACCTTGGTCGAATCAACTAAAGCCATATGCTTTGCCTCAGACTTGTCACTTTAGGAATGGGCTATGAAGGTTACCTACCTAGCTATGAAGTAAACTCCCTTTTAAATTGTAGTGTTATCCCCCCCCCCCCCTCATAGTGACGCATTAATTCATACAATTAGGTTTTCCTATTGAACTCAATTCTTGGGATCTCCAATCAGTTGAGTTAGGTTTCCTTCGTATGAACTTTAATTTTTCAAGGGCTTCAGTCCCATTCCCATGGAAAACTTCTGAACTAACTCTCTACTTAGGCCTTTTGTTAGCGGATTCGCAATATTATCCTTTGACTTCACGTAGTCAGCAGTGATAATTCCAGTAGATATTAGTGTTGGGTTTTAACAAGATTATCAAAGTCCATATAACCCATTATATAAAAAAACGCAGCGGAAATAATTAGTTTTAAATCTTGTTTACCAATACATATAAAACCCGTTTTATATAAAACCCAATGCCCGGATCCATATACAAAATACATGCTATCAAAACAACCATAGGGTGTTGCATGAATCATACCTTCAAGTCCGAAAGATAAAGAGGATGAAAAATATGAATGGCTAGCTTCCAATGGAGGAAACCTCAAGCTTGTATACCCAACGAGCTCCAACAAACACCTTCGTTGCTAGGTTCCTAACACTTGATGCAAGAACAACCTTTGTTCCTTTTCTTCTTCTTGTTCTCGGCCTCAAAGGGAGAAAAGAGAGAGAGAGAGATGTGTGTGTGAGAGAAGGTGTAAATTATTATTCACCCAAGAATAAATGATCTTCCAATGGTACCTCTTGCATGTATTGGAAGAAACAAAAGGAGGAGAGAGAAGAGGGAGGAATTTTCCCACCCAAATTTCATATCCCCTTTCAATTACTTACAATTATTTACTTATAATATTTATGTTATAAAACATATCATAAGTAACATGCAATTTGTTATTTAACCAATTTAAATAACATCTCTCAAAATATAAATTATCCATATAATTTATTTAACACACAAATGCAAATATTTAGAAAACCATTTTCCAAATATTATAAGTGTTGATATTTATTAATTAGATCATATCTAATAATAAATATCGTGGCGTTTGTCTAGCTTGTTATTGGGTATGACCCGACTTGGATCAATACGTACTAGCCACATCAACTCTAATATGTGTCTTGGGCAGATTGATTCCAACAATCTCCCACTTGCACAAGATGCATATAAGATTGATGCAAATAGCAAATACCGCCTAACAACGGTTTACTATCCCTAATACGCATGACGAAGTGCCATTCAATAACTTCATCCCCTTTAAGTCCCATCCTTGAAAATGTTTTAGGTGAAACTATCATTTAACCTTTTACCACAACTGTCATGTTAAATCTAGAGACACAGAGTGATCATTCTCTGTTGATTTAACTTTCCACGCCTTAAACATTTAACTCTCAACGAATAAGAGGGACAAATCCCCTATTGACTACATACGTCTCTCACATCACCTTGTACTACACTTGAGCTTAGCCTTATGTACTGACATATTTCAGAGCAGCGAATAACTAAGTCAAAGTATAATAGTCGATGAAAATCAAGACCCAATATGTATCTCAGGTCGGAGGATACTATGATGTTCGCCTTTACTCAAATTTACTTATGATCACAAATCACAAGGATTCCATGCAGTAAAATTTGAGGGCGGGTCAGTCCGATATTTATCCCATAAATATCTATGAACCTTGGCAGCAAACCCTTGCTATATTCATACCTTACGAATATTTACCAATCCAAGCTCTTAATAGTCTTACTTTCATATTTGTTCCCACAAGTATGATCGACTATGGACATTTAGAATAATTCAATTATTCACAGATTTAAACATGCTAAAATGGAACATAACTCAAAAGTCATAATCATAAACCATAATCATATGAATGAGTCAAAATAACAATTGTTCCGATATCCAAATACAAAATAGATCAAATCCAATCACCAGAATATCGAAGTCCTAAGGCGCAAGTATGACCCTCATGCTTTGGCCTTTCGAGGAGCTTCGTGAGTGGATCCGCAATGTTTTGATCAGTGGGAACTTTGCGAATACATATCTTTCCCTTTTCAACTTCATCCTTTATGTAGTTGAATCTCCGCTCAATGTGCCTAGTCTTTTGATGTGCACGGGGTCCCTTGATTTGAGAAACCGCACCTTAGTTGTCACAAAAGATTTCTAGAGGGTCCTGAATGGTACGGACTACCCCTAGATCGACCACGAACTTTCTAATCCATGCAGCTTCTTGAGCTGCCAATGAGGCGGCGATATATTCAGATTCAGTGGTGGACAAGGCTACCACGTCTTGTTTTGCGCTCTTCCAAGAGACAGCACCACCATTTTAGAATGAAGACATATCCCGATTGTGATCGAGAATCATCTCGATCAGTTTGGAAACTCGTTTCCGTGAAACCCTTTACAACGAGTTCCTCCTCACCAGAGCCATATATTAGAAACATATCCTTAGTCCTCCTAAGGTATTTCAATATGCTTTTAACCGACATCCAATGGCTGGTTCCCGGATTTTGTTGGTATCGACTTGTCATGCTCAAAGCGCATGACATATCCGGTCTAGTGCAAATCATAGCATACATGATGGATCCTATAGCAGATGCATATGGGATTCCACTCATTTTGTCTTGCTCATCCTTTGAGCTTGGACATTGAGAAACACTCAACATTGTTCCTCTTTGAATAGGTACCAAACCTTTCTTAGAGTTTCCCATCTTGAACCTTTTCAAGATCTTGTCAATGTATGCACTTTGATTCAAACCTATCAACCGCTTTGATCTATCCCTATAGATCCTTATTCCCAGAATTTAGGCGGCATCACCAAGATCCATGATGGAAAAACAGCTTCCAAGCCAGGCTTTTACACCTTCCAAGGTTGGAATGTCATTTCCAAATAGTAATATGTCATCGACATATAATACCATAACGGTAATGATGCTCCCACTAGCTTTCTTATACACACAAGCTTCATCAACGTTTTTGATGAATCCAAATTTCTTAACTTCATCATCAAAACGGTGATTCCAACTCCTAGATGCTTGTTTCAATCCATTGATTGATCTCTTCAACTTGCATACCTTATTAGGATGTTGTGGATCGAAAAAACCTTCAGGCTGAACCATATAGACTCTTCCTCAAGGTGTCTATTTAGAAAAGCAGTTTTGACATCCATTTGCCATATCTCATAGTCATAATATGCGGCTATGGTAAACAATATTCTTATAGACTTTAGCATTGCCACGGCCGATAAAGTTTCATCACAATCAACCCCTTGAGTTTGAGTGAAACCTTTTGCTACAAGTCTAGCTTTATAAGTATCCAAGTTTCCATGCATAACGGATTTCTTCTTGAAAACCCACTTACTTCCAACCAGTTTGGAAATAAGAGGTGGAGCAGCCAAGTCCCATACTTGGTTATCATGCATGGATTGCATCTCAACGTTCATGGCTTCCAACCATTTATCACAATCAGATTGTGACATTGCATCTCGGTATGTGGTTGGTTCGTCTGAATCCACCACGTAGCATCCATCCATGAAAAATCCATATCTTTCAGGTGGGGTGCTAATTCTACCAGATTTGCGAACGTTTTGTGTGGGTTGATCAACCAATTGATCATTATCAACAACCTCTTGTTGATCGCTAGTGTCAACCAAACGTGTATCGGCTTTTGGTTCTTGTAGGTTCCCTTGACGGATCACACGAGATATCCCGATATACACAGGTGCGGAATCCCTGTGTAGATCGTTACGGACGTAGAATATAAGCCCACGAACACACGAACACGATACGAACAACCACACGTTATATTAATAACACAAACCGAGATACTTACAGACTCACGTCAATAGACTCACTGAATTACACGACTCGATCAACTAATCTCTCTAATGACCGATTAACCCCTAAACAGTAAACAGTAAACAATATAAATACACGACAACTTCGCCTCAGGCGAAGTTGTCAATAACTTCTCTCGTTGAACAAGTTCGCCTAGGCGAACTTGTCAACAACTTCGCTTGGTTAACAAGTTCGCCTAAGCGAACTTGTCAACAACTTCGCGGTTACAAACAAATACACAAACAATATTACAGACTCGATTACAGACATTAGACATATGAACTACTGACATCTATGCACCAACAGACTCCCCCTTGGCAGTAGCTTCATATCTTGATCTTTCAGCTCTTGTCTCGTAATCCTGTATCTTTACGCGTGCACTCCTTCTCTGACACACACCGTGACTACTCGCTGATATTTCCTTGCTTCATCCTTCCAAGCAGGAATATAGAATATCTTCTTTTCATTCAACGCTTGCAAATCAGCTTTCGATAAGTTAACAAGATGCATCGGGTCATACACCCTCAGCACCCTCAGCACTTCTTATCCACAACTTCGCCTGTTCAACAACATCGCCTAAAGTTTCAAAATTTAACCCTTAAAATGTTAACAGTTATCAATTAAGTTATAAATTTTCCTTTAAGAAATAAATAACATGATCAATTCTAAGTAACCAGTTAAAAAATCATAAAACTATCTAAGTACAAAAACTTAAAAATTTAAAGTATAAGGGATCAAATTTCAGTCTCGATAGGGACTGCTACGTTTTAGAAAAGATCCGAACAGGAATCATACTAATTACGTGACTGTCATGTAGATCCGTGTTTAGCTGTATTATGACATATAGAGACAGGTTGTAAGCAGGTATATACTTAAGATGGTTTTCATCGTTTCTGTGATACGAGTTAGGTTCAATTAAGCCTCAAAATTTAAGTGGGCAACAACTCAGAAATATTGATGTCTCCTATCTATCCTCAAAGCGTATTTGGCTTTCCCCAAGTCACCCCGAATTGATTTCGACCCATAGTGTCTGATTAAACATGTAAGTACTCTTCTTCTGGTTCCCGTTCTTCTCTCTTACTCAATGATTGTGAAGTCTTGATATTGTTATCTCTAATATATTTCAATAACTCCAAATATTTTTTTTTTTTTTTTTTTTTTTTTTTTTTTTTTTTTAACATAGACTTCAAAGTAGAAATTTACTGCAAGTCCCGAATCTGGATCACTGCAGTATCTTGAGACTCTATCTTCACGGGAATCAGAACACACATGGGCTCGTGTATGACTGCGTAATCGCTTTTCTGCCTATCATTCGGAAAGATATATATGAAGACACGCAAAACTCTTAAAGAGTTTCCACGAAAAATCAGGTAAATTTAGTTTATATCACATCTACTTTTACGCACCATAAAAAGTTACCATGACATACAATGACTGTCCTAAAGCCATTTAAGCCTAATAACTTCACTAGCTAAGCACACAGAATTAATATACTATCATTTTCCAAAGTTGGATCAATTTTCCGTTTAACATAGCTAACGAACTTCTTACGAAGTAACAGACTTGAAAAATAATTTCATTTCCCTTAAAACAAATTTTAACATTAATTGCCCCGACCAAACCAAAGTCTTCAGGTAAACGGCTATCCCGAAGATCCAATGGATCAGCTGGACCGACCACATACTAGTATGTGTCCTTCTAACTAAGTATGATCGACTAATTTTAAGCAAAAGAAAGAAAAACTCATCATAAACCGCCCCGATCCCTATCAGTAATCTGGTTAATGGCTATCCTCAAAATCTACAAGTAGACAATGAGGACCAAAACATATCCGAAGACAAGTCCTTCAAACTAATGTAACCGACATAATTTTAAGCGATTAGTGACGTTTTTTTTTTTTTTTTTTTTTTTTTTAAA
Source organism: Bidens hawaiensis (assembly GCF_021521415.1). Taxonomy (NCBI): domain Eukaryota; kingdom Viridiplantae; phylum Streptophyta; class Magnoliopsida; order Asterales; family Asteraceae; genus Bidens; species Bidens hawaiensis. Next base: position 14,962 of record NW_027493327.1, on the reverse strand, counting down.
TAACATAAGAAAAGCATGGTTACTTGGGATTGATCATCCCATTCAGTTTAATAAGGTTTTGAAATCTGGATTTGTCAAACGCTTTAGTGTATAAATCAGCGAAATTATCAAGCGTATCCACCTTTTCAAGAATTATCAGTTTCTTCTCAGCACAATCCCGTATGAAATGATGACGTATGTCAATGTGTTTAGTTTTACTATGTTTCACGGGATTGTTAGTTACTGAGATAGCAGCTGTGTTATCAATGCAAATAGGAGTAAGTAAGAAGTTCAGACCATAGTCGCGCAATTGTTGTTGAATCCAAAGAACCTGAGAGCAGCAGTTGGATGCTGCCTTGTATTCTGCCTCACAGGTTGAAATTGCGACTGAAGTCTGCTTCTTGCATTGCCACGACACCAATCTGCCACCAAGAAACTGACAACCTCCAGTTGTTGACTTCCGACTCTGATTGCACCCTCCATAATCAGAGTCTGTGTAAGCGACCAGCTCCAAGTCTCCTCCTCTAGGGTACCACAACCCCAGCTTCGGCTTGCCCTTGAGATACCGCAGTATCCTCTTTGCACCTTTTAAATGAGATTCTTTTGGATTTGCCTGAAAACGTGCACAAAGACAAACAGCAAACATTATATCAGGTCTAGATGCAGTTAAGTACATAAAGAACCTATTATTGCCCGATATTGAGTTGGGTCCACATCTGCATCACCGTCTACTTCAGCACCCAATTTGTGATTGACGCAGATTGGAGTATCATATGGAGAACTGTCCTCCATCTTGAAGCGCTTGAGCACATCATGAACATACTTCGTTTGATGAATGAACATCCCGTCCTTCCTCTGATCAACCTGCAATCCTAGAAAGAAAGTTAGTTCACCCATATCACTCATTTCAAACCTTTTCTTCATGACGGCTTCAAACTCCTGACACATGGAGACTTTTGATGCAGCAAATATAATGTCATCCACGTAGACTTGTACCAGCAGGATGTCGCTTCCATCTCTTTTGAAGAACAACGTGCTATCAATTTTCCCTCTTTCAAAACCATTCTCGAGCAAGTAATCCGATAAAGTTGCATACCAGGCACGAGGTGCCTGATGTAATCCATACAACGCCTTGCTCAACTTGTACACGTGATCTGGATAGTCTGGGTCAGGAAAACCCGGAGGTTGCTCAACATACACAACCTCATCAACTTTCCCATTCAAAAACGCACTCTTCACATCTAGCTGAAACACCTTCATCTTTTCATGAGCGGCAAACGCCAAAAACAATCTTATGGCTTCCAATCTGGCGACAGGAGCGAACACTTCGTTATAATCAATCCCCTCTTGTTGATTAAAACCTTTCACGACAAGCCTCGCCTTGTTTCTTATAATGATCCCCTTATCATCTCTCTTGCACTTGAACATCCATTATGTGCCTATCGCATGCACATTCTTTGGTTTTTCAACCAAAGTCCAAACTTCCATCTTCTCGAATTGAGCCAACTCTTCTTGCATGGCCTCGACCCACGAGCTGTCCTTTAAAGCCATTTGATAATTTTTCGGTTCAATCTGGCTTATAAAGTAGGTATACAGGCATTCATCGATTATTCATGTCTCCTTAATGCTTGTATAAACACAGGTATGTTCATTCAAGCTACTTCTCGTTTGTACACCTGAGGACACATCACCAATCACATTATCCAAAGGGTGATCTTTATGAATTCTCGTGGTCGGAACAGAACCGACATGCAAATTATCTTCCAAATTAGAAGAGATCTCATCAATGGTTGTTTCATGCTGAGAGTGAAAAGGATTGATAAATTCTTCTTCAGTTGAGGCAGCAGGGGTACCGACAGTGTTTGATGAGGAAGGTTGACACTTATCAATCAGCTGTCTTTGCAATAGATTTTCTTCCTCATCGAGTATCATCTTCGTCGCAGCTCTTTCTTCTTCTTAAGAAATCTCCAAATCCGGTACGTTAAACGACTTAAAAAGCTTAACATAGTCGAAAAGCTCAGCAGGTCCATTGCTAGGTTTTGGCGGTTGGTAACTTGTGATGTCAGTGTTACACACCACCTCCACCTTGCAGGTCGAAGTATTGAAGACACGTCTGTTGGGTGTACCAACAACATAACCGACTAAGATTCCTTCGTCGGCTACTTCGCCAAATTTAGAGTTTGTCTTCAAGATCGAACAAAGGGACCCGAATGGTTCAAGACCACTCAAGTTGGGCTTCCTTCCATGCATAAGCTCGTAAAAAGTTTTACCAAGTCTCTTAACGGTTAACACTCTACTCAGAACATAGCAGGCTGTAGCAACTGCTTCAGCCCAGAACATCACAGGAAGCTTCGAATCTGCCAGCATAGTCCTGGCTCCTTCAATTAAAGTTCGGTTCTTCCTTTCAGCCACTCCATTCTGTTGCGGAGTATACGGAGCGCTGTATTGATGCTCAATTCCTTTCTGAAGACAGAAGATCTCCATTTCAAAATTCTTGAACTCCGTCCCATTGTCACTTCTGATGAACTTAACTGTTTTACTCATGACGTTCTCAACTTTAGTAATCAAATTCTTCACCATTTGAGCCGTCTCATCTTTCGATTTCAGAAAATATACCCACGAATATCGCGAGTAGTCATCAGTGATCACCAAGCAGTAAGAAGTACCTCCTAGACTTTTTACATTCACTGGACCGAAGAGATCCATGTGAAGCAGTTCTAGAGTACTAGCAATAGAGTTAACCTTCTTGGTGAGATGGGATTTCTTGTGTTGCTTTCCCTTCATGCATGCAATACATTTGTCTTCAAAGTTAAAACTTTTCAAGGGAACGCCCATCACAAGCCCATTTTTGACAATGTGGTTCATATTTCGAAGATGAATATGCCCCATTCTCCTGTGCCATAGTTTGGATTCTGATTCGCTTGCTTTCGTCATTAAACATGATTCTCCCAAGGCCATTTCAGTAGACCTCATATCCATCACATACGTATTTGTATCACGTGGACCTGTCATCACTATCCACTCATCTGGTATCTGAAAACCAGGCTTCAACACGATCGCCTCATTCTTCGTGAAATGAACAGTATACTCCTTTTCAAAAATCTGCGACACACTCAGCAGATTGTGCTTCAGCTCTTCTACAAAATTCACATTCTCAAGTGTCATCTTCCCATTGGACACCGTTCCTTTTCCCGTAATTCTTCCTCCACTTTCACCAGCAAAACTAACTCTCGCTCCCTGAACAGGTTTTAAGTCGTGCAACAAGTATTTGTTGCCCGTCATGTGCCGGGAACAGCCGCTATCTACAATCCAAAGTCTGTGGGCAGCCCTGTTCAACTGTTCCTGCACAATAAAGCAAATGATTAGAATCTAGGGACCCAAGACCAATTGGTCTTGGATCTATACATCCCGTACTTCTGCTTTCCAAAGTTAGCATTTGGATAATTCCTGTCAGTCCTATTAGGAAATCTCCTTGGAAATTGAGTGTGAGGCCTTCCAAACCTATGTGTATTGACAGTAATATATCTTACGGTTTGGTGATTAGGATTGTAAAACTGAGGTTTGTTTCTGTGAAAACCTGAATTAGTTACATTTTGAAACTTTGAAGGGTTTTCATTTTTAGCAGTATTAAAATTACCATTTAGCTTATGCTCAGTTTTAATAGGCCTCACGCCTCTGAATTTCGGCGTCAGAGGACAATCTGCAACAAGATGTCCTAACTTATTACATCTAAAACAACACCTATACTCCATTTTCTTCTCAAAGGTTGTTTTGGATGTCGAGGCAGTGTTACCGGCCGTTCGTCTCACATAAGGTGGGACGTACGGGTTGAGTGGAGTACTCTTTTTAGAAGTTTTATCTTTTTCTCCACCAGTGGGTAACACTACCTTCTCTTTTATCTTACCTGATTCGGACAACTTATCCGAATCCGATGAGACTGGACTCGCAACAGAAATATTCACACTTGAAACAGGCGAACTCGTTTCGCCACTACTAACACTTGGTTCTAAACTCGTAACCTTGATTGGAACTGTCTGAGGAACTTCAAAATCAACAGATTTCTGAACACTAGGGTTAAAAGTGAAATTGTGGTTATACGGTGGTGGAACCTCGTGATAACCAATTCCTCCTCTCTTTGTAGAGGTACCTTGATCACTAACAAGGTGATCAAGAATAGCTGAGGAATTTCTGAACTGTTCTAGTTTTCGGTTCAGTTCCACCACTTTCACCTGGTGGTCAGCAATCTGCTTTTCTCGTTCAGCAATCAGTTTAGTCTTTTCTTCTAAAACCTCATAACTTAGATCAATTACTTCAATTTTTTCAGCAAGTTTTGTTTTTAAGCTTTTAACATCTTTTTCACATGCTTTTATTTTAACTTTGTAACTGTTTTCTCTTGCTTTCGTAAAGTGATGATCTTCTTTAAGAGTTTTAAATTCAGCTTCTAAACGAACATACTGATCAGTTATGGTAGCAAGTTGCTCAGACAAATTCTCACATTTAGTATTACCTCGGAGATCTGATCATTGTTATCTGCCATGAAAGCTTTTTCCTTACCAGTAGCTTTCTCTTCTCCGGTAGTCTTCTCACGTTCTTCATTCTCAACCTTAGCCATATTTGCCTGTTCACCAGTTTCATTCGAATGCAGGTTCCAGTTGTATTCACCTGCTTCTCTGGACAGCATGGCGTTGACTTCTTTAGTACTTCCAGTGTGTTGTGCAGACCGGCCCTGACCACGTTCAACTCTCTCGTTTCTGCAATCTTTGGCAAAGTGCCCGTTTTGTTGATAGTTATAGCACCTCACCTTAGACTTGTCGAACCCTGGCCTGCCACCAACAAACTTTCTCCCCGTCTTTCTCATGAACTTCTTCACTCTCCTCACTATCATGGCCATCTGCCATTGTAAATCCATCTCCTCCAGATCATCAGCATCGATCTGGTCATAGTCTTCATCTAGCATTTGCAGGGTCAACCACCTTTCCTTGAATATAGTTTTCATAAGAAGCAATAAATGAAGCATAGAGGCCAAACTGCTCTTCAGCAGATTTGACGCTCATTGGCATCTTAGAGTAATTATTGCTTGAGGAACTTGAAGATCCACTACTCTGGCTTGCTGTCTGTTGAGTACCACTTGATCCACCCGCAACAAAGCAAACATCCCCATTTGAATTTACTGACACATGCCCCTCCTGTGAAGAATTGGCACCCGACTCACCCTTCGAGTAGTAGGCGGCAGAATCAGTCTTTGAACTTGTATTGGAGTTTACTTTAGCACCGTACATGCCTGGATCTTGAACCTGATCCATAGATGTTTCTTTTCTTACCATATTAAGCTCAAAAGTTCTGAGCTTGTTGACAGCGGTTTCAAGATCATAAGTAGAGAAGTCCTTGTCTTCCCTCATTAGTACAGTATACATCTCCCATTTTGGTGGGAGAGCATCGAGAAGTTTTTCTACAATCTCTTCTTCTCGGTAGGAAACGGAGTAATTACTCAATTCAGTCATTAGATGATAATATCGAGTGATAATATCATCAAGAGATTCGTTCTTCAAGTACTTAAGGACTGAAAATTGAGTCTTGAGTAACTTTATCTTTGAGGCCCGAATGCCTACATTTCCTTCGAATCTGCTCTCAAGAGCTTCCCAAAGCTCTCTAGCTGATGTATACTTTCTGAATGTATGGAGGATCTTCTGTGGAAGAGCCATTGTGATTGCAGCATGAGCCTTGCTTTCGGCTTCATACATCTTCTTCTCCTCTTCTTCCATTTTACTGTATTTCTTGATTTGGTCTCGACCCTCATACTCCATGATCGGTGGAATATATCCATCTTGGATGCATACCCACATTTTCGCATCCTGGTACTTAACATACTGTATGAACCGATCCTTCCACGCAACAAAGTCGGTTCCCTTCAGCAACCTTGGGGCCTTTGTAGCTGACCCCGCTTCAACTTCCATCTTTACAAGCTCCGAAATGTTGATCGACGACATCCTTCTTGAAGACTAAGAAACCCGAAAAAATTCTGAATAGGGCGAAGTAAAAAATTTCTTCGAAACAGTACTGTAGGCGAAGTTAAGGATAACTTCGCTTAAGTAATAACTTCGCTGGATTCTTCTTAAATTCGCGTGACTGGGCGAAGTTGAGAATAACTTCGCTTAGGGTAAGCTAACTTAGAAAGTAAGCGAACTTGAAGAGAACTTCGCTGAACTAGGCGAACTTGATGAGAACTTCGCTGAGTTAGGCGAAGTTGATGAGGTAGGCGAAGTGGTGAATAACTTCGCTTCTCCTTATATCTTCGCTGAAACCCTACGTATCCTGACGGCAACTTCGCCTGATGAACAGCAACTTCGCCTGACGAACTGAAACTTTCTGCAGATCTGAAAATCGGATTTTAACAACGATTTTGACGGTTTAAAGGCTTGAACACACTGGTAGGAGGCTAGAATGAGCAAAAACACCAAAAACTCGTCCCGGTAATACCCGAAATGGAACGAATTCTACACCCGCGTGAATATCCAGAACCATACAATCGAGCAAAAGCTCTGATACCAATTGTAGGTTCCCTTGACGGATCACACGAGATATCCCGATATACACAGGTGCGGAATCCCTGTGTAGATCGTTACGGACGTAGAATATAAGCTCACGAACATACGAACACGATACGAACAACCACACGTTATATTAATAACACAAACCGAGATACTTACAGACTCACGTCAATAGACTCACTGAATTACACGACTCGATCAACTAATCTCTCTAACGACCGATTAACCCCTAAACAGTAAACAATAAACAATATAAATACACGACAACTTCGCCTCAGGCGAAGTTGTCAATAACTTCGCCCGTTGAACAAGTTCGCCTAGGCGAACTTGTCAACAACTTCTCTTGGTTAACAAGTTCGCCTAAGCGAACTTGTCAACAACTTCGCGGTTACAAACAAATACACAAACAATATTACAGACTCGATTACAGACATTAGACATATGACTACTGACATCTATGCACCAACAGTTCTCGATCGTCCTTGAGTTCCATAGTTCTATCAGTTCCTTCCATAAGGAACCTTCTTTCCAAGAACTTAGCCTTGCGAGCTATAAAAACTTTATGCTCATTTGGATTGTAGATATAATATCCCATCGACTCTTCGGGATATCCTACAAAGATACACTTAGTGGATCGGCTTTCAAGTTTGTCTGGGGTGTAGATCTTAACATAAGCCTCACAGCCCCATACCCTTAAATATGATAATGATGGAACCTTTCTGTTGGTGCACATTTTGTGGCCGTCGCTTGGCGAATAGTTTAGAATGTTTATGTTGTATGCTGTACACCTAGGTAGTGGTTCACGCTGAAAGTGATCCATTTGAAAGAGCATTTTCAAATGGATACTCATTCGATCGAACCAGTTTCTGATTCGATCGAATGAGTCTGCCATTCGATCGAATAGGACTCATTCGATCGAATGAGTCTGCCATTCGATCGAATAGGACTCATTCGATCGAATGAGTCCTGACCGAATGGCAGCGGGTATAAATACCAGCTTTCAGTCGTGAACAGGGAAGGTTTTAAGGTTTTTGCGTGCCCGGAGCCCAGGTGCTGTCCGGATGAGGGGGGAGGCCATGCTCGACCTCCCCCTGCCATAGATCGTGATTTCAGTGTTTAAACAAGCATGTAATCTTTCGTTTTTATCAATGAAATCGTTTGTTTCGTGTTTGTTTCTGTCCGTCTCTGGTTTTCAAACCTTCCGTCTCGAACGCGCTCGGATCGTCTCGGTCCCGGCTGAGCCAACAATTGGTATCAGAGCCACGGTTACCGCTAGAAAGGTCTAACAACCGATCTAGCAAGCCGAGCTCTTGATTTTCTGCGTTCTGGACGTTAAACTGTTGGTGTGTTCTTCGTGTTCTTCGCGTTTTCTGGGCTGGCGTTGAAGGAGTCGAATCAGTACATTCGATCGAACGAGTTCCCCATTCGATCGAATAGGCCTATTCGATTGACTGATTCGATCGAATCAGTCTTCCAGCTCAAAAGTGTCAAATTCAAACGCAAGTTTTCCCGCCCAGACAGCCTGTTCATTCGATCGAACCAGATGTCTTCATTCGATCGAATCAGTTTGTATTCGATCGAACTGGTTTTCCCGCTCAAAGTGTCAAATTCAAATAGCTGATCGAACCAGTTCTTCATCCGATCGAATATGTGCTTCATCCGATCGAATCTGTGGTTCATTCGACCGAACCAGTTCTCATTCGATCGAACATGTTCCAGACCAAAAAAAAAAAAAAAAAAAAAAAAAAAAAAAAAAAAAAAAAAAAAAAAAAAAGTCTGGAACGCCTGCTTACACGAAAATTTGCCCAAGCCATTTTTATCAGTCGGGAAGTCTTCTGAAAAAGTTTGGCGAAAATAAAATTTTTTTTCGACAAAATTTCCGGGAAATTTTCGGTTAATTGTCGGGTCAGTGATGAAGATTTTTCTGGACATCCTATACATGTTGATCACATTCCAGAAAAAGTTTGGTGACAGTGAAATTTTCACTGATATTTGCCGGCAAAGTCAGAGCGTTTAAATGTTTAACGGTTAAAGCGGCAAATTTGAAGATGAACAAAGCACAATTACCTGAAGGAATTATCGTCTACAAGTTTAATGGATAACCCCTTGTTCATTGAGCTTCTACAGTGGTGATTGTTATAAGAACACAGAAGAACAGAGAAAAGTGATTACTGATGAGGTATGATGTTATTGTGGGGTAGTCAGGAGCATCTGACTATTTATGGGCCAACCAAGTTTAATTTATTGTCCGCATTCTGAAGATTCTGCTTTGTGGAGAGAATCTGAGTTTGAGTTATTGTGGGGTAGTCAGGAGCATCTGACTATTTATGGGCCAATCATGTTAAATATTTATTTTCCGCATGTGAGAATTCCGCTTTGTGGAGGGAATTCTGTTGAAAATTGGTGATTCGCAATCACGAAGTTAATGATGTGTCTTTGTCTCCGATGATGAATCTGCATACAAACTAATCTGTTTAGGGGGAGTAGCTGTGGATTGGAAGCCTCTGTCATTTGTCCAATACATGTTGGTGAAGTAACCGTGTGGGTGAAGATTCGCCGATAGTAAGTCGCGCAGCGGAAGCGTGCATGTATTGTCATGTCTATATATTGGGATACACGTCAACGTCTGAGGGGGAATTTCTACAGTTGGTTGTTTTAAACAGATTATTTAGTCTGAAGATGTCAGCAATGGAGAACACTTTGCATCATTAACCGAGAGTTCAGTCTAAGGGGGAATCTTGCTGCAATGATGGTATTCTTCAACGTGATTATCAAGATAAAGCAGAAGATTTGACTGAAGATTGCAAGAGGTGTCTACAGCAATTCGCAAGCAACGTCCAAGGGGGAATTTGTTGGTGCACATTTTGTGGCCGTCGCTTGGCGAATAGTTTAGAATGTTTATGTTGTATGCTGTACACCTAGGTAGTGGTTCACGCTGAAAGTGATCCATTTGAAAGAGCATTTTCAAATGGATACTCATTCGATCGAACCAGTTTCTGATTCGATCGAATGAGTCTGCCATTCGATCGAATAGGACTCATTCGATCGAATGAGTCTGCCATTCGATCGAATAGGACTCATTCGATCGAATAGGACTCATTCGATCGAATGAGTCCTGACCGAATGGCAGCGGGTATAAATACCAGCTTTCAGTCGTGAACAGGGAAGGTTTTAAGGTTTTTGCGTGCCCGGAGCCCAGGTGCTGTCCGGATGAGGGGGGAGGCCATGCTCGACCTCCCCCTGCCATAGATCGTGATTTCAGTGTTTAAACAAGCATGTAATCTTTCGTTTTTATCAATGAAATCGTTTGTTTCGTGTTTGTTTCTGTCCGTCTCTGGTTTTCAAACCTTCCGTCTCGAACGCGCTCGGATCGTCTCGGTCCCGGCTGAGCCAACACTTTCCATGCCATATTTCAAAAGGTGTCCTTTCCACTTTCTTGGTTGGTGCCATATTTAAAATACGGGCAACAGAGATCATTGCGAAACCACAAAATGATAGAGGTAATGTGCTTCTAGCCATCATAGATCGAACCATATCCAATAAAGTTCAATTCCTCCTTTCAGACACACCATTATGTTGTGGTGTTCCAGGTGGAGTAAGTTGTGAGACAATCCCACAACTCCTAAGATGTTATAGAAACGCATCATTGAGGTATTCACCTCCTCTATTGGAACGTAGTACTTTGATTGTTTTGTTGAGTTGATTTTGTACTTCATTTTGGAAGACTTTGAACATTTCAAATGCTTCTTTTTTGTGTCTTAACAAGAACATATACCCATAGCGACTATAATCGTCGGTAAAGGTAATGAAGTATCTTTCACCATTCCTTGTCATTGTCCTAAAAGGACCACATACATCCGAATGTATGATACCTAATAAGTCTTTCTCCCTTTCATTAGTTCCATTAATGGGCTCCTTGGTCATCTTTCCCAATAAACAAGATTCACATTCATCAAATGAATCATCACTTGTTTTCAAAAGACCATTCTTTTGAATTGTATGAATGCGATCTTAGTTTATGTGACTAAGGCGACAATGCCAAAGAAAAGTTTTACTCAAAAATCCAATTTTAGTCTTTTGGTTTTTGCTTGGTACAATGAATTATCAATGGATGTATCATCATGAACCAATTCATAAATGCCATTAAACGGCATCGCTTTAAAATAAAATACATCATTCATGAATACATAAAAACCAATGTCTACAAACTTGGAATCATAACCAAATTGTCTTAAAAGAGAAACGGAGATAATGTTTCTAGTCAAACTAGGAGCATACAAAATGTTTTTCGAAATAACTTCCAAACCATTTGGAAGCTTCAAAACGTAATCTGCTCGGGCTTGGACGTCAACCTTTGCTCCATTGCCCATGAAGAGACTTATATCTCCTTTCTTCAAATCATTTCTTCTTTTGAACCCCTACAATGAATTGCGGATATGAGTTCCACATCTGGTATCCAATACCCATGTGTTAGAAGAAACAATATTAAGATCAATGTGGATCATGAAAGTTGTACCTGAGATTTGCCCCGCATCCCTCTTAGCTTTCAACTCTTTGAGATAGGTCGGACAGTTTCTCATCCAGTGACCTATCTTCCCACAACCAAAGCACGGATCCTCAACGCTAACCTTTAGCTTCTTGAGTTTGGGTTCCGCCTTTGCCTTTCCTTTGAGCCCCTTCTTAACTTGCCCTTTACCAACGGAAACCTTTGCCTTTGGTTCCGGGTGATGCCTTTTCTTCGAGCCACCCTCATTGATCGCAAGAACGGGTAAAACCTTTTTACCCATGCCGACTTCGGTTGTCTTAAGCATTTCGTGAAGCTCACCAATGCTTTTGTCCCATCCGTTCATGTTGTAGTTCTTGGCGAATGTCTCAAACCTTTTAGTTAGGCCGTTCAGGATCAAATCCGTGGCTAACTCTTTTGAGACGGGACAGTTAAGCCGATCAATGTGGCTTTTCATCTTAGGCACATAAGATGACATGGATTGGGTTTCTCCATATGACATGCATGAAGTGCTCAAACCGTTTCGAAGCGCTCCACCCTTGCTTGAGTAAGGTACATTTCCTTAAGCTGGGTTATCATGTCACACACCCCATGATTCTTGAAATCCTTTTGGATCTCGGGAATCATTGTTCCCAACATGAGGCAAGAAACTTGCACCGAATCCTCGGTGTATTTTAGCCAATCCGCATAGGCATCCAAGTTGTTGACATCGGGTTCATCGGGAATAGGATCGTCTAATATGTAGGACTTCTTCTCTTAGTTGAGAACAATTCTCAAGTTTCGATACCAGTCCATAAAGTTATTAAAGTTTAGAAGATCCTTATCCAGAATGGATCTAAGTGATAGATTATGCACTTGAGGGATAATAGCGTTCTGTGAATTGTTGATTGCGGCCATCTATAAAAGAATTTAACAAAGTTCATTTAGTATTTTCGATATCAATAAATTTTAATCTTTAATACCCTTTAATGTCTCCAAGACAATTAATGATTAAAATCTAGAATCCAATGTTTCATTCAAATAGTAGTTAGGTGACCCTTACCCTACTATTCAAATTAACAAGGTAGTCAGCGTTTGACAATTGCAACCCTTTACAACTTCTAGTTTTATGGGATCGGTTAAACATCATATGTTTAGTTGGTAGGTTTAATCCCATCAACACCTTTGAACGCCATGTGCCGGTGACCCTATTCACATGGTTTCAAATCAAGTCGTCCTACTTACACACACGTGTGAGTTTACGCATACAAGTGGTTAGGTGACCCTCATCCCACAAGTATTGTAAAACCACATCAAGATCACAAGTTTTCTTAAATGGGGTTAGGTGACCCTATTCCACGATTCAAGTATACAAGTAACTTAAGTGTCGTATAAATGGATGGTGTTCAACTTGTTTTAAAAAAAGGGATTTTAGTTTTCCTTTTGTGAACCTCAAACATTTGGCCAAGGATAAGAAAACCGAAAGTTTCGGGTTTTGTCCAAATAAAATAATTAATCATCCAAATGACTTAATTCTTCAAGATTATCACATGCATATAAAGTATAATCTTGAGGAACCAAGGGGTAACAAAAAACCCAAAAAACTTTCGACAATATGGTGAACCACACCATAAAACTTGAAAATTTTAGATCTATGAAGCATGTATTCGTAAAAGCGGCTCTTGATGCCATTGTTTGGTTTTAACAAGATTATCAAAGTCCATATAACCCATTATATAGAAAAACGCAGCGGAAATAATTAGTTTTAAATCTTGTTTACCAATACATATAAAACCCGTTTTATATAAAACCCAATGCCCGGATCCATATACAAAATACATGCTATCAAAACAACCATAGGGTGTTGCATGAATCATACCTTCAAGTCCGAAAGATAAAGATGATGAAAGATATGAATGGCTAGCTTCCAACGGAGGAAACCTCAAGCTTGTATACCCAACGAGCTCCAACAAACACCTTGGTTGCTAGGGTCCTAACACTTGATGCAAGAACAACCTTTGTTCCTTTTCTTCTTCTAGTTCTCTGCCTCAAAGGGAGAAAAGAGAGAGAGAGAGATGTGTGTGTGAGAGAAGGTGTAAATTATTTTTCACCCAAGAATAAATGATCTTCCAATGCTACCTCTTGCATGTACTGGAAGAAACAAAAGGAGGAGAGAGAAGAGGGAGGAATTTTCCCACCCAAATTTCTTATCCCCTTTCAGTTACTTACAATTATTTACTTATAATATTTATGTTCTAAAACATATCATAAGTAACATGCAATATGTTATTTAACCAATTTAAATAACATCCCTGAAAATATAAATTATCCATATAATTTATTTAACACACAAATGCAAATATTTAGATAATCATTTTCCAAATATTATAAGTCTTGATATTTATTAATTAGATCATAACTAATAATACATATCGTGGCGTTTGTCTAGCATGTTATTGGGTATGACCCGACTTGGATCAATACGTACTAGCCACATCAACTCTAATATGTGTCTTGGGCAGATCGATTCCAACAATTAGTTGACGTACCGTATTATGTCTACGTCTAATATGTATGTTCTTACCATTATACATTGTGCTACGAGCTCTGCCAATTGCCGATTGGCTATCACAATGTATAAATACAGATGGCCGATGCCGGCTTAGGCCATCTTGGTATATCCTCAACAAGTTGACGTAACCATTCTGCCACTTCACCCACTTTATCTAGGGCGATGAATTCCGATTCCATCGCGGATCTAGCTATAACCGTTTGTTTTGACGATTTCAAAGATATAGTAGCACCTCCAACTACAAATATATACCAACTTGTTGCTCTGGAATCATTCGTGTCAGATATCCAATTTGCATCATAGTGTCCTGCGATAACCGCTGGATATCTGTTATATGTAGCCCATATTCCCTAGTTTATCTTAGGTACCGAAGCAACCGATTTGAATAGTTCCAATGAATTGAACATGGGTTGCTTGTGTATCTACTTAGCTTGCTCACAGCATATGCTAAGTCGGGTCTAGTGCAACTCATAAGATACATCAAGCTGCCAATAATTCTTGAGTATTCCAATTGGTTAACGGGTACACCTTTATTCTTATCAAGATGTTGACTTGTGTCAATGGGAGTTCTAGATACATTAGAGTCATTCGCATTAAACTTCTCAAGAATTTTGCTCACGTAGTGGGATTGACTTAAAACAAGTCAATTTTGGGTACGCGTGATTTTAACACCCAGAATCACATCCGCGAAACCCATGTCCTTAATGTCAAATTTTTCTTTTAGCATGTTCTTAATGGACGTTATGATTTTGTCATCACTTCCAGCAATGAGCATATCATCTACGTATAGACACAAAATGACATATCCATCAGATGTGTCCTTCACGTACACACATTTGTCACATCATTGATTTTGAACCCAACATCAAGCATGACATGATCAAACTTTTGGTGCCAATGTTTAGGAGCTTGCTTCAATCCATACAAGGATTTCACAAGTTTACACACTTTCTTTTTCTTTCTCAACAGCTATGAATTCTGCAGGTAGTTCTATGTAAATCTCTTCCTCCATATTTCCATTCAAGAAAGTTGTTGTTACATCCAGTTGGTGAAAAATGGAACCCCCTATTATGTTCGAAGATCTCGAAATGATCTTCCAGTTCCGCAAATTTCTAATGGCGGCAATGGCAAGCGCCAACTTGATAGCGGTTATTCACGTAACTGGCGAATACGTATCATAGTAATCTAAACCTTCTCGTTGTTTATATCCTTTGATCACCAACCTTGCCATATACTTATCCATGGTGCCATCAGGTTTCTTCTTGTTGAAGATCCATCGATATCCTAGTGGTTTACACCCTTGAGGAAGATCCACTAATTCCAACGTATGATTTTGTAAGATAGAATACATCTCACATTTGATGGCCTCCCTCCACTGAG